>NC_092158.1:43115412-43467079 GCF_045791955.1 Oncorhynchus clarkii lewisi
ATGAACACAGCAGTGTAGATCACCTCACTATAAAAACGTAATATTCAAAATTGGTAAGTAAATATTAGCACTTCACAAACTGGTGGGTTATAACCTTCAATCTGGATAACAACACAAAACAAATCATAAGGCTGGGGAAATGTATCAACAAATATTACGAAAACAAGCAACACCCAAACATGACGAAGAGTAAAACATGACTCTTCGACAGACGATTTAACCTTTTCACTACCGGGAATGGTAAGGGTGGAAACCGATCTGTTAAAATCAATAAATGACAAACGGGGCAAACTTGAATTAGTTTGTGAGGATATAAAGGAGTTGAAGGCAAGCCTTGAGATGAGTGACGAAAAAGCTGCGACATTGGAGAAAGATACATTCAAGCTAAAATGGACAGTCAATAAGATTGAAACCGATGTTAATGAACTTAAAATGGAGAACATCTTTCTGAGAGAAGCCTTACTTGGCCTTACAGACTAGATCCATGAGAGAAAATCTGGTACTTACTGGTATCCAAGAAAAATAAGGAGGTTCCTGAGGGTGTAGTTAGAGTTTCTCCTTACAGCGCTTCAGATCCCACGTGAAGCTGTAGACAAAATCCAACTCGAACGTGTACACCATTTTGGAAAGAGAGGGCAAATTTGCTTTCTTTAAAGATAAAATAATGTTTTAAAGCCTGAGTAAAAGACTTGCGGGCACGAAAATAGGCATGAATGATCAGGTCCCAAAGGAAATTGCAGAAAGGCGTAAAGTTCTGCATCCAATCTTCAAGGAAAATAGATTGAAAGGGAAACTCGTTGCTCTCGTAGTCAATAAACTGTATATTGATAACCAAATGTTCAGAGACACAAAGACCACTCTATGGCTATTCTAAATACTACAAAGTTCCCATAGATGAGTCGGATAATGGAACAATACTAGCCATGGTAGGGATTGTAATAAAATATATATAGAAAAGCAATAAAATACAACAATTGTTAAAGAAATAAACTACAACTACACTATACCATTCTAGACAGGGAATGTTGGAAAACGATTATTTTTTAGACTTTCCATTTATAGTATTTCCTAAATTAAGACAGCATTATAGAAGAAAGGATAATTAGTGAAAGAATGCATCTTCAAATATAAGGAACTGGAACACAAAAGTACTCAATCAACATGGTAGAGATAAAACACAGAGGACATAGAAGGCACAGTATGTGGGTATGTGTGCATGTATTGTGATGGAAGGTGTGGTGTGTGTTTTTGTGTCTGGAAAAGTGTGGAGTTAAGTGAGTGAAAAAGGATACGGGTTGCAAATCCCAGAGCCCATGTGTGTTTGTGAGCAGGGGTTATGAGAGAGAGCTTTTGTGCAGATATGGGATATACATTTTAAAATAAATTATTAATATTGATTAAATTACTGTCCTATGACGATGGAATGATCCCCAAATCTACACCCTAGAGACCCACCTGAGAAACCCATACAACAAGGAGAAGTCCTTATCTGTTTTAATGTAAGTAGCCTATACGCAGACAAATCAGAATGATGAATGTGGTCAGAGATCTAATAAAGCAGCACAACCTCTCAAGATTCTGAGCCTGCCTGGCAGGGTTGGTCCTACAAAGCCAAAGCCCCCTGATGGGAGAGCAGAAGGAAAATACAAGGAAATTCTCAAACCTGCTAATGACAACCTTGATGAACTTGTACCTAGCCAGGTGGGGATTCCGGTGGGATGCCCCCACCCAGGCAGTGGCAGTGCTGGCAACACTAGCGGAAGTAACGCATGGGGAGGGGGTCACACTCAGACATTCAGAGAGGGGGCATATTATTGTGGCCCTGGTGGCACAAAATCATCAAAGGTCTGACTGCACAGAGATGCTTGGGAATATGGTCACAACAGGGGACCGTGTGCGGGTGTTTCACAGCAAGGGGGTACAGTTGAAGTCGGAAGTTTACATACAATTAGGTTGGAGTCACTAAAACTCGTTTTCAACCACTCCACAAATTTCTTGTTAACAAACTATAGTTTTGGCAAGTCGGTTAGGACATCTACTTTGTGCATGACACAAGTAATTTTTCCAACAATTGTTTACAGACAGATTATTTCATTTACAATTCACTGTATCACAATTGCAGTGGGTCAGAAGTTTACATACACTCAGTTGACTGTGCTTTTAAACAGCTTGGAAAATTCCAGAAAATGATGTCATGGCTTTAGAAGCTTATGATTGGCTAATTGACATAATTTGAATCAATTGGAGGTATACCTGTGGATGTATTTCAAGGCCTACCTTCAAACTCAATGCCTTTTTGCTTGACATTATGGGAAAATCAAAATAAATCAGTCAAGAATTGCGGTCCTCCACAAGTCTGGTTCATCCTTGGGAGCAATTTCCAAATGCCTGAAGGTACCATGTCCATCTGTACAAACAATAGTACACAAGTATAAACACCATGGGACCATGCAGCCGTCAGACTGCTCAGGAAGGAGACTCGTTCTATCTCCTAGAGATTAACGTACTTCGGTGCGAAAAGTGCAAATCAATGCCAGAACAACAGCAAAGGACCTTGTGAAGATGCTGGAGGAAACAGGTACAAAAGTATCTATAACCCCAGTAAAAGGAGTCCTATATCGACATAACCTGAAAGGCCCCTCAGCAAGGAAGAAGCCACGGCTCCAAAACCGCCATAAAAAAGCCAGACTATGGTTTGCAACTGCACATGGGGACAAAGATCGTACTTTTTGGAGAAATATCCTCTGGTCTGATGAAACAAAAATAGAACTGTTTGGCCATAATGACCATTGTTATGTTTGGAGGAAAAAGGGGGAGGCTTGCAATCCGAAGAACACCATCCCAACTGTGAAGCATGGGGATGGAAGCATCATGTTGTGGGGGTGCTTTGCTGCAGGAGGGACTGGTGCACTTCACAAAATTATGTGGATATATTGAAGCAACATCTCAAGACATCACAAGTTAAAGCTTGGTCGCAAATGGGTCTTCTAAATGAACAATGACCCTAAGCATACTTCCATAGTTGTGGCAAAATGGCTTAAGGACAACAAAGTCAAGGTATTGGAGGGGCCATCACAAAACCCTGACCTCAATCCTATAGAAAATGTGTGGGCAGAACTGAAAAAGTGTGTGCGATCAAGGAAGCCTACAAACCTGACTCAGTTACACAAGCTCTGTCAGGAGGAATGGGGAAACATTCACCCAACTTATTGTGGAAGGCTATCCGAAACATTTGACCCAAGTTAAACAATTTAAAGGCAATGCTACCAAATACTAATTGAGTGTATGTAAACTTCTGACCCACTGGGAATGTGATGAAATAAATAAAAGCTGAAATAAATCATTCTCTCCACTATTATGCTGACATTTCATGTTCCTAAAATAAAGTGGTGATCCTGACCCTTTTACTCTGATTAAATGTCAGGAATTGTGAAAAACTGAGCTTAAATGTATTTGGCTAAGGTGTATGTAATCTTCCGACTTCAACTGTAGGAACAGAAGATCCCTTCTTATCTGGAACACTTTTAAATGTGCCTTTAGAGGCCATGCAATTCAGTTCTCATCTATAAAACAATACATTTAGGTCAAAGGAGTCCATATTAACAAAGGAAATGGAAGGACTAACAGTACAGATAGATATCAATAAAAACTGTACCATAGAGGCTCAGAGTAAGTTAAAGGAAAAACAAAAAGAAATGGAGGAACTTGTTCAAGAAAGATTCAGAAATATACAAATAAAGCGAACTGGATGGAATACAGTGGGGCAAAAAAAGTATTTAGTCAGCCACCAATTGTGTAAGTTCTCCCACTTAAAAGGATGAGAGAGGCCTGTAATTTTCATCATAGGTACACTTCAACTACGACGGACAAAATGAGAAAAAAAAATCCAGAAAATCACATTGTAGGATTTGTTATGAATTTATTTGCAAATTATGGTGGAAAATAAGTATTTGGTCACCTACAAACAAGCAAGATTTCTGGCTCTCACAGACCTGTAACTTCTTCTTTAAGAGGCTCCTCTGTCCTCCACTCGTTACCTGTATTAATGGCACCTGTTTGAACTTGTTATCAGTATAAAGGACACCTGTCCACAACCTCAAACAGTCACACTCCAAACTCCACTATGGCCAAGACCAAAGAGCTGTCAAAGGACACCAGAAACAAAATTGTAGACCTGCACCAGGCTGGGAAGACTGAATCTGCAATAGGTAAGCAGCTTGGTTTGAAGAAATCAACTGTGGGAGCAATTATTAGAAAATGGAAGACATACAAGACCACTGATAATCTCCCTCGATCTGGGGCTCCACGCAAGATCTCACCCCGTGGGGTCAAAATGATCACAAGAACGGTGAGCAAAATTCCCAGAACCACACAGGGGGACCTAGTGAATGACCTGCAGAGAGCTGGGACCAAAGTAACAAAGCCTACCATCAGTAACACACTACGCCGCCAGGGACTCAAATCCTGCAGTGCCAGACTGGCTTAAGCCAGTACATGTCCAGGCCCATCTGAAGTTTGCTAGAGAGCATTTGGATGATCCAAAGAAGATTAGGAGAAGGTCATATGGTCAGATAAAACCAAAATATAACTTTTTGGTAAAAACTCAACTCGTCGTGTTTGGAGGACAAAGAATGCTGAGTTGCATCCAAAGAACACCATACCTACTGTGAAGCATGGGGGTGGAAAATCATGCTTTTGGGCTGTTTTTCTGCAAAGGGACCAGGACGACTGATCCGTGTAAAGGAAAGAATGAATGGGGCCATGTATCGTGAGATTTTGAGTGAAAACCTCCTTCCATCAGCAAGGGCATTGAAGATGAAACGTGGCCCGGTCTTTCAGCATGACAATGATCCCAAACACACCGCCCGGGCAACGGAGGAGTGGCTTCGTAAGAAGCATTTCAAGATCCTGGAGTGGCCTAGCCAGTCTCCAGATCTCAACCCCATAGAAAAATCTTTGGAGGGAGTTGAAAGTCCATGTTGCCCAGCAACAGCCCCAAAACATCACTGCTCTAGAGGAGATCTGCATGGAGGAATGGGACAAAATACCAGCAACAGTGTGTGAAAACCTTGTGAAGACTTACAGAAAATGATTGACCTCTGTCATTGCCAACAAAGGGTATATAACAAAGTATTGAGATAAACTTTAGTTATTGACCAAATACTTATTTTCCACCATAATTTGCAAATAAATTCATTAAAAATCCTACAATGTGATTTTCTGGATTTGTTTTTCTCATTTTGTCTGTCATAGTTGAAGTGTACCTATGATGAAAATTACAGGCCTCTCTCATATTTTTAAGTGGGAGAACTTGCACAGTTGGTGGCTGACTAAATACTTTTTTACCCCACCTAATGTGGAAAAATGCACCAAATTATTTTTTAGTCTTCAACATAGAAATGCTACCAAAAATAACTTACTAAAACTTGTTACAAAAGATGGAATCACCCATGATTCACCAAACAATATTTTGAAAAAGGAAATAAAGTACTTTAAGCTTTTTCATTTCAGTCTCGTCCATCTCCATTAACCAAAGTTAATTGTAGGGATTTTATTTGTATTAATAATGTAACATTTACATCTGTACAGAAAGACTGATGTGAAGGCCAAATTACAGAGGGGGAACTTCTTGATGCAATTAAAGCCTTTAAGTCAGGGAAAACTCCTGGAATGGATGGCATACCAGTGGATGTATACCAAACAATTTTTTTTGTAATCTCCATTATAAGCATGTTTTAACCACTCCTATATAAATGGTAGATTATCAGACACTCAACAAGAAGGTCTGATTTAATTATTACTGAAACAGGATCCAAGTGGTAAATATAAAGATCCAGTCCATTTAAAAATGTGGAGGCCTCTTACACTTCAGTGTTGTGATAAAAAAAATATATACCTAAATGCTTTGCGCATAGAATTAAAAAGGTTTTGTCAGATATTATTCATCCTAATCAAGTTTTTTACATGGACGATACATTGGAGATAATATAAGACAAGTACTGGAAAAAAATAGAAAACAATGAAATATGTATCTGGAAAACCAGGCCTAGTATTCATAGCTGACTTTGAAAAGGCCTTTGATAAAGTATGACTGGAGTTTATATATAAATGCCTGGAATATTTCAATTTTGTAGAATCTCATATAAAATTGGTTAAAGTTATGTATTGGAACCCTACGTGTAAAATAGTAAATAATGGCTACATCTCAGAAGGTTTTAAACATTCAAGAGGAGTAAAACAAGGTTGTCCATTATCGGCATATCTATTTATTATATCCATCGAAATGTTAGCTGTTAAAATCAGATCCAACAATAATAGCCTCCAATACTCTACTCAATAAATTGGATGCTGTCTATCACAGTGCAATCCGTTTTGTCACCAAAGCCCCATTTACTACCCACCACTGCGACCTGTATGCTCTCGCTGGCTGGCCCTCGCTTCATACTCGTCGCCAAACCCACTGCCTCCAGGTCAAGACACTGCTAGGTAAAGTCTCCCTTTAGCTCAGCTCGCTGGTCACCATAGCAGCACCCACCTGTAGCATGCGCTCCAGCAGGTATGTCTCTCTGGTCACCCCCAAAACCAATTCTTCCTTTGGCAGCCTCTCCTTCCAGTTCTCTGCTGCCAATGACTGGAACGAACTGCAAAATCTCTGAAACTGGAAACACTTATCTCCCTCACTAGCTTTAAGCAACTACTGTCAGAGCAGCTCGCAGATTACTGCTCCTGTACATAGCCCATCTATAATTTAGCCCAAACAACTACCTCTTTCCATACTTTATTTATTTATTTTGCTCCTTTGCACCCCATTATTTCTATCTCTAATTTGCACATTCTTCCACTGCAAATCAACCATTCCAGTGTTTTACTTGCTATATTGTATTTACTTCGCCACCATGGCCTTTTTTTGCCTTTACCTCCCTTATCTCACCTAATTTGCTCACATTTTATATAGACTTATTTTTATACTGTATTTTTGACTGTATGTTTGTTTTACTCCATGTGTAACTCAGTGTTGTTGTATGTGTCGAACTGCTATGCTTTATCTTGGCCAGGTCGCAATTGTAAATGAGAACTTGTTCTCAACTTGCCTACCTGGTTAAATAAAGGTGAATATATATATATATATATATATATATATATATATACAGTGCCTTGCGAAAGTATTCGGCCCCCTTGAACTTTTGCGACCTTTTGCCACATTTCAGGCTTCAAACATAAAGATATAAAACTGTATTTTTTTGTGAAGAATCAACAACAAGTGGGACACAATCATGAAGTGGAACGACATTTATTGGATATTTCAAACTTTTTTAACAAATCAAAAACTGAAAAAAGGAGGCGTGCAAAATTATTCAGCCCCTTTACTTTCAGTGCAGCAAACTCTCTCCAGAAGTTCAGTGAGGATCTCTGAATGATCCAATGTTGACCTAAATGACTAATGATGATAAATACAATCCACCTGTTTGTAATCAAGTCTCCGTATAAATGCACCTGCACTGTGATAGTCTCAGAGGTCCGTTAAAAGCGCAGAGAGCATCATGAAGAACAAGGAACACACCAGGCGGGTCCGAGATACTGTTGTGAAGAAGTTTAAAGCCGGATTTGGATACAAAAAGATTTCCCAAGCTTTAAACATCCCAAGGAGCACTGTGCAAGCGATAATATTGAAATGGAAGGAGTATCAGACCACTTCAAATCTACCAAGATCTGGCCGTCCCTCTAAACTTTCAGCTCATACAAGGAGAAGACTGATCAGAGATGCAGCCAAGAGGCCCATGATCACTCTGGATGAACTGCATAGATCTACAGCTGAGGTGGGAGACTCTGTCCATAGGACAACAATCAGTCGTATATTGCACAAATCTGGCCTTTATGGAAGAGTGGCCATTTCTTAAAGATATCCATAAAAAGTGTCGTTTAAAGTTTGCCACAAGCCACCTGGGAGACACACCAAACATGTGGAAGAAGGTGCTCTGGTCAGATGAAACCAAAATTGAACTTTTTGGCAACAATGCAAAACGTTATGTTTGGCGTAAAAGCAACACAGCTCATCACCCTGAACACACCATCCCCACTGTCAAACATGGTGGTGGCAGCATCATGGTTAGGCCTGCTTTTCTTCAGCATGGACAGGGAAGATGGTTAACATTGATGGGAAGATGGATGGAGCCAAATACAGGACCATTCTGGAAGAAAACCTGATGGAGTCTGCAAAAGACCTGAGACTGGGACGGAGATTTGTCTTCCAACAAGACAATGATCCAAAACATAAAGCAAAATCTACAATGGAAAGGTTCAAAAATAAACATATCCAGGTGTTAGAATGGCCAAGTCAAAGTCCAGACCTGAATCCAATCGAGAATCTGTGGAAAGAACTGAAAACTGCTGTTCACAAATGCTCTCCATCCAACCTCACTGAGCTCGAGCTGTTTTGCAAGGAGGAATGGGAAAACATTTCAGTCTCTCGATGTGCAAAATTGATAGACACATACCCCAAGCGACTTACAGCTGTAATCGCAGCAAAAGGTGGCGCTACAAAGTATTAACTTAAGGGGGCTGAATAATTTTGCCCGCCCAATTTTTCAGTTTTTGATTTGTTAAAAAAGTTTGAAATATCCAATAAATGTCGTTCCACTTCATGATTGTGTCCCACTTGTTGTTGATTCTTCACAAAAATATACAGTTTTATATCTTTATGTTTGAAGCCTGAAATGTGGCAAAAGGTCGCAAAGTTCAAGGGGGCCGAATACTTTCGCAAGGCACTGTATATATATGTGGAATACAACTTTCCCAACTCTGCAGATTTTGCTGTAAAGAGGCAGAGTCATTAGATGATTTATTTTGGTACTGTCCATATGTAGCTCGTTTTTGTCACATGTCTAGGAATGGCTGAAGATTTGCAACATTTACCTGGAGCTAACGCTGCAGATAGCAATACTGGGTGATTTGAAAAGTCATAGTCAATCAATCAATAAATCAATCAATCAATCAATCAATCAAAAGTATAATAATTATTTTAGCAAAAATGTTTATCTTTAATTTTCAAGATGTAGAAACTATGAGAATAGAAAGGTTCAGAACTTTTATGAAGCATCACAGCAGAGTTGAAAAATATATGGTAAATAGAAATCCAATATGGATGGTGTTAAGAGATAGATGGGAGGGGTTGAATGGAGCTGAAGGGAGGGACTCATAACAACAAGATAACAAATGCAAAACATACTGAGTCTGTAAAATGGAAATATGTTCAGAACTTTTGTGAAACAGCACAGTTACAAATATATGGCAAATAGAAATCAAACTGGATGGACATCAGAAATAGAGCAATGCCAGGATTAAAAACAACCAAAATATAACTATTGTAAAAAAGATTGTGTCTGTAAAATGTACATAGTATGTAAAAGCTAGATGTAGAAACCTAAGTGTTATTGTTTATTAGTTTAATCCAATAATGGTAAGGGTGGTAGGGTGGTGAAGCTGCTAGTTGAGGACTTGTCTGTTCATCTGTTTCTCAAACTAGACACTCTAATGTACTTGTCCTCTTGCTCAGTTTTTACCGGGGCCTCCCAATCCGCTTTCTATTCTGGTTAGAGACAGTTTGTGCTGTTCTGTGAAGGGAGTAGTGCACAGCGTTGAACGAGATCTTCAGTGTCTTGGCAATTTCTCACATGAAATAGCCTTCATTTCTCAGAACAGGAATAGACTGACGAGTTCCAGAAGAAAGTCTTTGTTTCTGGCCATTTTGAGCCTGTAATCAAACCCATAAAATGCTGATGATCCAGATACTCAACTAGTCTAAAGAAGGCCAGTTTTATTGCTTCTTTAATCAGCACAACAGTTTCAGCTGTGCTAACATAATTGCAGAAGGGTTTTGTAATGGTCAATTAGCCTTTTAAAATTATAAACTTGGATTAGCTATTACAACGTGCCATTGGAACACAGGATGGTTGCTGATAATGGGCCTCTGTACACCTATGTAGATATTCCATAAGAAATCTGCCGTTTCCAGCTACAATAGTCATTTACAACATTAACAATGTCTACACTGTATTTCTGATCAATTTGATGTTATTTTAATAAACAAAAAATGTGCTTTTCTTTCAAAAACAAGGACATTCCTAAGTGACTCCAAACTGTAAAATATAAACTTGTTTTTCTCCAATATTTGTAAACGCAAATGTAAACAAACATTCAATAGCCTCATATACATGGTGAAAATAATAATTTTGATATCATGGATGGTCAGTCCTTGCATCCATAGCTCTGTCTATTAATCTAAGAGTGGTTACATTTCTCTAGGCCCATTCCTCAGCTTTTTACCAAAACAGAGGCGGGGCGACCATTTTGTTATTGTTTCATCTGTAGATTTTCCCTTTAACCAGCTGCATATTATCAAGATATCAACGTGTCACCAACAAATAGGTAAACAATAGGCCTATAGCAAACACAGCGTTTTTCACATGTAAAAAACACTTTTCAATAGTGCTCAAAACATGCCATTCCATGAGCACAGCATTTATTTTTCAACTCCAATCAATGTGCCCAATCAGTCCTCCATGGCAACAAAATCATAAACAACAGAGTAAGGCTGGCTAATAAGTTCTTAGTTTTGGGGTTATGCTCAGGTAAAACAACTTGGCTAGTCTATTCTTCCATATATTTACAAAGAGATGGGTTAGAAGAAGCCTACATAACCAACCCATAAAGTAAAATTGAACATCCATTTATGGCCAGCTATGTAAACATTAACATTGATTTATCCTGCCATAGATGTTGTTCAATTGGTAACAGGCATGTTTGTCTTCTTCTTATGCCTCTTATGGGGAAAGTAATCTAAAAGTAACTGAATGTAATCAGATTAGGTTACTGAGTTTGGGGTAATACAAAAGCACAAATGTAATGAGAGATTTATCACATTTTGAGAAGTTGCTCTCCCATACTTTGCATTTGATTTTGAATGACGCCGTCGCCGTATCAACTGTTTTCAGGTGGGGATCTAGCCTCAAGTGCTCTTACAGTGACTGTACATACATTAAATAACAACAGTCATTAAAAAGTAGTTATAGAGTCACTCCATAATTTATGGGCAACTTCATACAAATCAGAGCTATACGCTCTGCTATCTAGAACCTAAGAGAGTTCTTCAAATGTCAGACCTATATTAATATGTTGGGAATAGAATGTACAGTACATGTCGTGTAAAGATAGTGATGCTTCTACATGTATCAGAGAGAACAAGAAAGATTTTTTTTAAACTAGGCAAGTCAGTTAAGAACAAATTCTTATTTTCAGTGACAGCCTAAGAACAGTGGGTTACCTGCCTTGTTCAGAGACAGAACAACAGATTTTTACCTTGTCAGCTCAGGGATTTGATCTTGCAACCTTTCAGTTACTATTCCAATGCACTAACCACTAGGCTACCTGCCGCACCAAAGTAAGAGAGAGACAAAGAGAGAGATGTGTTTAGCAGAGAGAGAGAGAGATGTGTTTATCAGTGCTGGTGTGGGGCAGGATGCAGGAAGGACAGTTGCATTCTGGGTGATTGGAGATATTTTGGGCTCCATTATATTCATTGCACCTGCACTCTAGGCATCCTGGAACTGCACTCTTCCTGTCCCGGGAGCCCCATCACCCACCATCCTCAGTGAATCCTATAAGGCCGCGAGTCAGGAAATGGCAGCCCTCTTTCCTAATCACCTTCCAAAACAACTGCTATTACACCACCCCCCAAACTGGTACGTCTCCATATATAGCAGGGGGGACTTGTTTTGACAGCACACCACCAGGAAGTTCTGTGGCGTCCTGTTCCTGTTTATTTGTTGGGAATGCGTAACCTCCTGTAAAGGGAAATAAATGACGGCCCAAGCTTTTCTCTTTTCTCAAGTCAAACTGCTTCCTCCCTTGGGATACGCTCCCTATCTCCGAGTTGTCTCCCGAGAGGAACACTGGAATAACCCCAGATTCTATGATAGATTCCGCAGATGCAGGGAAATCAAAGTGTTTGGTTTGTCGTTGAGATTTTTTTTATGAGATCCTTGAAAGGTATTAAAGTCCATAATAAATAAAATAAAATAAAATGTTATTCATCACATGCTTCGTAAACAACAGGTGTAGACTTACAGTGAAATGCTTACTTTACGAGCCTTTCCCAAAAATGTTGCCGTGTCTTTGGCTATGCCGGATTAAGTGATATGACATGCTATTCTATAAAATAATTTCTCTGTAATTAAAATGACCTGATTAAGCTAATCAGGTAAATGTAATTAACTAGAAACCACAAAATAATGTTTATAGAGCTATCTTCCGAATAAACTCTTAAAGACCTAGTAATCTTTTACATCAGTAGCAGTCAATATTTAATCCTCACTTTATTCAGTCTCATCTTCAAGAACCCTGGCTAACAAGTTGAATCAGCAATACAAAATGTGGTTTAATTATTTATTTACTAAATACCTAAATAATCACACAGAATTACATCTACACAGAATGGATCATACATTGATTACAAATTGTGTCATAAAGGAAATCGTCCCTAGCGGATGGAACAGAAATGACGGCTGGTTACACAAAGAAATGGGGTTGGGTTTTGAATGAAAGAGCGGGAAGACTGAGTAACGAAGGGAGACGCTATGCTATTGTAAATACAGAATCTTATGCATTCTAAATAACCGCCCATTTGGAAAAAGAAAATGCAGGAAATATTTACTCTGAGCTGCGCTTCAATAGGTTGGTCGTAGATGGAAGGACGGGTTGCCCAGCAGGGATCTGTTGTCCTCTGAAGAATGTCTCTGGTGGTAAACTGGATACGTTGTAGTATTGTTGGGTGTGTGTTAGACTGGCTACGTCGCCCGTCCGTTCCTAGCCCACGTTTACAGTGGCTGCTTCTAACTCAACGGCTAGGAGGTATCACTTCTGTAGTGAATAAGAGTTCAAAGTTGCCATACTTTTAATCTCGTGCTATATTCTGGCTGGTATAGTTGAAATTCATCCTTTCGGCATGTCGATCGTCACCTTCACATTGAACACGATGCTAATTTCGTTAGGTTATTATCTGTGCCCTTTTCATGTAGGACCGTCGTCCTCAGGTCCTCTGAACAGAAAGTTGAATTTTTGCCAACGAGTTTATATAGTGGTGAAAGAAGGGCTTGTTTCATAGTTTACAACCAAAGTCTGTTCCTCTGAGAGTTTCTCTATGACAAACCGTTCTCTCATTTAAGAAGCTAAAATGACATTTAATCTTTTCACAAATAGGGGGAAAGGTATTTATGGAGGTCATAAACCTCCCCCAACAGGCCAGCGTCATGACAGTGTATAGAGAGAGACAACAGAGAAATAATATACAAGTAATAACATGCAATAATAAACGTAATAATAAATATGCAATGAGTAACGATAACTTGGCTATATACACGGGGTACCAGTACAGAGTCGATGTACAGGGGTACGAGGTAATTGAGGAAGATACAGTGTATTCAGAAAGTATTCAAACTCCTTGAGTTTTTTCACATTTTTGTTAAAATGGATTAAATTGTTTTTTTTCTCTCCTCATTAATCTACACACAATACTCCATAACTTCTTATGGACGGTAGCGTCCCACCTGGCCAACAGCCGGTGAAATTGCAGAGCGCGAAATTCAAACTACAGAATTATAAATATTTAACTTTCATAAAATCACAAGTGTAATACATCAAAATAAATCTTAACTTCTTGTTAATCCAGCCGCTGTGTCAAATTTCAAAAAGGCTTTACGGCGAAAGCACACCATGCAATTATCTGAGGACAGCGTCCAGCATACAAAACCATGAAAAACATATTTCAACCAGGCAGGTGCGACACGAAAGTCAGATATAATAAATGCCTTACCTTTGATGATCTTCTTCTGTTGGCACTCCAAAAGGTCCCAGTTACATCACAAATGGTCCTTTTGTTCGATAATGTCCTTTTTTATATCCATAAAAACTCAGTTTAGCTGGCGCGCTTCAGTCAATAATCCACCCAGTTTCCCTCCATCAAAATGCATACAAAATGAATCACAAACGTTACTAATAAACCTTTCCAAACAAGTCAAACAACATTTATAATCAAACCTTAGGTACCCTAATATGTCAATAAACTATAAACTTTAAGACGGAGAATCTTAATTGTCTTTACCGGAGAAAAATACCAAAGAATGCGCTCTTATTCACACGCTTGGAAACACTACAGCCAACTAGAAAAACTACAATTTCTGGCAAATTTTTCCAAAAACCAGCCTGAAACTCTTTCTAAAGACTGTTGACATCTAGTGGAAGCCCTAGGAACTGCAATCTGGGAGGACTTCGCCTTATAATAAAAGTGAAAATTTAAAATAGTGGTAGGCTGAAATGTACTTTTTTGGGATAGTTTGTCCTCGGGGTTTCGCCTGCCATATCAGTCCTGTTATACTCACAGACATTATTTTAACAGTTTTAGAAACTTTATAGTGTTTTCTATCCAAATCTACCAATTATATGCACATCCTAGCTTCTGGGCCTGAGTAACAGGCAGTTTATTTTAGGCACGCTTTTCATCCGGATGTGAAAATACTGCCCCCTACACAAGAGAGGATAATTAAAAAGCAAAAAACAGGTTTAATCTTTTTTTGCAAATGGATTAAACATAAAAACAGAAATACCTTAAGTATTCAGACCCTTTTCAATGACACTCGAAATTGAGCTCATGTGCATAATGTTCCCATTGATCATCCTTGAGATGTTTCTACAACTTGATTAGAGCATCTGTGGTAAATTCAATACATTGGACAAGATTTGTAAAGGCACAGGCCTGTCTATATAAGGTCCCACAGTTGACAGTGCATGTCAGAGCAAAAACCAAGTCATGACATCGTACCAAGGGTACCAAAAAACATCTGCAGCATTGAAGATCCCCAAGGACACAGTGGCCTACATCGTTCGTAAATGGAACAAGTTTGGAACAACCAAGACTCTTCCTCGAGCTGGCCGCCCAGCCAAACTGAACAATCGGAGGAGAAAGGCTTTGTTCAGGGAGGTGACCAATAACCCGATGGTCACTCTGACAGAGCTCCAGAGTTCCTCTGTGGAGATGGGAGAATCTTCCAGAAGGACAACCATCTCTGCAGCATTCCACCAATCAGGCCTTTATGGTAGAGTGGCCAGACAGAAGCATCTCATCAGTAAAAGGTACATGACAGGCCGCTTGGAGTTTGCCAAAAGGGACCTAAAGGACTCTCAGACCATGAGAAACAAGATTTTCTGGCCTGATAAAACTAAGATTGAACTCTTTGACCTGAATGCCAAGCGTCACGTCTGGAGGACACCTGGCAACATCCCTACGGTGAAGCATGGTGGTGGCAGCATCATGTTGTGGGGATGTTTTTCAGGGGCAGGGACTGGGAGATTAGTCAGGATTGAGGGAAAGATGAATGGAGCAAAGTACAGAGACATCCATGATGAGAGCAGTCAGGACCTTTAGACTGGGTCGAAGGTTCACCTTCAAATGGACTTGAAGCCATTCAAACCATCTCTGGAGAGACCTGAAAATAGCTGTGCAGCGACACTCCCCATCCAACATGACAGAGCTTGACCGGATCTACAGAGAAGAATGTGAGAAACTCCCCAAATACAGGTATGCCAAGCTTGTAGCTTCATACCCAAGAAGACTCAAGGCTGTAATCGCTACCAAAGATGCTTCAACAGAGTACTGAGTAAATAGTCTGAATACTTATGTAAACATCTCAAGGATTATCAATGGAAACAGAATGCACCTGAGCAATTCTGAGTCTCATATCAAAGAGTCTGAATACTTATGTAAATAAGGTATTTCTGTTTGTCTTTCAATTAAATTTGCAAAAATATATTAAAACCTATTTTTGCTTTGTCATTATGGGGTATTGTTTGTAGATTGATGAGGGGGGGAAACTATTTAGTCCATTTTAGAATAAGGTTGTAATGTAATAAAATGTGGTAAAAGTCAAGGGGTCTGAATACTTTCCGAAGGCAATGTACATATAACTAGGATAGATAATTAACAGTAGCAGCAGCGTATGTGATGAGTCACAAAAGTTTGTGCAAAAAGTATCAATTTAGAGGATCTGGGTAGCTATTTGGATAACTATTTATTAACTAACTATTTAGCAGTCTTGTGGCTTGGGAGTAGACTGGAGTGGGTGTAGGTGGAGTAGGTGACTGGAGTGTTTTTTAGGGCCTTCCTCTGACACTGCCTGGTATAGAGGTTGTGGATGGCAGGGAGCTTACCCCATTGATGTAATGGATCGTATGCATTACGCTCTGTAGCGGTCAAATTCCAAGCAGTTGCCATACCAACGTTGATGCAGCCAGTCAAGATGCTCTTAATGGTGCAGCTGTAGACCTTTTTGAGGATCTAAGGCCCCATGCCAAATACTTTTAGCCTCCTGAGGGGGAAGAGGCATTGTTGTGTTGGTGTGTGTGTACCATGTTAATTTATTCCTTAGTGATGTGGACACCGATGAACTTGAAGCTCTCGACCCGCTCCACTACAGCCCTGTCGATGTGAATGGGGGCTTGCTCGGTCCTCCTTTTCCTGTAGTCCACAATCAGCTCCTTTTTCTTGCTGAAGTTGAGGGAGAGGTTGTTGCCCTGGCACCACACTGCCAGGTCTCTGACCTCCTCCCTATAGGCTGTCTCATCGCCGTCGCGTCGTCAGCAAACGTAATGATGGTGTTGGAGTCGTGTGCGGTCACGCAGACCTGGATGAACAGGGAGTACAGGAGGGGTATAGGGTCAGCGTTGACCCTCGTGTTGAGGGTCAGTGTGGCAGATGTGTTGTTGCCTGCCCTCACCACCTGAGGGAATATATTGTCTTCCCACCACAGAGATGGTATGGTATAGGGGGAATCTGCAGAAAAATCAATACAGTAAACTGGGGTTGGGTAGTAGAAGACAGGCTGGCTGAAATATTAACCAAGCTCTATAGGAGCACACGTCAAAGCCTATGAGGGAGGAAATCCATTATCTGGTGAACAGCCTCTGTTGCAGTCATCTATGGAATTGAACTAATGTGAATGGGGGGTGGTTTACTCATTTGAGGCGGTGTATTGAGAACTCATGGCTGCGAAATTGAGAAGCACGTTAATCAATAGAATGTCCAGTTGGGAAAATGTCAATGTGAAATGTGTTGGAGTATAAGCTTTTTTCTCTGTCATTAGCCCAATGAGTCCCACCATCACACCGGTGTGATTTAGGACTTTTATCCTTTTTAAACGTTGCATGTTGGGCAGACTTCTTGGTTGTATCATTGGATTTGTCCATTTCTCCCGAATCCATTGGTATGAACCATTAGCATGTGTGATTAACAGAGGCTGAGCTAGATTGGTGTTTGTGAGACAAAGGCGGATCCCAAAGGGGCCCAGGGCCGGGTATTTCTTACAAAAACATCTGTAGAGTCAGAATAGTTTGAGCTAAAAACTATTAAAAGCTAACTATGAAAAGCTAAGACTTCACAATGCTCTATGATGCTCACAAAGCTACAAAATAGTCATTAGAAGGTAAGGGGTTCTCCTACATAGAAGATCATGGGAAATCCCAGGACGTAATGTCTATTATACTGTAATAAGCACACATAGTTGCTGTCACAAAATCTAAACTCCACACAATTGTCACTGACATTCATATAACTTCACTTTTATCAGATTTTTGCTTACTTTTATTTGTTTTTTTCTTTGGCTTACCTTATTTGCTTTTATTGACATTATGTCAAATTGTTTTGTGTTCTACTACTAGCCCAGGTTCTCCTGAAAATAAAATGGTAACAAACATCATTGTAAGGCTAAATATAAGGGCTGGACATGCAGATAAATGAAAATATGATTTTGCTAGGGTCTCGGGACTGATAGGGTTAAACATCCTGGCAGATTGCCACACTCTCTTGTTTTCTCCTGCCTCCCTCTCTCTCTCGCTCTCTCTCTCTCTCTCTCTCTCTCTCTCTCTCTCTCTCTCTCTCTCTCTCTCTCCCTCTCTCTAGCTCTGTCACTATTTCTCCTATTCTCTTGTTCTCTCTTCACCTGCTTTAACTCCATCCTTTCCCTTTCACTATTCACCCGTTCCACCACGCCATCCCTCTCCCTTCACTTTCAATCTAGCTCTTTCTTTCTTTCTTTCTTTCTTTCTTTCTTTCTTTCTTTCTTTCTTTCTTTCTTTCTTTCTTTCTTTCTTTCTTTCCTTCCCTCCCACCCTCTACCCCTTTGCCTGTTCCTCTGTGTCTCTATTGTAATGACTTTGGAAATCCCCAGCTACAGGTGGTGCAGACACAGCTTTTCTGCAGGGCTTGTGAGTTGTGGAGCTTGTCTTTAGCTCTAGATTGCAGTTCAGGCAAGGGAGAGAGAAGGTGGATAAAACGTTAACGCAGGCTTATTCAGACGAGTGCAATCGCATGGTGCAGAGCTGAGGTCAGGAGGGGGGGGTTATCTCCTACTAGATGTATCCAGTTGCATACAGTTAAGTGTAGAAATTCGGACAAAAACACACTGTCTTGTACAGATACATAGAGACACACGCATACACTAACATACTCTCATACTTTACATACTGTCATCTTGCAAACACATACAGTGGGGAGAACAAGTATTTGATACACTGCCGATTTTGCAGGTTTTCCTACTTACAAAGCATGTAGAGGTCTGTAATTTTTATCATAGGTACACTTCAACTGTGAGAGACGAAATCTAAAACAAAAATCCAGAAAATCACATTGTACTATTTTTAAGTAATTTGCATTTGCATTTTATTGCATGACATAAGTATTTGATACATCAGAAAAGCAGAACTTAATATTTGGTACAGAAACCTTTGTTTGCAATTACAGAGATCATACGTTTCCTGTAGTGCTTGACCAGGTTTGCACACACTGCAACAGGGATTTTGGCCCACTCCTCCATACAGACCTTCTCCAGATCCTTCAGGTTTCGGGGCTGTCGCTGGGCAATACGGACTTTCAGGTCCCTCCAAAGATTTTCTATTGGGTTTAGGTCTGGAGACGGGCTAGGCCACTCCAGGACCTTGAGATGCTTCTTACGGAGCCACTCCTTAGTTGCCCTGACTGTGTGTTTCGGGTCATTGTCATGCCATGACCCATCTTCAAATCTCTTACTGAGGGAAGGAGGTTGTTGGCCAAGATCTTGCGATACATGGCCCCATCCATCCTCCCCTCAATGCGGTGCAGTCGTCCTGTCCCCTTTGCAGGAAAGCATACCCAAATAATGATGTTTCCACCTCCATGCTTCACGGTTGGGAGGGTGTTCTTGGGGTTGTACTCATCCTTCGTCTTCCTCCAAACAAGGCGAGTGGAGTTTAGACCAAAAGGCTCTATTTTTGTCTCATCAGACCACATGACAATAGGCAATGCATCAACCGATACAATGACCACATGGGTGGTGTTGAACTTCACAACCTACATGTTTCAAGATACCATATCTCCATCAGGTCTAAGAAGTGGTGGTGGCCCATCTTTGCATGGTCTCTCAACAATGCACTCGTAAACAGCCATTTATTTTACAGAGATGTTATGAGAGGAACCAGAAACCTGCTCACCTTCTCATGGATAGTGGCACAGTCTCATGCAAAAGTTTGGCACGAAATCACTGAGCCACAGAAGGAGATCTCTACTGGCTGCTACTGTTGAAGATCAGTAAAGATGTGACAAAGCTTCTTACTGGCCAATCAACACGATACACCAGTTCCATAGATGTCGTCATTGTGACAAACACACTACCTATGCATGTGAGAAATGCAAAGCGCCACTGCACATTGAGTGCTTCAAGATATACCATGGGACAGTAGGAGAGGAGATAGGAGATAGGAGTAAATGAAAATGGGATGAAAAAGACAACAGAAAAATGGAAAAGTAACTAAAGGGTGAGGAGAAGCAGTACAACGGACTCCAGGAAGAAAATAAAAGCTGACGAAAAAGGGAAAAAGACAATAAAAAATGACTGAAATGTTTTTGGAAAAGAGGATCAATTGATTCAAGACATACTGTATGACAGTAGGTCTGACTGATCGTAGTTCAAAATAGTGATGCACAAACTAATCGTGCACTTGGTTCTGAAGCCTCTATAATATGTATGTATGTATGTATGTATGCATATATGTACAGGTAAGTGTATAATATATATATATTTTTACATGTATTTTGTTCAGTGTAGGCCTCCACTTGAATACATGTTCTACAGGCTACCTCTATCCTAAATGTTACCTTTATGTTCAATGTGTATTAATTGACACGACTGCTATACAGTTGTTAGTAAATGTCACAATGACAAGGTTTCAATGAATATTGCACTAAAGTTCAAATGTTACAATAAAGTTATGTTGCACTAAAGTAACAATGTTACAATAAAGTAACAATGTTGAAATACGTTGATGGTTGTTTTTTTTTTGTCTTTGCTCTCAGTATTCATATCGGTGTTGTATAAGGGTTTTTGATATGTAAAATAGTCACACTAGAATGTGATGGGGCGTTCCAGTATCAATGCTGGGAACTGCCCGTGGCAGAATTTTAAATGTTTTAATAACTGGGCTGGGATATATAAGAATTTTGATGACTGCATAGGAGAAATATGTTAATTCAGTATACATCACATTCAGTATACACCATTGTGACCGACCATGAAGCACACTTTTTCACCTAAAAACTAATTATTGATTATGTCAAAGGCTTACTAATGACACAAGATTTGGATAGTTTCATGTCTGGGAAAATTTTGGGATTAAAGGGGTTATCAAGAGACCATCCCTGGTCATCTCTTCTACCTCTGATCTGGCGGACTCACTAAACACAAATGCTTAGTTTGTAAATGGTTGTTGAGTGATGGAGTGTGCCCCTAGCTATCTGTAAAAAAAAAACACAACAATTGTGCTGTCTGGTTTGATTAATAATGTATAAAGAATTATGAATGATTTATACGTTTACATTTACTTTTGATACTTCAGTCGACTTAAGTTGAAGAACACCAACTCATTCAAGGGTTCCTTTATTTTGACTATTTCTACATTGTAGAATAATAGTGAAGACATCAAGACTATGAAATAACACATAAGGGATCATGTAGTAACCAAAAAAGGCTGTGCAAGGGCTAATTTTACCTAGAAGGAGAGTGATGGAGTGCTGCATCAGATGACCTGGCCTCCACATTCCCCCGGCCTCAACCAAATTGAGATGGTTCGGGATGAGTCGGACCGCAGAGTGAAGGAAAAACAGCCAACAAGTGCTCAGCATATGTGTGAACTCCTTCGAGACTATTGGAAAAGCATTCCAGGTGAAGCTGGTTGAGAGAATGCCAAGAGTGTGCAAAGCTGTCATCAAGGCAAAGGGTGGCTATTTGAAGAATCTCAAATATAAAATATATTTTTATTTGTTTAACACTTTTGGATACTGCATGATTACTTATGTGTTATTTCATAGTTTTGATGTCTTCACTATTATTCAACTGTAACAAGTGCGCTGAGTCGGGAAGCAAGTTCAGGGAGTGAGTGTTTAAAATAAACATGAGAACAGAGTCAATTACACCTGAGGAAATAACCAAGGGGAGTGACAGATATAGGGAAGATAATCAAGGAGGTTATGGAGTCCAGGTGAGTGCCATGATGCACAGGTGCGCAAGACAATGGTGACAGGTGTGCGGGCCAATCAGCAGCCTGATGACCTAGAGGCCGGAGGGGGAGTATACGTGACAGTAACCCTTCCCCGACGCAAGGCTCCAGCCTCAGGGCGCCATCAAAGAGGACGGACCCGGGGATCAGGAACGGACCGGTCACCCATGCTGATGTGTGAGAACCTGTCACACCAGCTGAGGCATGGGAACCTGTTGAGTCAACTGGGTTGCGGGAACCTGGCAGGTCGGTTGAGGCAGGGGAGCCTGGCGATCCGGCAGAGGCATGAAAGCCTGACGAGCCAGCTGAGGCAGGGGAGCCCGGCAATCCAGCTAAGGCATAAAAGCCAGATGAGGCAGGGGAGCTTGGCGATCCGGTTAAGGCATGAAAGCCATACGAGCCGGCTGAGGCAGGGGAGCCTGGTGATCCGGCTGAGGCATGAGAGCCTGACGAGCCGGCCGAGGCAGGGAAGCCTGGCGATCTGGTTGAGGCATGAGAGCCTGTAGCAGTTCCCGGACCCGACGTCATTACTCTGAAAAAAATGCACTCCCTAATGCTTCCCTTAGGTGAGGTATTATTCAGTAACGAGTGCGCTGAGAATCGGGAGGCAAGTACAGGGAGCAAGTGTTTAAATAAATAAAATGAACATGAAACACAAACAAAGCACTGACATGAAACCGAGTCAATTACACCTGAGGAAAGAACCAAGGGGAGTGACAGATATAGGGAAGATAATCAAGGAGGTTATGGAGTCCAGGTGAGTGCCATGATGCGCAGGTGCGCAAGACAATGGTGACAGGTGTGCGGGCCAATCAGCAGCCTGATGACCTAGAGGCCGGAGGGGGAGTATACGTGACAGTAACCCTTCCCCGACGCAAGGCTCCAGCCTCAGGGCGCCATCAAAGAGGACGGACCCGGGGATCAGGAGCGGACCGGTCACCCATGCTGATGTGTGAGAACCTGTCACACCAGCTGAGGCATGGGAACCTGTTGAGTCAGCTGGGTTGCGGAAACCTGGCAGGTCGGTTGAGGCAGGGGAGCCTGGCGATCCGGCAGAGGCATGAAAGCCTGACGAGCCAGCTGAGGCAGGGGAGCCCGGCAATCCAGCTAAGGCATAAAAGCCAGATGAGGCAGGGGAGCCTGGCGATCCAGTTAAGGCATGAAAGCCATATGAGCCGGCTGAGGCAGGGGAGCTTGGCAATCCGGTTAAGGCATAAAAGCCAGACGAGCCGACTGAGGCAGGGGAGCTTGGCGATCCGGTTAAGGCATGAAAGCCATACGAGCCAAGACAATGGTGACAGTTGTGCGGGATAATTAGTAGCCTGATGACCTAGAGGCCGGAGATGGAGTATACATTCCATCTATAATGTAGAAAATAGCAAAAATAAGTTGTTTAGTTGTTGTAAAACTTTTGACGTAGTGTATATTTAAAAGCAAATGCTTGTAGACTTTTACTCAAATAGTATTTTATTGGGTGACTGTCAATTTTACTTGAGTCATCTTCTATTAGGGTATCTTTACTTTTACTTAAGTATGACAATTGAATACTTTTTCCACCACTGTAAGAGATGACAAGCCAATCTTGGCTGCAGACACTTAGTGGCCCCCTGTGTTTATCATCAACACAATCAAGGCTTTCTCCTTCACTCTGATGTAGAGACCACCAGACCATCAAACACTCCCACATAAACACCTCTTTCTCTGTCTCTCTGATGGGGCTTCAGCTCTAACACTAACACACACACACACACACACACACACACACACACACACAAACAGGCACGCACAAGTGAACACAAACATGTGTGGATGCTCATCTGGCAAGGCTGCTATTAGGACCCAAAGTACTCCCTCTGAATGTTGTGTGCTGTGGTTGAAGTCAAAGACTGTGTCATTATGTCAAACTGGGGTGCAGAGAAAACCACCCGTAAGTATGTGTCACACACTAGGAAAAAGGGTTCAAAAGGGTTCTTTGGCTGTCCCCATAGGAGAACCCTTTTTGGTTCCAGGTACTGTTTTGGGTTCCAGGTGGAAATGGTTCTACATTGGACCCAAAAGGGTTCTACATGGAACCAAAAATGGTTATTCAAAGGGTTCTCCTATGGGAACAGCCAAATAACTATTTTAGGTTCTAGATGGCACTTTTTAAAGAGTGTACAGGTACTGTATGTAGAGTATGACCCGCCTGAAGGTTTCCCCCACCTCTTCAGCTATGAAACAAGTGGAATCAGCTACGCCCTTCAGTTTGGGAGTACTCATGATAATTGGCATAGGAAGAATTGTCGTTGCACTAGGTCATAGATACAGCATAAATCACGGGAGGCTGCTCAAGGGAGGACAGCCCATAATAATCTCTGGAACGGAGATAATGGAATGGCATCAAACACATGGAAACCATGTGTCTGATGTACAGTATTTGATAACATTCCACTTATTCTGCTCCAGCTATTACCTCGATTACCTCGATCCCGTCGTCCCCAATTAAGGTGTCACCAACCTGTGTCAAATAAAATAAAATGTTATTTGTTACATGCGACGAATACAACAGGTGTAGGTAGACCTTACCGTGAAATGCTTACTTACAAGCCCTTAACCATCAATGCAGTTTAAGAAATTCAAATACAACTGTTGAGAAATTTATTCTCTCCTAATATAGAATATTGGTTGCATTCTATATGCTGTTAACTATCAGTATACAGTAGTATTTATTTTATTCAACGAGGCCATGAATTTTATTTATTCTAAAATGACATACCCAAACCTGTAGCACAGCCCTGAAGCAAGGATATGCATATTCTTCGTACCATTTGAAAGCAAACACTTTGAAGATTATGGAAATGTGAAAGGAATGTAGTTGAATATAACACAATAGATCTGGTAAAAGATAATATAAAAAAAACATTATTTTGTATTTTTTTTTGTACCATCTTTGAAATGCAAGAGGAAGGCCATAATGTATTATTCCAGCCCAGGCGCAATTCAGATTTTAGCCACTGGCAGTGTATGTACAAAGTTTTAGACTGATCCAATGAACCATTGTATTTATGTTCAAAATGTTAAATCAAGACTGCCCAAATGTGCCTAATTTGTTTACTAATAACTTTTCATGTTCAAAACTGTGCACTCTCCTAAAACAATAGCATGGTATTATTGCACTGTAATAGCTACTGTAATTGGACAGTGCAGTTAGATTAACAAGAATTTAAGCTTTCTGCCAATATCAGATAGAGTGGGGCAAAAAAGTATTTAGTCAACTTTTTGGTAAAAACTCAACTCGTCGTGTTTGGAGGACAAAGAATGCTGAGTTGCATCCAAAGAACACCATACCTACTGTGAAGCATGGGGGAAACATCATGCTTTGGGGCTGTTTTTCTGCAAATGGACCAGGACGACTGATCTGTGTAAAGGAAAGAATGAATGGGGCCATGTATCGTGAGAGTTTAATTGAAAACCTCCTTCCATCAGCAAGGGCATTGAAGATGAAACGTGGCTAGGTCTTTCAGCATGACAATGATCCCAAACACACCGCTCGGGCAACGAAGGAGTGGCTTCGTAAGAAGCATTTCAAGGTCCTGGAGTGGCCTAGCCAGTCTCCAGATCTCAACCCCATAGAAAATCTTTGGAGGGAGTTGAAAGTCTGTGTTGCCCAGCAACAGCCCCAAAACATCTCTGCTCTAGAGGAGATCTGCATGGAGGAATGGGCCAAAATACCAGCAACAGTGAGTGAAAACCTTGTGAAGACTTACAGAAAACGTTTGACCTCTGTCATTGCCAACAAAGGGTATTAAGTATTGAGATAAACTTTTGTTATTGACCAAATACTTATTTTCCACCATAATTTGCAAATAAATTTATAAAAAATCCTACACTGTGATTTTCTGGATTTTTTTTCCTCATTTTGTCTGTCATAGTTGAAATGTACCTATGATGAAAATTACAGTGGGAGAACTTGCACAATTGGTGGCTGACTAAATACTTTTTTGCCCCACTGTATGGCTGTGTCCTGGGAAATGTTCTTGCTACTTACAACGTCATGCTAATCGCATTAGCCTACTTTTGCTCAACCGTCCCATGGAAGGGACACCGATTCTGAAGAAATTAACCTCTTGAAGCTAGGGGGCAGAATTTTCACTTTTGGATAAATAGCGTGCCCATTTCAACTTCCTGCTACTCATGCCAAGAATATAAGATATGCATATTATTCATAGATTTGGATAGAAAACACTCTGACGTTTTAAAACTGTTTGAATCATGTCTGTGAGTGTAACAGAACTTATGTAGCAGGCAAAACCCCAAGGACTAACTGTTTCGATTTTTTTTGCCCCTCTATGTTCCCTGAATTGTCTTTGCCATGGGATATTTCATAGGAACCTATTTTCAGTTCCTACCGCTTCCACTGGATGTCACCAGTCTTTGGAATTTGGTTGAGGTATTCCTTTGTGCAATGAAGAAGTAAGCCAACTCAGAACTGGGGACACTTTTGTGAGTTGCGCAAGATGTGAAAAGCAGCGCTGGTTTGTTTCCTTTCCTGTATTGAATACAGATTGCCCGTCTACAATTTGATCGATTATTAACGTTTAAAAAATACCTAACGTTGTATTACAAAAGTATTTTGAAATATTTTGGCAAAGTTTATAGGCAACTTTTGAAATATTTTGTAGTGACGTTGCGTTTTTGTAAGCTGTTTTTTTCTGGATCAAACGCGCTTTATAAATCGACATTTTGGATATATATGGATGGAATTAATCGAACAAAAGGACCAATTGTGATGTTTATGGGACATATTGGAGTGCCAACAAAAGAAGCTCGTCAAAGGTAATGCATGTTTTATATTTTATTTCAGCGTTTTGTGTAGCGCCTGCATGGTTGAAATATGCTAGCTCCTTTGTTCACTGCTGGTGCAGATGGTGCAGGCTATCAGATAATATTTTCTTATGTTTTCCCCGAAAAGCATTTTTAAAATCTGACATGTTGGCTGGATTCACAATGAGTGTAGGTTTAATTGAGTATCTTACATGTGTGATTTAATGAAAGTTTGAATTTTATAGCATTTTATTTATATTTCCCCTGGCAATTGGCCAGTTGAGACATTTGCGTCCCGCCTATCCCTATTAAGGAGCCTTTTTGACCTAGACTTGATGCTCTGATACAGCTTTCCATGCGGAAGCAGAGAGAACAGTTTATGACTTGGGTAACTGGAGTCTTTAACATTTTTTTGGGCCTTCCGATGACACCGCCTACTATATAGGTTCTGGATGTCAGGAAGCTTGGCCCCAGTGATGTACTGAGCCGTACACACTACCCTCTGTAGTGCCTTAGTAGGCGGTGATGTAAGAGGTCAGGATGCTACTGATGGTGCAGCTGTAGAACTTTTTGTGGCTCTGGGGACCCATGTCAAATCTTTTCAGTCTTCTGAGGCAGGAAAAGGTGCTGTCATGCCCTCTTTACAACTGTCTTGGTGTGTTTGGACCATGATAGTTTGTTGGTGATGTGGACGCCAACGAACTTGAAGTTCTCAACCCGCTCCACTACATCCCCATCGATGTGAATTGGGGTGTGTTCAGCCCTCCTTTTCCTGTAGTCCACGATCAGCTCCTTTATCTTGCTCACATTGAGGGAGAGGCTATTGTCCTGTCCCCACACCTCCAGGTGTCTGACCTCATCCCTATAGGCTGTCTCATTGTTATCAGTGATCCGGCCTACCACTGTTGTGTGTTCAGGAAACTTAATGATGGTGTTGGAGCCATGCTTGGCCACACAGTTGTGGGTGAACAGGGAGTACAGTAGGGGACAAGCACAAACCCCTGAGGAGCCCCCGTTTTGATGATCGGCGTGGCAGATGTGTTGTTTCCTACCCCTACCACCTGGGGGTGGCCTTCAGGGAATCCAGGATCCAGTTGCAGAGGGAGGTGTTGAGTCCCAGGGTCCTTAGATTAGTGATGAGCTTTTGTGGGCACTATGGTGTTGAACACTGAGCTGTAGTCAATGAATAGGATTCTCACATAGGTGTTCCTTTTGTCCAGGTGGGAAAGAGCAGTGTGGATTGCAATTGAGATTGCGTCATCTGTGGATTTGTTGGGGCGGTCTGTGAATTGGAGTGGGTCTATGGTTTCCGGGATGATTGCACTCCATCACAAACCAAGATGGCGTAGCAGTCAGACGACTTTGTCCTTTGTTTTGTCGTGTCCCATGTATATATATTTTTATATATTTTTTCTTCGCATGCCTTTATATTTTTCTAACTCTCTACTTCAAAATACTCTCCTGCAACCCGCCTCACCAAATGTGGTGTGGATCTGCTCTTTCTTTTCTTCTGAACCGGAATCCCCCAACAAAAGCTAGCCAGTTAACTAGCTACTAGCTAGGAGTCAGCTAACCACTGCTAGCGGTCATCAGCTAACCTTTAGCTCGGAAAACTCTCGCCAGTATGCACAATGTGATTTAAACCAGAGCATACCGGACCTATTTTCTCTCCATATCCCCGGATTCCTACCGCAAGCTCTGAACCTTTTAACCTGGATCATTGCAGCTAGCTTGCTGCATTCCGAGTGGCTACTCCTGGCTAACGTCTCTGTCCCGAAGCAAGCACCAATTAGTCTGTAGCTAGCCCATGCTAGCCCCATCTTCCGGCTAGCTGAAGAGGTCCACCAATCACTCCTGGGCTACAATACCTATTTTGTCAACTGGCCTGGACCCCTTTTGCTGCCGGTACCCCGCCGATCCTTCACGACTGGACTACTGACGTAATCTGCTCGAGGGGGGTTACTCAACTGGCTCCTAAGTCGCGACATCCCCTGAATGCAAATCTGCTAGCCTGCTAGCCATCTAGAGCATATTGGACTGTTAGCTGAATAGATCCATCGGCCAATTTCTTAAGCCACTATACCTATTTTGCCAATTGGACTGGACACCTTTGCCACACGGAACCCTACTAATACATCACGACTGGTCTACCGAAGTAACCGCACGAGGAGGCGATAACAGACTTCCTCCATTGCGACGTCCCTCTGCTAGCTTGCTAGCCCCGGCCTGCTAGCTGTCTGAATCACTGTGTTTCCAACCAGCCTAATCTACTCACTGGACCCCTTTGATCACTCGGCTACGCATGCCTCTCCCTAATGTCAATATGCCTTGTCCATTGCTGTTCTGGTTAGTGATTATTGTCTTATTTCACTGTAGAGCCTCTAGCCCTGCTCAATATGCCTTAGCCAACCATTTAGTTCCACCTCCCACACATGCTGTGACATCACCTGGTTTAAATGTGTCTAGAGATATCTCTCTCATCATCACTCAATGCCTAGGTTTACCTCCAATGTACTTACATCCTACCATACCTTTGTCTGTACATTATGCCTTGAATCGATTCTATCGCGCCCAGAAACCTGCTCCTTTTACTCTCTGTTCCGAATGTGCTAGACGACCAGTTCTTATAGCCTTTAGCCGTACCCTCATCCTACTCCCCCTCTGTTCCTCTGGTGATGTAGATGTTAATCCAGGACCTGCAGTGTCTAACTCCACTCCTATTCCACAGGTGCCCTCATTTGTTGACTTCTGTAACCGTAAAATCCTTGGCTTCGTGCATGTTAACATTAGAAGCATCCTCCCTAAGTTTGTTTTATTCACTGCTTTAGCACACTCTGTCAACCTGGATGTCTTAGCCGTGTCTGAATCCTGGCTTAGGAAGACCACCAAAAACCCTAAAATGTCCATCCCTAACTATAAAATGTTCCAACATGATAGAAATGCCAAAGGGGGTGAAGTTGCAGTCTACTGCAGAGATAGCCTGTAGAGTTCTGTCTTACTATCCAGGTCTGTACCCAAACAATTGAAGCATCTACATTTAAAAATCCACCTTTCCAGAAACAAGTCTCTCACCGTTGCCGCTTGCAATAGACCACCCTCTGCCCCCAGCTGTGCCCTGGACTCCATATGTGAATTGATTGCCCCCCCATCTATCTTCAGAGCTCGTGCTGCGAGGTTACCTAAATGGGACATGCTTAACACCCCGGCCATCCTATAATCTAAGCTTGATGCCCTCAATCTCACACAAATTATCAATGAACCTACCAGGTACAACCCCAAATCCGTAAACACGGGCATCCTCATAGATATCATCCTAACCAACCTGCCCTCCAAATACACCTTTGCTGTTTTCAACCAAGATCTCAGCGATCACTGCCTCATTGCCTGCATCCGTAATGGGTCTGTGGTCAAACGACCATCCCTCCTCACTGTCAAACACTCCCTAAAACACTTCAGCGAGCAGGCCTTTCTAATCGACCTGGCCCGGGTATCCTGGAAGGATATTGACCTCATCCCGTCAGTAGAGGATGCCTGGTTATTCTTTAAAAGTGTCTTCCTCACCATCTTAAATAAGCATGCCCATTAAAAAAAAATTAGAAGCAGGAACAGATATAGCCCTCAGTTAAGTCCAGAACTGACTGCGCTTGACCAGCACAAAAACATCCTGTGGCGTACTGCATTAGCATTGAATAGCCCCTGTGATATGCACATTTTCAGCGAAGTATATACACAGGCAGTTAGGAAAGCTAAGGCTAGCTTTTTCAAACAGAAATTTGCATCCTGTAGCATAAACTCCAAAAAGTTCTGGGACACTGTAAAGTCCATGGAGAATAAGAGCACCCAGCTGCCCAGGCTAGGAAGCACTGTCACCACCGATAAATCCACGATAATTGAGAATTTCAATAAGAATTGATTTACAGCTGGCCATGCTTTCCACCTGGCTACCCCTACCCTGGTAAACTGGCCTGCACCCCCCAAAGCAACTCGTCCAAGCCTCCACCATTTCTCCTTCACCCAAATCCAGATAGCTGATGTTCTGAAAGAGCAGCAAAATTTGGACCCCTACAAATCAGCCGGGCTAGACAATCTGGACCCTCTCTTTCTAAAATTATCTGCCAAAAATGTTGCAACCCCTATTACTAGCCTGTTCAACCCCTCTTTCATATCGTCTGAGATTCCTAAAGATTGGAAAGCTGCCGCGATCATCTCCCCCTTCAAAGGGGAGACACTCTAGACCCAAACTGCTACAGACCTATATCTATCCTACCCTGCCTTTCTAAGGTCTTCAAAAGCCAAGTTAACAAACAGATCACCGACCATTTCGAATCCCAACGTACCTTCTCCGCTATGCAATCTGGTTTCAGAGCTGGTCATGGCTGCACCTCAGCCACGCTCAAGGCCCTAACCGATATCATAATCGCCATCGATAAGAGACATTACTGTGCAGTCGTATTCATCGACCTGGCCAAGGCTTTCGACTCTGTCAATCACCACATTCTAATCGGCAGACTCAACAGCCTTGGTTTCTCAAATGACTGCCTAGCCTGGTTCACCAACTACTTCTCTGATAGAGTTCAGTGTGTCAAATTGGAGGGCTTGTTGTCCGGATCCTCTGGCAGTCTCTATGGGGGTTCCACAGGGTTCAATTTTCGGGCCGACTCTCTTCTCTGTATACATCAATGATGTCACTCTTGCTGCTGGTGATTCTCTGATCCAACTCTACACAGACGACACCATTCTGTATACTTCTTGCCCTTTTTGGACACTGTGTTAACTAACCTCATTACAACACTCCTTCCGTGGCGTCCAACTGCTCTTAAATGCTAGTAAAACTAAATGCATGCTCTTCAACCGATCGCCACCCACCCCTGCCCGCCTGGTTCTGACGTAGAGTATGTTGACAATTACAAATACCTAAGTGTCTGGCTAGACTGTAAACTCTCCTTCCAGACTCACATTAAGCATCTCCAATCCAAAATTAAATCCAGAATCGGCTTCCTATTTCGCAACAAAGCATCCTTCAATCATGCTGCCAAACATACCCTCGTAAAACTGACCATCCTACCAATTCTCTACTTCGGCGATGTCATTTTCAAAATAGCCTCCAACACTCTACTCAACAAATTGGATGCAGTCTATCACAGTGCCATCCAATTTGTCACCAAAGTCCCATATACTCCCCACCACTGTGACCTGTATGCTCATTGGCTGGCCCTCGCTTCATACTCGTCGCCAAACCCACTGGCTTCAGGACATCTACAAGTCTCTGCTAGGTAAAGCCCCGCCTTATCTCAGCTCACTGGTCACCATAGCAGCACCTACCCGTAGCACGCGCTCCAGCAGGTATATCTCACTGGTCACTCCCAAAGCCAATTCCTCCTTTGGTTGCCTTTCCTTCCAGTTCTCTGCTGCCAATGACTGGTATGAACTGCAAAAATCACTGAAGCTGGTGACTCATATCTCCCTCACTAGCTTTAAGCACCAGCTGTCAGAGCAGCTCAGAGATCACTGCACCTGTACATATCCCATCTGTAAAAAGCCTTTCCAACTACCTCATCCCCTTACTGTATTTATTTATTTATCTTTCTCCTTTTGCAGCCGAGTATCTCTACTTGCACATTCATCTTCTGCACATCAATCACTCCAGTGTTTAATTGGTATCTTGTACTTACTTCACCACCATGGCCTATTTATTGCCTTACTTCCCTTATCTTACCTCATTTGCGCACACTGTATATAGACTTTTTCTACTGTATTATTGACTGTATGTTTGTTTATTTCATGTGTAACTTAATGTTGTTGTGTGTCGAACTGCTGTTCTTTATCTTGGTCAGGTCGCAGTTGTAAATGAGAACCTGTTCTCAACTAGCCTATTTGGTTAAATAAAGGTGAAATATATATTTTTTTAAATAAATACAAATGATGGTGTTGATGTGAGTCATGAGCAGCCTTTCAAAGCACTTCATGGCTACTGATGTGAGTGCTATGGGCAGTAGTCATTTAGGCAAGTTATCTTCGCTTTCTTGGGCACAGGGACTATGGTTGTCTGCTTGAAACATGTTGGTATTATGGAGTCGGTCATGGAGAGGTTGAAAATGTCAGTGAATTGACTTGCCAGTTGGTCGGCGCATGCTCTGAGTACACGTCCTGGTAATTCGGCCTTGTGAATATTGACCTATTTAAAGGTCTTGCTCACATCAGCAATGGAGAGTGTGATCACACAGCCGTCTGGAACAGCTGATGCTCTCATGCATGTTTCAGTGTTACTTGCCTCAAAGCGAGCATAGAAGTAATTTAGCTTGTCTGGTAGGCTCATGTCACTGGACAGCTCGCGGCTGGGTTTCCTTTTTTAGTCCGTAATAGTTTGCAAGCCCTGCCACATCCGACAAGCATCACAGCCGGTGAAGTAGGATTCAATCTTAGTCCTGTATTGACGCTTTGCCTGTTTGATGGTTCGCCTTAGGGCATAGCGGGATTTCCTATAAGCGTACGGGTTAGTGTCCCGCTCCTTGAAAGTGGCACCTCTAGCCTATAGCTCGGTGCGGATGTTGCCTGTAGTCCATGGCTTCTGGTTGGGATATGAACGTACAGTCAGTGTGGAGACAAGGTCATCGATGCACTTGATGAAGCCGGTGACCGAGGTGGTATACTCTTCAATGCCATTGGATGAATCCTGGAACATATTCCATTCTGTGCTAGCAAAACAGTCCTGTAGCGTAGCATCCGCCTCATCTGACCAGTTCTGTTTTGAGGGAGTCACTTTCTACTTTAGGTTGTGCTTGTAAGCAGGAATCAGGAGGGTATAATTATGGTCACATTTGCCAAATGGAGGGCGAGGGAGAGCTTTGTATGCATCTCTGTGTGTGGAGTAAAAGCGGTCTAGAGTATTTTTTCCCTCTGCTTGCACATGTGATATGCTGGTAGAAATGAGGTCAAACGGATTTAAGTTGCCTGCACTATGAGTGCCGCTTCTGGATGAGCATTTTCTTGTTTGCTTATGGCCTTATACAATTCGTTGAGTGTGGTCTTAGTGCCAGCATCGGTTTGTGGTGGTGAATAGATGGCTCCGAAAAATATTGATGAAAACTCTCTTGGTAGATAGTGTGGTCTACAGTTTATCATGAGATACTCTACCTCAGGCAAGCAGTACCTCAAGACTTCCTTAATATTAGACATTGTACATCAGCTGTCATTGACAAACAGGCACACACCCCCACCCCTCGTCTTACCAGACGTAGCTGTTCTGTCCTGCCGATGCACGGACAACCCAGCCAAATGTACATTATCAGTGTCGTCGTTCAGCCATGACTCAGTGAAACGTAAGACATTTCAGTTTTTCATATCCTCTTGGTAGGATAGTCTCAAATGGAGATCAACCAGTTTATTTTTCAGTGATTGCACGTTGGCCAATAGAAAGGTTGGTTGCCCACTTGATGATGAATTCTAACAAGGCACCGCGATCTCCACCCCATGTATTTCTGTCTTTTCTGCATGCGAATAACAGGGATTTGGGCCTGGTCTCAGAGAAGCAGTAAATCCTTCAGTCGGACTAATTAAAGAAAAAATCTTTGTCCAGTTCGAGTTGAATAATCGCTGTTCTGATAATCCAGAAGCTAATTTTGTTAATAGTAGACAGTAGCAGCAGCATTATGTACACAATAAGTTACAAACAATGTGAAGAAACACACAAAATAGCACAATTGCACTCAGGCCTGCCTGCCTGAGTGCGTGCGTGCACGCACACGCTGGTCTGTCACCCTAGGTCCAGAGGCTTAGCTACAACAACAATGCTGCTCCACTGCCTTGCCTGTTGTGGGGAGCCATCAGAAATAGGATTGTGTGCTCAGCAAACTGTCTGTGGTATAGAGATTGAGATAGAGAGGGCTGTTGGGTGCTGAAACAAAATTACAGAAATGTGTAGTTTGTTTACCGGGCAGCTTAAATATACTGAACCAAAATATAAATGCAACAACGAAAATGTTTTACTGAGTCAATTGAAATAAATTAATTAGGCCCTAATCTATGGATTTCACATGACTGGGAATATAGATATGCATCTGTTGGACACAGATACCTTAAAAAAGGGGCAGGGATCAGAGAACCAGTCAGTATCTGTTGTGACCGCCATTTGCCTCATGCAGCGCGACAAATGTCCTTCGTATAGAGTTGATCAGGCTGTTGATTGTGACGTGTGAAATGTTGTCCGACTCCTATTCAATGGCTGTGCAAAGTTGCTGGATATTGGTGGGAACTGGAACATGCTGTCGGACACATTGATCCAGAGCATCCCAAACATGCTCAGTGGGTGACATGTCTGGTGAGAATGCAGACAATGAAAAACTGGTACATTTTCAGCTTTGTTTTTTACAGATTGTCCTGACATTGGGCATTATCATGCTGAAACATGAGGTGATGGCGGCGGATGAATGGAATGACAATGGGCCTCAGGATATCGTCACAGTATCTCTGTGTATTCAAATTGCCATCGATAAAATGCAATTGTGTTCATTTTCCACAGCTTATGCCTGCCCATTCCATAACCCCAATGCAACCATGGGGAAGTCTGTTCACAACTTTGACATCAGCAATCCGCTTGCCCACACGACGCCATCTGCCCGGTACAGTTAAAACCAGGATTCATCCATGAAGAGCACACTTCTCCAGTGTGTCAGTGGCCACTGAAGGTGAGCATTTGCCCACTGAAATTGGTTACAATGCCAAATGCAGTCAGGTCAAGACCCTGGTGAGGATGATGAGTACACACATGAGATTCACTGAGATGGGTTAGGAGAGTTTGTGCAGGAATTTTTTGTTTGTGCAAACCCACGGGTTTCATCAGCTGGCCAGGTGGCTGGTCTCAGATGATCCTGCAGGTGATGAATCCGGATGTGGAGGTCCTGGGCTGGTGTGGTTCCACATGGTCTGTGGTTGTGAGGCCGGTTGGACTTACTGCAACATTTTCTAAAATGACGTTGAAGGTGGCTTATGATAGAGAAACAAACGTTAAATTATCGTTTGCATTCCTGGATGGATGACATTCCTGCAGTCAGCATTCCAATTGCACACCTCCCTCCCCATTTTTGAATGTCCTTTTATTGTTCCTAGCTCAAGATGCACCTGTGTAATGATCATGCTGTTTAATCAGTTTCTTGATATGCCACACCTGTCAGGTGGATGGACTATCTTGGCAAAGGAGAAACATTCACTAACAGGAATGTAAATACATTTGTGCACAAAATATGAGAGTAATAAGCTTTTTGTGCGTATGGACAATTACTGGGATCTTTTATTTCAGCTCATGAAATTTGATACCAACTTTACATGTTGTGTTTATATTTTTGTTCAGTGTAAATTGGACAAATGGAAACATTATTGGATAAAACTGATCGAGGTATCCTTAACCTCTCAATTTCCCCAGTGCAGAATAAGTGATATGTGGTGAACAGACACAAATGGCTGCAACACAATCCATCCTAATCTATTGAAAAGGTGTTGTAGTTTTGCTATGGCAGAGATATTACGCACAGATCAAAAAATCCCTAGATCAATTTCTGAAACATGCATCCGAGTGAACACAAAGAAGAGAAAGACTCAGAGAGTACGTTACACACCGATCTATATTGGCTCATAAAATCGTATTAAATATATGCTCCTCCTTTTTTATTTATTAAGAACGACAGTGACACACACATTATCTGAATGACAATACCACGATCCATGGACATGTGTGCTGGCTCTGTGGTTCAATTTGCTGCATGACACCAGTGGTTTCATTTAAAGGAAATCACAGGCCTCATTTTGACACAAGTCACTAATATGGGTCTGTGGAACTGGAGGTCACGCCACCCATGACCCTGGTCACACAAAGGCTACTACACCCCTTAGGTCACTCTATTTGCCATCCTCTTTTTTCGACATTACTGTCTGGGTCTATTAGTCGACGTCTGGAAGAGGCCAGGCCAAGCGAGATACGGTGGATTAGATAAGAGGATAGGAGAACCAAAATTGACTGTATTGCTTCTCACCCATAGGGCTTAGTGAAATGGCTTACCAGAAATAAGATCATGACAAATTCTACATTAGGAGTGCTGCAGGGATGCGTCTGATGCTCTGCTCAATATGTTTGTGGCGTAGTCGGCTCAGGTCCAGATCTTTTTACACATGGAGGGAATTTAATTAGGAAGTCGTTCAGCCACCGGGCACAATATATATATATATGAGAGAGCAGGTTATTATATCACTGCTTGGATTTAAATCACATTGTTTCTATATAGAAAGGGAACCAAAAATACCGCTTTTTAACACTTAAACTAATTTTGGGTAAATCCCTTATTTGACTAGACAATATGATTTAAATCCAAGCAGTGTTATAATAACCTTTTATGGTTCAAATTTTTAAAAAATTATAGCAGTCGAGTGAGTTCTTGGTGTTCCATCTATAACACTCCCATACCATATGAAGACTAATTGATTACGCGAGGAGCGATGATGGAGATTGATTTGGAAGTTACCCTGGCAAGTCTTCATCTGGGTTCCTCAAATTTGCTTTATTTTCCCCTATCGTGCCAAATCAATCAAGGCCTCTCATTTTCCTCTCCCCCTTCCTCCTCTTTGCTCTCTCGTTCAATCCAGTTGGGGTTTTGTGGTGTGTGTTAATTAAGACATAGTAAACGATGTGTAGGCGATGGTGGAGGGAAGGAAACATTAGGTGTTGGCAAGGTGACCTTATGTTTCTTAGACACTCCTTAGTGCAACTTCCACCATACTCCATTACTATTAGCTAGTAATAGTCAATAGTTTTGAATATAATCATTTTCTTCTCCTTTCCTTCTTGATTATTGATCTAAAAGGAATGAATGGGTATAGTATACATTGAGTTTCCAAAACATTAGGACCACCTTCCTAATATTGAGTTGCACCCCCTTTTGCCCTCAGAACAGCCTCAATTCATCGAGGCATGGACATTACAAGATGTTGAAAGCATTGCACAGGGATGCTGGTCCATGCTGACTTCAATGCTTCCCAAAGTTGTGTCAAGTTGGCTAGATGTCCTTTGGGTGGTGGACCATTCTTGATACACACGGGAAACTGTTGAGTGAGAAAAACCCAGCAATGTTGCAGTTCTTGAAACACTCAAACTGGTGCGTCTGACACCTACTAACATACCCTTTTCAAAGGCTCTTAAAACTTGTGTCTTGCCCATTCACCCTTTGAATGGCATAGCTATAAAATACATGTCTCAAGACTTAAAAATCCTTCTTTAACCTGTCTATTTACCTTCATCTACACTGATTGGTGGATTTAACAGGTGACATCAATAAGGGGTGAAAGCTTTCACCTTGATTCACCTGGTCAGTCTATGTCATGGAAAGAGCAGGTGTTCCTAATGTTTTGTACACCCAGTGTATATGGCTCTGGATATAGGTTGGCGGATCATCAAAAAAAGAGAGGAAGACAAACCATGAACTATATTAGTAGTCAAACCATTAGGAGAATTTCAAGAGCCATCGCCATGTCATTTCACCCTGCGACATGTCATTTCACCCTCTCCCCACACTGCACCCCCACCATCCCCATAATTTATTTCTCTGAAATGAAGTATTTAGGAGGGTATTTTGTGATCTGGCTCCCTGATAGAAGAGAGAGAGAAAGAATGGCCCATCACTAGTGTCATCTGTTGCTTATCTTCCACCTCAGCCCTGCATTGAATTTAAATGAGCATCAGTCTCTCTCTCTCACTCCCTTCCCATCTTCCTCACCACAACAGCCATAAACACTGAGCTACCTTCCCTCGCTCCCTCTCTCTCTCTCCATTCTTTAGTCCTTCCCTCCCTCCCTTTCTCCCTACCACATTAGCCACTGAGCTAACTCTCTCTGCCTCCCTTTCTCTCTCTCTCCCTTCTTTCCTGTCCCTCCCTCCCTCCCTCCCTACCCACCACAACAACCATAAACACTAAAGCTATAGCTTCCTCTACCTATTGCTCTGCATGGCAGGATAATGGTAATGAAAAGGTTAAAGCCTTATGTACCTGTGCCTTTCCAGCAGGAGAGAGAGGTGGGGAGAGGTCATTGCTCTCTGGTGACACTTAATCAGCGGGCACAAGTAAGGATGTCTCCTCTGCCTCCCACCACACTCCAAATGCGTCCAGCTGCGTCCATAGCTCCTAAACAGACCTGTGTCCTTGGGTTGAGCAGAGGAGACCGTGAATGGCTGGAGCTCTGTGGATTACCCAGCATGCATCACATAGCGAATGGGAGAGGGAGGGGGATGCAATAGGGTGAATAAAGCTAAAGCAACAAAAATGATCATTAGGCTGCTGCTGTATATGTTTACAGTAAATTGAACACATTTGGCATTTTACATTTCATTATGCAACAATGTCTAAAGAATTACAGTGGCTAAACGCAATGTAAATACAAACAAAAACATCAACATTAGACCCTATTAGTGATTCCAAAATATATACATTTTTGATTATGAATTTGATTGTGCAAGGACAAGCCTGAAAGGATAACCAGTTCAAACTAGAAGATGCAGGATTATTTGATTTCCCTGAACATTTACAATGCATTCGGAATGTATTCACACTTCTTGACTGTTTCCAATTTTTTTTCACGTTACAGCCTTATTCTAAAATGTACAGTTGTAGTCGGAAGTTTACATACACCTTAGCCAAATACATTTAAATACATTTAAACTCAAACATTCCCTGCTATAGGTCAGTTAGGATCACCACTTTATTTTAAGAATGTGAAATGTCAGAATAATAGTAGAGAGAATGATGTATTTCAGCTTTTACTTCTTTCATCACATTCCCAGTGGGTCAGAAGTTTACATACACTCAATTAGTATTTGGTAGTATTGCCTTTAAATTGTTTAACTTGGGTCAAACGTTTTGGGAAGCCTTCCACAAGCTTCCCACAATAAGTTGGGTTCATTTTGGCCCATTCCTCCTGACTGAGTCAGTTTTTTTAGGCCTCCTTGCTCGCACACACTTTTTCAGTTCTGACCGTACATTTTCTATAGGATTGAGGTCAGGGCCTTGTGATGGCCACTCCATTACCTTGACTTTGTTGTCCCTAAGCCATTATGCCACAACTTTTGAGGTATGCTTGGGGTCAATGTCTATTTGGAAGATCCATTTGCAACCAAGCCTTAACTTCCTGACTGATGTCTTGAGATGTTGCTTCAATATATCCACATAATTTTCCATCTTCATGATGCTACCTATTTTTTTAAGTGCACAAATCTCTCCTGCATCAAAGCACCCCCACAACATGATGCTGCCATCCCCGTGCTTCACGGTTGGGATGGTGTTCTTCGTCTTGCAAGCCTCCCCCTTTTCCCTCCAAACATAACGATGGTCATTATGGCCAAACAGTTCTATTTTTGTTTAATCAGACCAGAGGACATTTCTCCAAAAAGCATGATCTTTGTCCCCATGTGCAGTTGCAAACCATAGTCTGTTTTTTTATGGCAGTTTTGGAGCTTCCTTGCTGAGCGCCCTTTCAGGTTATTTCGATATAGGACTCGTTTTACTGTGGATATAGATACTTTTGTACCTGTTTCCTCCAGCATCTTCACAAGGTCCTTTGCTGCTGTTCTGGAATTTATTTGCACTTTTTTTCATCTCTAGGAGACAAAAGAGTCTCCTTCCTGAGCCTTCTGATGGCTGCGTGGTCCCATGGTGTTTATACTTGCGTACTATTGTTTGTACAGATGAATGTGGTACCTTCAGGCGTTTGGAAATTGCTCCCAAGGATGAACCAGACTTTTGGAGGTCTACAATTTATTTCTGAGGTCTTGGCTGATTTCTTTGGATTTTCCCATGATGTCAAGCAAAGAAGCACTGAGTTTGAAGGTAGGTCTTGGAATACATCCACAGGTACACCTCCAAATGACTCAAATGATGTCAATTAGCCTATCAGAAGCTTTTAAAGTCATGACATCACTTTCTGGAATTTTCCAAGCTGTTTAAAGGCACATTCAACTTAGAGCATGTAAACTTCTTACCCACTGGAATTGTGATAAAGTGAATTATAAGTGAAATAATCTGTCTGTAAACAATTGTTGGAAAAATTACTTGTGTCATGCACAAAGTAGTAAATTTGTGGAGTAGTTGAAAAACAAGTTTTCATGACTCCAACCTAATTGTATGTAAACTTCCGACTTCAACTGTATTAAATTGTAGGGATGGTGCCAGGTTTCCTTCCTTCCTTCCGCTTGACATTCAGGCCAAAGAGTTCAATCTTGGTTTCATCAGACTAGAGAATCTTGTTATCATGGTCTAAATCTTTTGGCAAACTCCAAGTGGGCTGTCATGTGCCTTTTACTGGCTTCCATAAAGGCCTGATCGGTGGAGTGCTGAAGAAGAGATGGTTGTCCTTCTGGAAATTTCTCCCATCTCCACAGAGGAACTCTGGAGCTCTGTCAGAGTGACCATCGGGTTCTTGGTCACCTTCCTGATCAAGGCCCTTCTCCCCGGATTGCTCTTTTTGGCCTGGGCGTCCAGCTCTAGGAAGAGTCTTGGTGGTTCCAAACTTCTTCCGTTTTAGGAATGATGGAGGCCACTGTGTTCTTGGGGACCTTAAATGCTGCAGACATTTTTTTGTACCCTTCCCCTAATCTGTAACTCGCCACAATCCTGTCTCGAAGCTCTACAGACAGTTCATTCGACCTCATGGCTTTTGCTCTGACATGCACTGTCAACTGTGATACCTTATATATAGGCTGGTGAGTGCCTTTCCAAATAATTTCCAATTAACTGAATTTACCACAGGTGGACTCCAATCAAGTTGTAGAAACATCTCAAGGATGATCAATGGAAACAGGATGCACCTGAGCTCAATTTCGAGTCTCATAGCAAAGGGTCTGAATTTTTCTAAAAACTTTTTTTCGCTTTGTCATTGTGGGGTATTGTGTTTAGATTGATGAGGAAACCATTAAAAAGGCAATTTTAGACTAAGGCAGTAACGTAATTTTTTTTGAAAAAGTCAAGGGGTATGAATACTTTCCGAATGCACTTTACATTAATGGTCACCTCACGTTACGATGGTAAATTGCACCAACGCCCCAAATTACAACCAATCTGGCTAATGGAACTCTTCCTCCTTGTTCATGGCAGCGATACTGTGTAGTGAGGTGGTGGTGTTGTCAAGAAAAGTTTGGGAAAATAAACAAAACTGTCCAAACACACACTAAGGAAGGTTTCTAAAAAAACAAACCCCACTGATGTTTTTGTTCAATGGGCTACCATTAAACTTCAGAGGCTCAGGATCCAAGATTGGCCTAAATTGCTGGTAGTTTGTAGACACCGGGAGATGCAGTGGTTTGGGGGCCCGCAGGGGCAAAATTAAGTGCGCACATTTCCCAGGCAGCTGGAGATGGCTAATGACGCTAGGCTAGCTACAGTATAGCTCCATCCCCATACTTACCCGGGGCAGAGGCCTCTTCTCCTGGTTGTGTTTCCTCGATTTACTCCCTTCCTAGAGGCCCCAGTAAGACCCGCGGGGAGTGAGGAAATCACCTGAAAGTAAAACAGGCAATCTCTTGGACACCCCACAGCTCTGTGTTTCTGTTTTTCCCCTACTCTTCTCGTGTTTTCATGGCTGGAATGGAAGGAAAGTAGTCTTCATCCCCTCCATCCCTCCATCTCCTGCTGTGGTGTACTCCCCTGCTTTTCTGGAAGAGGAGCGTTTTTCCGATATTAACATGGTAATGAAGGGAAGGAGGCAGGGATCGATGCCGAGGTCACTGTTTTTTAGCCGCGGTCAGGGAAGGCAAACGAAAAGCTACCTGCTGAGCCTTGAAGTGAAAAGCTGTGTAGCTACTTTTCCATTACCAGATTGACATTGTGTGGGTGTGTGTGCGTATGTGCATGTGTGTGTGTGTGTACGTGGTTGCGTTTATCTGTCTGTATATGAAAATATAAGTGGAAATAGCGTGTGTGAATACATTACCGTGTGGAGATTGTGATTGTGTGATGTTTGTGTGGGTGTAGATGCTTTTCAAGCACTCTCTCCAATAGATCTGTGAATCAGAGGGCTAGAAGTCATCCAATTACCATCCATCTATCTATCCATCTATCTAATATAATCCCATCTACAGTATGAAGCCCTACACATTTTAGAGACGTGTAATCTTTCGTTGTATGCCCATGTAGCATGTAACACCTAACTATGCATGCAATCTATGTTTAGCAGATGATTCATTCCCTGGAAGCTGTATCTACCATACATGTTGAAAAGGCCACACACACACACACACACACACACACACACACACACACACACACACACACACACACACACACACACACACACACACACACACACACACCAAATCTGCCACACAGTAACCTCCCAACTCCCATGAATAGGGGCATTATAATTCTGTAGATCACTGCCACCACCACCATTACAACCCCATAATTGCCACTACCAATCTGCCAGCCGCCGCACGTGACAGTTTGACAACCATTCTCTTCATTAACACTCACAACGTTGTCGGAACGTTCTGTGAATGCTCCGGAGGGGTACGCCAGCCAATAACGTGCACATGCTCGAGCTTACATTCCGGGGGCCCATTTTTATGAATATTGGTAGAGGTGCATGGCAGATTAAATCCTATTAACCCAATGAAATCAAATCAAAGTGGCTTTAGTGCTACATCTGGATATGGAAATTGGTAATTGCATTTCAGGAGGCTAATTCTCCCCCCCCCCCCAAAGGTAATTTTTTACATGACTAGCATGTTTCCATACACAGCAACAGTGGCCCCCAGGGCTTTATGTGGAAGCTAATTTAGCATGTCAATCTATTTTATTGTCTGAGTTTCAATTGAATTCCCTCACAACCTGGTTTAGTTTAATGGGCTGACACATATGGCAGCTTATGATTTTCTTTGCCAAGTACGTGTAACGGTGGTGGCAATGAAACGACAATAGTAATAGTATATTGAATTATATGCTTTCTTTCCATTTAAATGTAATCGTATGGAAATAATCCACTGGATCACTTATTCATTAATGGGGAGTTTGGCGTGGGAACCATGTTTTCAGATAAATACTAGGCATGTTTAGCCCCACACAAGTAGTTACTGTGCTCGCAGTGGTCATTTTAATTTCCTATCATCAAAAGAGTCCCTTCATGCCAACCTACTTTGTCAACTCGAAGCAAGAGAATTCCTGCTAACATATCATTACTATTCAGTGGGCGTCATTGGTTGGACATTATTAAAAAGAGCACCAGAACTAACGGGAGTGTTGGCGAATCCTTTCTCTGTCAGAACACCTATAATAATGTCAGAAAATGTCATAACACATTACATAAACTGAAAACTACTCTCTTGATCATACGCTACCCTCTCCATACTGCGAGTTGTGAGTATATTAGTACTATGGACTGTAGCAGAGGGACAAAGCCTATCTCATCCAAATAAGTTTTGCAGGTGTGGTGCACAACTTGTTACCATGAAAATCATAATCCAAAGGCTAATTCAGTGTTTGTTGTTCTCTCCCTTTCTCTCTCCTCCACGTCCTCTGGTGTCTTGATGGATGCTGTTTGCTTGGTATTCTGTCTCCTCAAGGTAAGTCTTTTTATCGTTTACTTGTAACTACCCTGGGATGAAGGCAGCTAGTCAATTTATCAATCCCTGGCCTTAGAATGTATTCCCACTTGGAGAGACAAGAATGAGAAAAGAGGACAGGAAAGAAGAGAAAGAGGCCTCTAAGAATGAAATATTATTACAACATAAACTTACTATTAATCTGTCTGTCTGCATATTTGAAGAAAAACTACATCAATAACACTTCATCATTAACACAATGGAAAAATCCAATGATTTATTATTGAAATATTGAAATATGGGCGACCAAGAAGAACAAATTAGTACAATTTAAGGTGAAGTTGCAAACAATAATGCAGGCACTAGGGATGGGGGTGTGGCCAGGCACTAGGGATGGGGGTGTGGCCAGGCACTAGGGATTGGGGTGTGAGCATCCAGGTCTGGGAAGATAAAATGTAGTTATTGTTTGTTTGTGTCTGTAAGTTGTTGTTCGTATTTATAAGTTTGTATCTGGAGGAAAAAGAAAAAGAAAGAAAAATAACTCAGTGCTTGTCTCTTGTCCTCCTACAAATTAAAATGGGGACGCCATGACACTTAGTTACACGGACCTGGTACACTATATTGGATGGGATATGGAGGGAGGAAAAGGAGATTGTTTTTTTTTAATGACAGAATAGTTTTTTCACGTCATTTATTTTGGCCTGGGGTGGGGGGACTGTCTACATGTGTGTACAGTAAATGGAGGTGTGTGCATGCGTGAGTCGAGGTGTGAGCAACTGCATACATGTGTCTGTGTCCCATCTCCCCAGTGAAGGACAGACACAATCGATAGAGGCCATTAATGTTGCATGAGAGCTGGAAGAGAGGCAGTCACTGAGGTCTCTCCTCTTCCCCCGCCACACACACACACACACACACACACACACACACACACACACACACACACACACACACACACACACACACACACACACACACACACACACACACACACACACACACACGCACACACACACACAAATGATTCTCTTTTTTATTCCCCCAGTGTGTGTGTGTGACACGCTATTCCTCTCAGTGGGCAAATCTGTGCGAACAACCCCTTCCTCCTTCCCTTCCTTCCTTTATTCCCGTCCCCCTCTCCCACAATGCCTTTCATCTGCGGTACCTGTGTGCATACAGAAAGAGGACTCCCTAGTCATTGGCCAATAGCACAAGGTCACCAGCGACTCCAAATCAGACTTCTATCCCAGTGGCTGGCAGGAGACAAGCTGAGCAGCAGTCATTTTGAACTCTACCTCTCCTTTTTCTCATTTTTGTTTTTCCTTACACTTACAGTTGAAGTCGGACGTTTACATACAATTAGGTTGGAGTCTTTAAAACTCGTTTTTCAACCACTCCACAAATGTCTTGTTAACAAACTATAGTTTTGGCAAGTTGGTTAGGACATCTACTTTGTGCATGACACAAGTCATTTTTCCAACAATTGTTTACAGACAGATTATTCCATTTATAATTCACTGTATCACAATTCCAGTGGGTCAGAAGTTTACATACACTAAGTTGACTGTGACTTTAAACAGCTTGGAAAATTCCAGAAAATGATGTAATGGCTTCAGAAGCTTCTGATAATTGACTGTGAAGAGGCAACTCTGGGATGCTGGCCTTCTAGGCAGAGTTTCTCTGTCCAGTGTCTGTGTTCTTTGGCCCATCTTAATCTCTTCTTTTTATTGGCCAGTCTTAGATATGGCTTTTTCTTTGCAGCTCTGCCTAGAAGGCCAGCATTCTGGAGTCGCCTTTTAACTGTTGATGTTGAGAATAGTGTTTTGCGGGTAATATTTAATGAAGCTGGCAGTTGAGGACCTGTGAAGTGTCTGTTTCTCAAACTAGACACTCTAATGTACTTGTCCTCTTGCTCAGTTGTGCACCGGGGCCTCCCACCCCTATTTCTATTCTGGTTAGGGCCAGTTTGCTCTGTTCTGTGAAGGGAGTAGTACACAGCGTTGTACGAGATCTTCAGTTTCTTGGCAATTTCTCACATGGAATAGCCTTCATTTCTCAGAATAAGAATAGACTGATGAGTTTCAGAGGAAAGGTCTTTGTTTCTGGCCATTTTGAGCCTGTAATCAAACCCACAAACGCTGATTCTCCTGATACTCAACTCGTCTAAAGAAGGCCAGTTTTATTGATTCTTTAATCAGGACAACAGTTTTCAGCTGTGCAAACATAATTGTGAAAGTGTTCTCTAATGATCAATTAGCCTTTTAAAATTATAAACTTGGATTAGCTAGTACAACGTGCCATTGGAACACAGGAGGGATGGTTGCTGATAATGGGCCTCTGTACGCCTATGTAGATATTCCATTCAAAATCAGTTGTTTCCAGCTACAATAGTCATTTACAACATTTACAATGTCTACACTGTATTTCTGATCAATTTAATGTTATTTTAATGGACAAAAAAATAGCTTTTCTTTCAAAAACAAGGACATTTCTAAGTGACCCCAAACTTTTGAATGGTAGTGTACATACTACATACAAATAGACACTTTTTTTTTTAATATACCTTTATTATTCCCCCGCAAACCCTACCACCCCTCCCCAATTAGAGTAAACAAATAAACAGTAACACTTAGGCTTCTACCTGCAGTTTATACATATTATACACATTTTAAAGACATAATCTATTTTACAATAGTTGATTTTTGTTTGTTTTTAGTCCTGGCGTTCCTCTATTTATAATGTCCATCTAATTCTATTTGTAACTGTGCTATTTCACAAAAGTTCTGAACCTATATACATTTTACAGACCCCGTATGTTTTACATTTGTTATCTTATTGTTATTAGTCCCACCCATTCAACCCCTCCCATCTATGTCTTAACACCATCCATTTTGGATTTCCAGTTGCCATATATTTTTCAACTGTGCTGTGATGCTTCATAAAAGAACTGAACCTTTCTATTCTCATTTTTGCTAAAATAATTATCATATTATTTATCGATTGACCATGTATTTTCAAATCACCCAGTATTGCTATCTGCAGTGTTAGTTCTAGGTAAATGTTGCAATTCTTCTGCCATTCCTGCATTCGGGGCGGCAGTTAGCCTAGTGGTTAGAGCGTTGGACTAGTAATTGAACGGTTGCAAGATCAAATCCCCGAGCTGACAAGGTAAAAATCTGTCATTCTGCCCCTGATCAAGGCAGTTAACCCATTGTTCCTAGGCCATCATTGAAAATAAGACTTTGTTCTTAACTGACTTGCCTAAATAAAGGTTTTAAAAAATCCTGGACCTGTGACCAAAAACAAGCTACATATGAACAGTACCAAAATAAATGATGTAATGACTTTACCTCCTTGCAGCAAAATCTGCAGAGCTGGGAAGATTGTAACCCCCATAGATTGTCTAAGGCTTTGACATATTGAGCTGGAGAAAAAAAAGACTACTGGGTCTAGACTAGTTTTTGTGCTAGACAACATCTAGCAGAGGAAATAAGATGAGATAGCAGATTCCCATGGGGAGAAAAGCAATGGTATAATGGTTTCTCTTTCCATGGCTCCTTGAAATTTCAAATTGATGTTTTGTGTGTTGATGGTTGTCAATGCACTCTACTGTACAGTACCAGTCAAAAGTTTGGACACACCTACTCATTCAAGGCTTTTTCTTTATTTTTACTATTTTCAAAATTTCTATAATAATAGTGAAGACAACAAAACTATGAAATAACACATTATGGAAAGGAATCATGTAGTAACCAAGAAAGTGTTAAACAAATCAAAATATATTTTAGATTCTGCAAAGTAGGCACCCTTTGCCTTATTGACAGCTTTGCACACTCTTGGCATTCTCTCAACCAGCTTCATGAGTTAATCACCTGGAATGCATTTCAATTAACAGGTGTGCCTTGTGGAATTTCTTTCCTTCTTAATGCGTTGTGTTGTGTGTGACAAGGTAGGGGTGGTATATAGAAGATAGACCTATTTTGTAAAAAAACAAGTCCATATTATGGCAAGAACAGCTCAAATAATCAAAAATAAATGACAGTCCATCATTTCTTTAAGAAATGAAGGTCAGTCAATGGGGAACATTTCAAAAACTTTGAAAGTATCACTCATACTGTGTCAATGATGGCGCCAACGGAGATGACAGCATCGCGACTAGCTCTTAGGAAATTGCAGTATTTTGTTTGTTTATGTACTATTATTTACGTTATTAGCTCAGGAACTATTTTGTGTCATTACATACAGCCGGAAATAACTATTGGATATTAGAGCAGTGGTAACTCACTAGAACTTCCAGTATTACGACCAAGATTATGACTTCCCTGGAGCAAATCCTTTGTTGGCTCTCCCCAGAGCAATTGAACTTATTACAGAGGCTGACCAACAACAATGCCGGCGGAGGAGAGGTTCTCGGGGCGGTCTTCTGGTCCGACTTAGGAAGCGTGCACACCACCCACCACTCCCGAGTATTTGTACTCGCTAATGTCCAATCTCTGGATAATGAAGTTGATGAGCTCATTTACAACTGTGACCTGGCCAAGATAAAGAATAGCAGTTCGACACATACAACAACATTAAGTTACCCATAAAATAAACAAACATACAGTCAATAATACAATAGAAAAAAGAAAAGTCTAAATACAGTGAGTGCAAATGAGGTAAGATAAGGGAGGTAAGGCAATAAATAGGCCATGGTGGCAAAGTAATTACAATATAAACACTGGAATGGTAGCTGTGCAGAAGATGAATGTGCAAGTAGAGATACTGGGGTGCAAAGGAGCAAGATAAATAAATAAATACAGTATGGGGATGAGGTAGTTGGATGGGCTGTTTACAGATGGGCTATGTACAGGTGTAGTGATCTGTGAGCTACTCTGACAGCTGGTGCTTAAAGCTAGTGAGGGAGGTTATAGTCTCCAGCTTCAGTGATTTTTGCAGTTCGTTCCAGTCATTGGCAGCAGAGAACTGGAAGGAAAGGCGGTCAAAGGAGGAATTGTCTTTAGGGGTGACCAGTGAGGCATACCTGCTGGAGCGCATGCTACGGATGGGTGCTGCTATGGTGACCAGTGAGCTGAGATAAGGTGGGGCTTTACCTAACAGAGACTTGTAGATGACCTGGAGCCAGTGGGTTTGGCGACGAGTATGAAGCGAGGGCCAGCCAACGAGAGAGTACAGGTTGCAGTGGTGGGTAGTATATGGGGCTTTGGCACTGTGATAGACTGCATCCAATTTGTTGAGTAGAGTGTTGGAGGCTATTTTGTAAATGACATCACTGAAGTAGAGGATCGGTAGGATGGTCAGTGTTACGAAGGTAGTATGTTTGGCAGCATGAGTAAAGGACGCTTTGTTGCGAAATAGGAATCCGATTCTGGATTTATTTTTGGATTGGAGATGCTTAATGTGAGTCTGGAAGGAGAGTTTACAGTCTAGCCAGACACTTAGGTATTTGTAGTTGTCCACATATTCTAAGTCAGAACCGTCCAGAGTAGTGATGCTGGACGGGAGTTCAGGTGGGGGCAGTGATCGGTTGAAGAGCATGCATTTAGTTTTACTTGCATTTAAGAGCAGTTGGAGGCCACGGAAGGAGAGTTGTATGGCATTGAAGCTCGCCTGGAGGTTAGTTACAGGACATACAGGAACTCAAGTCCTTCTGTTCACTCAACCTAGAATATCTCACAATCAAATGCTGACCGTACTATCTCCCGAGAGAATTTTCATCAATAATAGCCACAGCAGTCTATATCCCTCCTCAAACCGATACCACGACGGCCCTCAAATAACTTCACTGGACTTTATGCAAACTGGAAACCACATATCCGGAGGCTGCATTTATTGTAGTTGGGGATTTTAACAAAGCAAATTTCAGGAAATTCTATCAACATATTGATTGTTGTGCTAGCACTGCTAAAATTCTTGACCATTGTTATACTAACTTCCAGAATGCATATAAGGCCTTCCCCCGCCATTTCATTCTGCAAATCAGACCACGATTCCATCTTGCTCCTCCCCTCCTATAGGCACAAACTCAAACAGGAAGGACCCGTGGTAAGGACTATTCAACGTTGGTCTGACCAATCGGAATCCGCGCTTCAAGATTGTTTTGATCACGCGGACTGGAATATGTTCTATGTAGATTCAGAAAATAATATTGACACATATACAAATACGGGGACTGAGTTTACAGGTGCACAGGACATGTTGTACCCACCTAGGCCAACCAGAAACCTTGGATAGATGGGAGCATTTGCGCAACACTGAAAGCACGAACCGCTGCATTTAACCAGAGCAAGAAGTCTGGGAATATGAAAGAATACAAACAGTGTAGTTATTCCCTCCACAATGCAATCAAGCAAGCTATACGTCGGTATAGGGACAAAGTTGAGTCCCAGTTCAACAGCTCAAACATGAGACGTACAGGTATGTGGCAGGGTCTACAGACAATCATGGATTATAAAAAGAAAACCAGCCACGCCACGAACACCGACGGCATCTGGACAGGTTGAGCACCTTCTTCGCTCGCTTTGAGAGTAATACAATGCCACTGACGCGGCCCGCTATCAAAGACTGTGGGCTCTCCTTCTCCGTGGCCGACGTGAGTAAGACATTTAAGCGTGTTAACTCTCGCAAGGCTGCCGGCCCAGTGGTATCCCTCGTTCACAGAGCATGCACAGACAAGCTGTCTGGTGTGTTTAAAGATATATTAAATCTCTCCCTATCCCAGTCAGTTGTCCACACATGCTTCAAGATGGCCACCATTGTCCCTGTACCTAAGAAAGCAAAGGTAATTGAACTAAATGACAATAGCCCCTTAGCACACACTTCTGTCCCATCTGGACAAGAGGCATACCTATGTAAGAACGCTGTTTATTGACTATAGCTCAGCATTCAACACCATAGTACCCTCCAAGCTCATCATCAAGCTCAAGGACCTGGGTCTGAACCCCCGCCCTGTGCAACAGGGTCCTAGAGTTCCTTACAGGTCGCCCCCAGGTGGTGAAGGTAGGAAACAACACCTCCTCTTCGCTGATCCTCAACACAGGGGCCCTACAAGGTTGCGTGCTCAGCCCCCTCCTGTCAACCCTGTTCACCCATGACTGCGTGGCCAAGCATGTCTCCAACTCAATCATCAAATTTGCAGATGACACAACAGTAGTATGCTTGATTATCAACAACGATGAGACAGCCTACAAGCAGGAGGTGAGGGCTCTGGGAGTGTGGTGCCAGGAAAATAACCTCTCACTAAACATCAACAAAACTAAGGAGATGATCGTGGACTTCAGGAAACAGCAGAGGGAGCACCCCCCTATCCACATCGATGGGACCGAAGTGGAGAAGGTGGAAAGCTTCAAGTTCTTGACAAACTAAAATGGTCCACCCACACAGACAGTGTGGTGAAGAAGGCGCAACAGCACCTCTGGAGGCTAAAGAAATTTGGCTTAGCACCTAAAAACCCACACAAACTTTTACAGATGCACAATTGAGAGCATCATGTCGGACTGTATCACCGCCTGGTACGGCAACTGCACCGCCCACAACCACAAAGCTCTCCAGAGGGTGGTGCAGTTTGCCCAACGCATTACTTCCCGCCCTCTTGAACACCTACAGCACCGATGCCATAGGAAGGGCAAAAAGATAATCAAGGACATCAACGACTGCCACTGCCTGTTCACCCCGTTATCATCCAGAAGGCGAGGTCAATACAGGTGCATCAAAGCTGGGACCGAGAGACTGAAAAACAACCCACCCTCGCACATCAGAGGCTGCGGCCTATAGACATAGATTAGGAATCTCTGGCCACCTTTAGAAATGGATCACTAGACACTTTCTTATCTTGCATTACTCATCTCATATGTAATAACTGCAATCCACACTATTCTACGGTATCTTAGTCACTTTTAAATTGTGTTTACATATTGCACCACCCATCTCACATGTACATACTGTATTGTATTCTATACTACACCACTGACTGTTAAACAGCCATCTACAGCACATCAGAGGCTGCTGCCTTTAGACATAGATTAGGCTACTTTAAGGACATGAAATACCAATCACTTTAATAATGTCTCCATATCTTGCATTACTCATCTCATATGTATAACCTGTACTCTATACTATTCTACGGTATCTTAGTCACTTTAATTGTGTGTACATATGGCATCACCCATCTCATATGTATATACTGTGTTCTCTACTATGGAATTGTATCTTAGTCCAATGCCGCTCTGACATACAGTATATGTATATATTCTTCATCCATTCCATACTTAGATTTACGTGTATTTTGCGTATATGTTGTGAAACTGTTAGATATTACTTGTTAGATATTACTGCACTGTAGGAGCTAGAAGAACAAGCAATTCGCTGCACCTGCAATGACATCTACTAAACACGTGTATGTGACCAATACATTTTATTTTATTTCATACTTTTGAGCTGGAGAGGAGAAATGATATGCATTTGGAACAAAAGCAATCTGTAAAAATATTCCCTATATAGTGCACTACTTTTGTAGTGCAAAAGTAGTGCATAGAGAATAGGGTGCCATTTGGGACACAACTCCCCTTCGACATCTCTTAAGACCATCTCAATCTGGGGCCCTGTTTCGAAGACGATGGCTTTACGAAATGTGTTTACAAATGTGTTTACGAACATGTTTGACGGCCTTTGATCTGTCTGTCACACATCACGCTGCGCTCCATATCTTCCTGTTCCACCAACCAACGATGCTCTGTAGAAAAGCGTTTTCTTTTCCTAATGAACACGTTTCTCAGCAAGCCTTCGGACGCTGTTCAACTTCAGGCAATGTAAACGGGTGGCCATTTCAGGCAGGGTGGAGGGAGACGCTATGGGGTCCTTGCTGGAGGCACACTGGTGGAAAGCTACTGGGAGACTGTGAGCTCTGTGTTGTAAAGCTAATGCTTATTTGATTTATTAAGAGGTTTGTTGCTTGCTGGCTGCTTGAAAGTGGGGCAGCATGCATGATGAGCTGAACATCTCACATTAGACTCACAAGCAACTGGCATGATAGAAGAGTGGCACTTACATGAAAGAGAGAGGGCAAGAGAGAGAAAGAGAGAGAGAGAGAGAGAGAGGGCAAGAGAGAGAGAGAGAGAGAGAGAGAGAGAGAGAGAGAGAGTGTCTCGGGTAGAATTTGGGGATTTACCCCAAAGGGGAAACTCACACTGAAAACGCACACCCACGGACACACATAAAAGCATACATGATGCCTACACAAGTGAGCAAACACACACTTCAAACACAGAACACAAGAAAACCACCTCAATCAGACTCATCAAGTTAGACAGTCAGACATCTCAGAAGCATACATTACTAGGCTAAATGCAAATAGAGTCGGACAGGTACACGCACGCACGCACACACATATTTTTGAGGGAGAAATATGCTGTGGAGACAGAATTTGTATAACAAACACACACTTTGTAGAAGCAAAGCATGTGTGTAGGATGTCATGCTGCTTGCTTAGCGAATACCGCTTCCTCCGGATTAATTTCACACCGAGGTTCGAACCCAGGAACTCTGCCTTGCTAGCACACATGACTACTGCCCTCCTGAATAATCTTACTAATCACCACCCTAGAAAAGCTGGCTATTCAATGGTGCAAGTGGGGACACTTCAGGCTGAGGAGTAAGTTTCACACATCCCTATGTCCTACACTTTCTACAGTGCAAATGTGAAGTATAAGCATATGCTCATATATATACTGTATTTCCCAGTGTAAAGTATATTTCCCTATAGGACTATGCATGGTGAGCAGTGGGAATGGTATGTTGCTATAAGTTCTCCCTGGTGTCTATTTAAAAACAACTATTGAAAATGACTGGGAAAGATCCATTCCCCTTGGTGGGATTTAAATTAGTTTAGCAGTGTAGCAGAAGGATGCTCCTTTCTCTCCCCCTTATTTCTCTATATCCCCCCCTCTTTCTCCCCTTTCTCTCCCTGTCTCTCTCTCCCTGTCTCTCTCCGTCTCTATCTTTCTCTCCTTCTAAATCATTTCTCCTATCTAGCTGGAGGGAGGAAAGAAAAGAGGAGGGAAAACTGTGAACTAGTTAATTGCAGCTTTTAATTGAATCCCAGGAGCATTTTGAGGCCCGATGGTGATTGGAATCAAATAGCAGTTCCATTTGTTTTTCCGTTCTCCTAAATTCTTCAAAAAACAAACGGCTGGAGCGAAGGATTCTGGGATGTGCTCGGGGCCAATCAGTTACAAGTTATGAGGTTGTGTAACAAAGTCACGGCACCCCCCACCACCATCCAACTCTACTTCTATTTCACTCCAGCCCTCTCTACACTATCTACCACTATCTATATTTCCCTCTCCTTCCCTTACTTTCCTCCAAGTTATCTGTTTCGGTCATGATTTATTTATCTTCATTATACTTGCTTTCACCATTCATTCACAGCCTAGTAATGCCTACCTTCCTCCCACCCTCTCCCTTTATCTTTCATCTTGTGTAGCAGAGCTTTATTCCCCTCTCCCGCCTTCATTTCTCTTGGAACAACAAATTGACCAACCCTCTGTGCCCTACCTCCTCTGTTTCCCCTCTCCCTGTGTTTTTCTCTCTGTGTCTGTCTTTGTCCCCCCCCCCCCCCCCCCCTCTCTCTCTCTCTCTCTCTCTCTCTCTCTCTCTCTCTCTCTCTCTCTCTCTCTCTCGATTCAGGCCTAATTAGGGAGATGCCTTCCTGATCAATAGGCCTTCCTCTCGGGAGAGTGAGCAGTCCAGCCCAGCCAATGTGGCATGTGTGTGTGTGGGGGGAGGGCGTAGACAGTCCACCTAGGGGACAACAAGGCTATGTACGCACACACAAAAAACACACACAAACATACACACAAGCACACACACAAACACCCACCCTCGCTCTCCTTTGTACTCGACAAACACACCCCACTTCACAGTGAGGACTGACATACACACAGACGCACGCACACAATGGCATTTTTGTTTCTTATCTCCCTAGCTCTTGATCTCTCGTTTGGTACCAGGTGTAAGACAAAGAGCTAGAGTTGAACAGCTAAAGTGACACAACGCTATCATACTACTCGTTGTGACACCACACTACCTTATTTTTGTATAACCGCTGTCAAACGAGGGGTCAAATAAAATAACATCAAGCTTTATTTATATAGTGCATTTCAGACATGAACGCAATGCATTTCACAAAGAAAAACAATGAAAATAAAAACATAAATATTTACTACACAGCAAACATAAGAGCATAAAAAACAAAAGAATAACAATAAAAACCGAAAGACTAAAAAAGCACCCTAGGGAAAAGCAAAGCTAAAAAGGTGTGTTTTAAGATCTCTTTTAAATACTGTGTCTTGCAAAAGTATTCATCCCCCTTGGCGTTTTTCCTATTTTGTTGCATTAGAACCTGTAATTTAAATAGCTTTTTATGTGGATTTCATGTAATGGACATACACAAAATAGTCCAAATTGGTGTAAGTAAAATTTTAAAAATCACTTGATTAAAAAAACTCTTAAAAAAAAATACACGTAAAAGTAGTTTGTGCATATGTATTCACCCCCTTTGCTACGAAGCCCATAAATAATATCTGGTGCAACCAGTTACCTTCAGAAGTCACATAATTAGTTAAATAAAGTCCATCTGCATGCAATCTAACTGTCACATGATCTGTTACATGATATCAGTATATATTTATATGCACCTGTTCTGAAAGGCGCCAGAGTCTGCAACATCACTAAGTTAGGTGCACCACCATGTAAGTGGCACCATGAAGACCAAGGAGCTCTCCAAACAGGTCAGGGACAAAGCTGTGGAGAAGTAGAGATCAGGGTTGGGTTATAAACAAATATCAGAAACTTTGAACATCCCACGGAGCACCATTAAATACATTATTAAAAAATGGAAAGAATATGTCACCACAACAAACCTGCCATGAGAGGGCCACCCACCAAAACTCACGGACCAGTTAAGGAGGGCATTAATCAGAGAGACAACAAAGAGACCAAGGAATGAGCTGGAAGCTCCACGGCGGAGATTGGAGTATCTGTCCATAGGACCACTTTAAGCCGTACACTCCACAGAGCTGGGATTTACTGAAGAGTGGCCAGAAAAAAAGCCATTGCTTAAAGAAAACAATAAGAAAACACATTTGGTGTTCGCCAAAAGGCATGTGGGAGACTACCCAAACATATGGAAGAAGGTACTCTGTTCAGATGGGACTAAAATGTAGCTTTTTGGCCATCAAGGAAAATGCTATGTCTGATGCAAACCCAACACCTCTCATCACCCCGAGAATACCATCCCCATAGTGAAGCATGGTGGTGACAGCATCATGCTGTGGGAATGTTTTTCATCGGCAGGGACTGGGAAACTGGTCAGAATTGAAGGAATGATGGATGGCGCAAAATACAGGGAAATTCTTGGCGGAAACCTGTTTCAGTCTTCCAGAGATTTGAGACTGGGACAGAGGTTCACCTTTCAGCAGGTCAATGACCCTAAGCAACTGCTAAAGCAACACTGGACTGGTTAAAGCCCAAACCTCAATCCAATTGAGAATATGTGGTATGACTTAAAGATTGAGGTACACCAGCGGAACCCATCCAACCTGAAGAAGCTGGAGCAGTTTTGCTTTGAAGAATGGGCAAAAATCCCAGTGGCTAGATGTGTCAAGCTTATAGAGACAACCCCCAAGAGACTTGCAGCTGTAATTTATGCAAAAGGTGGCTCTACAAAGTATTGACTTTGGGGGGTGAACAGTTATGCACGCTCAAGTATTCCATTTTTTTGTCTTATTTCTTGTTTGTTTCACAATACAAAATATTTTGCATCTTCAAAGTGTTGTCTAAATGTTGTATAAATGAAGGTATACAAACCAATCAAAAATAGATTTTAATTCCAGGTTGTAAGCCAAAACATTTGGAAAAATGCCAAGAGGGGTAAATTATTTCGCAAGCCACTGTATGACCACAGTTTAGGCCCCCCTCAGGTTCTCTGGCAGGCTACTCCAGAGGCAGGGGGCATAGTAACTAAAGGTTGCCTCTCCATGCCTCTTAGTCCTAGACTTTGGGATAGTTAAAAAAGTTCAGTGCCAGAAGCGCTGAGGGACCTAATGGGTACATAACTCAAAAGCATGTCTGACATGTATTGGGGTGCACAATCGTGAATTGATTTAAAAACCAATAGAATAATCTTCAAATGAATTCTAAAACTCACAGACAGCCAGTGCAGAGACTTTAAAATCTCCAGACAGGAGAGCATTACAGTAGTTAGATAAGCCTGCTTGTAATAAAATTGTGGATAAGTCTCTCTGTATCAGCCTGAGATAGAAACTGCTGCATGTTTGTAATGTTCCTGAGGTGGTAAAAAGCTATTTTGGTCACATTCCTAATATGTTATTCCAAAAATGAGTTCATGGGCTTTCGAGCTGATGCTTTGTGGCTTTGTTGTTTGAAGTCCTGGGTGGTTCAGTTGTTTTGGTGTCCTAGAACAAGGTCATTTTCCTGTAATTGCCCTAGAAGGCTGGTAGGGCTAGACTGCAAACTTAGCATGTGTAGATATTTGTATGAGCATAACAAGATTCAACAACTGAGACATAAACTGAACAAGTTCCACAGACATGTAACTAACAAAAAATTGAATAATGAGTCCCTGAACAAAGTGGGGGTCAAAATCAAAAGTAACAATCAGTATCTGGTGTGGCAACCAGCTGCATTAAGTACTGCAGTGCATCTCCACCTCATGGACTGCACCAGATTTGCCAGTTCTGCTGTGAGATGTTACCCCACTCTCCCACCAAGGCACCTGCAAGTTCCCGGACATTTCTGGGGAGAATGGCCCTAGCCCTCACCCTCCGATCCAAAAGGTCCCAGACGTGCTCAATGGGACTGAGATTCTGCCTTTTCTCTGGCCATGGCAGAACACCGACATTCCTGTCTTGCAGGAAATCATGCACAGAACGAGCAGTATGGCTGGTGGCATTTTCATGCTGGAGGGTTATGTCAGGATGAGCCTGCAGGAAGGGTACCACATGAGGGAGGAGGATGTCTTCCCTGTGACGCACAGCGGTGAGATTGCCTGCAATGACAACCATCTCAGTCCGATGATGTTGTGACACAGACCAGACCATGACGGACCCTCCACCTGCAAATTGATCCCGCTCCAGAGTACAGGCCTCAATGTAACGCTCGTTCGTTCGACGATAAACGCAAATCGAACCATTACCCCTGGTGAGACAAAACCGTAACTTGTCAGTGAAGAGCACTTTTTGCTAGTCCTGTCTGGTCCAGCGACAGTGGGTTTGTGCCCATAGGCGAAGTTGTTGCCAGTGATGTCTGTTGAGGACCTGCCTTACAACAGGCCTACAAGCCCTCAGTCCAGCCTCTCTCTGCCTATTGCGGACAGTCTGAGCACTGATGGAGGAATTGTGCGTTCCTACTATAACTCGGGCAGTTGTTGCCGACCTGTACCTGTCCCACAGGTGTGATGTTCGGATGTACCGATCCTGTGCAGGTGTTGTTACACGTGGCCTGCCACTGCGAGGACGATCAGCTGTCCGTCCTGTCTCCCTGTAGCGCTGTCTTAAGCGTCTCACAGTAAGGACATTACAATTTTTTGCCCTGGACACATCTGCAGTCCTCATGCCTCCTTGCAGCATGCCTAAGGCACATTCACACAGATGAGCAGGGACCCTGGACCCATCTTTCTTTTGTGTTTTTTAGAGTCAGTAGAAAGGCCTCTTTAGTGTCCTAAGTTTTAATAACTGTGACCTTAATTACCTACCGTCTTTAAGCTGTTAGTGTCTTTACGACCGTTCCACAGGTGCATGTTCATTCATTGTTTATGGTTAATTGAACAAGCATGGGAAACAGTGTTTAAACCCTTTACAATGAAGATTTGTGAAGTTATTTGTATTTTTTACGAATTATCTTTGATAGACAGGGTCCTGATAAAGGGACATTTCTTTTTTTGCTAAGTTTATATTTCTAGCTACATTACATATGAAACTGTGCTGGAGTTTCTTTTTATTTTACTCTTCTGGCTTTTGAAAGTGTTTCAGTAATTCAAAATTAATAATACAACCCTTGACATCATCGTCAGCAAATTAATTGGTTTCACAGCGGAAGATCCTAGGATGACTTGCAGACACCATTGCATGCAAATATTGCATAGCACTCAATATACATAATTGATGGTAAATTCTCACCAATGTCCCTTTTAAAGTTGACTGGGGAACGGTCTCAAGGTCATAACAGAAGCAGTCTATTTCATTTTCGTAACATTTGGACAAAAGATTTGACTAAGTGAATTACAGTAAGTCAGTTCAGTAAGTCAGTAAGTCCGGATGTATCTAAACAACTAACCTAATCAGAATAATGCAGTAGTAAGGAGTGTTTGTGTATGGTTGTGTACTACCTATGAGAGAGGGGCCCGGGGCCGTGTGGGACTATCTAGGGCCTCTGGCTGAGGGTAACAGTTACATACTGACAGCCACAAGGCCTGCTGCTCCTATTTTTCCTGCATGTACTCTAAAGCAATAAATAATCAGATTGCCTTATGTCTACTGTGAGTGTGTGGTGTGGATGTGTTTAACTATTTTTGTGGTGTGTGTGTGTGTGTGTGTGTGTGTGTGTGTGTGTGTGTGTGTGTGTGTGTGTGTGTGTGTGTGTGTGTGTGTGTGCGTGCGTGCGTGCGTGTGTGTGTGTGTGTGCTTGTATGTGTGAGAGGGAAAGTGAATTTTGAGAGAGAGAATGTGTGTGTGTTTGTGTGTGTGTATGCACACGCGTGCATGTATGTGATTATTTAATTGACATTTCCATATAAATCTTACACAACTACCTGCCAAAACACAGCAGCCAGTTAGAATAGCCTAATGGCTAGCTATGTCTATGTGTGCTTTAGCCAACTGATAGAATACAGAAGTGTGTTCAAAGCTTCAAAGGATGTCAAATATGCAAAGTATATACAATCAAAACTCACACAGTAAACATTTTAAAGTGAGAGTCAAACAGAAATAAGATTATCTTCAAGTCCCAACTGTCTTATTAGGCATTCAGGGAATAGGCATTTGTAACTCTCACACAATTAGTGAAGGGTGTGGGAGAAAGATGATAGTGTGTTTTGCACTATACTGTATGCTGACTACAGGTTTGTTAATGATGGATTTATCACATTCTTTGTGTGTGTGTGTGTGTGTGTGTGTGTGTGTGTGTGTGTGTGTGTGTGTGTGTGGGAAGGAGAGCATATCTGTGAATAAGTGTGTCTCAGTGTATGGATTATTATGTGCATATTCATTTGTTTCACCATCAATATTTAATACGGTGTTTACATGTGCACATAAGTGTGTATGGGTAGCCTACATGAGTGTGTATGGGTAGCCTACATGAGTGTGTATGGGTAGCCTACATGAGTGTGTATGGGTAGCCTACATGAGTGTGTTGTTGGCATGGTGCAGCCTCTTTAGAGTGAATACCCCGCCGGCTGGAGGTTGAGCGCTATCGTTTGGGTTATTAATGAGCTCCGTTGAATCGGACCGAGAGCATGGTGCATGGCCAGGGTGGGCGCCTCCTCTTAGCTACTGTAGTTGGAGGCACCAGAGGGGATGGCCAAAGGTGAGGCAGCAATTAATGGAATGAATTTCAATTTGTCACCTAAAGCATCACAGTAGGTGGTGGAAGTTCAAAAGATCCCATTGGCCCCTCATAAAAATGATTTGTAACTGTTTATCATTGCATTTGGATATGGAGGGACAAATATTCTTGGTCGATATTGTGGTTTAGTATATACGGTGCCTTCAGAAAGTATTCACGCCCCGTGACTTTTTCCACATTTTGTTGTTTTACAGCCTGAATTTAAAAAGGTTTTAGTTGAGATTTTGTGTCATTGATCTACACACAGTACCCCATAATGCCAAAGCACCCCATTTTGGTACTCCACAATACTAGCATAAATTACAGAGTCAAAAGAAGGAAGCCTATACGGAATAAAAAAATTCCAAAATATGCATCCTGTTTGCAATAAGGCACTAAAGTAAAACTACAAAAAAATTGGCAAAGAAATGTTTGGGGCAAATCCAGCACGACACATCACTGAGTACCACTCTTCATATATTCAAGCATGGTGGTGGCTGCATCATATTATGTGTATGCTTGTCATCAGCAAGGACTGGGAAGTTTTAAAAAGCAACAGACAAAATCCTAGAGTAAAAACTTGGTTCAGTCCATTTTCCAACAGACACTGGGACACAAATCACCCAACAGCAGTACAATGACCTAAAACACAAGGCCAAGTATACACTGGAGTTGCTTACCGAGACGACATTGAATGTTCCTATTTGGCCTAGTTACAGTTTTGACTTAAATCGGCTTGAAAATCTAAGGCAAGGCTGTCTAGCAATGATCAACAGCAAACTTGAGCTTTAAAAAAATACAAACTAGGAGTGGAAAGCTCTTAGAGACTCACAGCTGTAATCACTGCCAAACATGTATTGACTCAGGGAGATGAATACCTATCTAATCAAGATATATTAGTGTTAATTAATTAACTAACATTTTTAAAATATTTCTTCCATTTTGAGAGATCATTAACAAAAAAAACAAAAAAAATCAATTTTAATCCCACTTTGTAACACAGATGTGGAAAAAGTCAAGGGGTGTGAATACTTTCTGAAGGCACTATATATTTTTCTACCAAATTAAGGACAATCCCCTGAGCTTTAATGATTAAGCGTCTTCAGTGATCTGAATTACCTCAGAATTCAAATAACTCATTGCCAATACCAACCTACCTATTTACAAATTGAAATGTTAGGGTTTCACTGTGGGCGGAAAACTAGATTAAGGTGTGCACCTTATATATAAACACGAGAGGAACTAAGCTCAGTCACTCACCTCATCATATCTTTCTGAGATTGATATTGACAATTGACTCTCAGAGACAGCTAGCCAATAGTGAGGCAAACAACTCTTCCTTGTAGGAAGAAATATTATTTATGTTTGCATAATTTCTTTGAATGACTTTCCCCTGGATGAGCGCTATACAAATTCCTTTTAGGTATCTCTATTCATTCTCACCTCTGGCTCCAACCTCTTGATAGGAGCTCAGTGTGTTGTAGCTAGCATAGTGCTAAAGCCAGGCTGGCGCACAGAGATAACAGCTATTGTTAGCATTAACATAGTTGCGGAGGCTAACGCCCCGACAGATGTCGACCCTTGTCATCGCTGTCACTTCTCTCTGCGGTTGGCACACACTGACCCTTTCACTGTCATCCAATCCCCCACTGTCGGGTGGTTTAGCATTAGTGCCAACTCGCCATGATAACTGAGACACAACCCCCCGCGGTTTGCAGGTCAATCGGTGGCTACGCTAAGTGTTAAGCCCGTGCAGCTGGACAAGCAATTTGCCACCTGGAAGCCTAACAGACAGGTCCAGCCCTCCAATCAGCACCTCTCCTCCATTTCCTATTTCTCGCCCCTCCAATAGAACTTCCTCTGGAGAAAACTGACAGTCCTTTTTTTATGACTTGTCAACTCGCCAGCCTCTTGCTTTTCACAGTCCAAAACGGAAACACTGGAAGATAATTGGCTAATTTCATAGCTTGGATGTTTTCTCTCCAGTGAAGAAGAAACTCTGTGAAGTGTGTTGAACAAACGAGCTGGCTGCCAACATACCGTTGTCATGTTGTATTCTGAGTAGAAGCCAGAAACTAGTGAGGCTCAATGGAGTTAGCAGAGCTAGCCGTTAGCAATGAACAGATCAATTTGATCCAATATGACAGTGCGGTCCTTCTCTTGAGTGATGAGGTCGGAACTGAACTCAATATTGGTCCGAGTTCTCAGGGCAGATGTCCCTTAAGGTGACACAATCGAGTCACTTCATCCCAACTTAGTGTTCAGTTGACCTCCAACAGACTCTGTGGTAATTTTAAGGCTAGCTGCCCTACTGTGTTCAATTGTTTTGTCTTTGTCAGTGTTCAACTGGCATGAAAGAGCAGACAAGGTCTTGGGCTGTTTAAAAGACACTCCAATTCTGAAGTCTACTCTGTATCAAAATGAAACAAGAAAATTGTGATTAAAAAGAAAAGCTGTGCAGATTCTTTACACTCTGAAGGCTTTTTAACATAAAATTATGCAAACTATTATAATTTTAGCAAATAGACAATGGCGGAGTGATTTCTGCACCTTTCTGCAAACATCATTATGTCATCATCCAGAGTACATGTATTTATTTTCCGAGCAATAGCACAAAATATTTTACATACAGCAGTAGGTCTTTAACCAATGAATTTGGTCTGCTTTGTGTAAAACTATTGCTATACTGGTATCGTTCCGGCCCTAATATAATTCAAATCTATGTAGCTTCCCTCTATGGGCAAGTGGTGGTACTATTTATGTCTGACTTGATTGTTTCTTGCTGTGTTTTCTATTTGCTTTATTTAATCATGTGTGAATTGTGCTAGGATTTTCTGAAATTCATATTTTTCTTTTGTGCAATACTCATATTTACTTCACACAATGTTCCCTTTCCCCCAATATATGTGCCATAAAACTCACATTCGCTGAAATGATTCCTGATGGTCACCTCTCTATTTCTCTCTTGGTTATGTACACTAAAAATTAGGAACACCTGCTCTTTCCATGACATAGACTGACCAGGTGAATCCAGGTCAAAGCTATGATCCTTTATTGATTTCACTTATATCTGCTTCAATCAGTGTATATGAAGGGGAGGAGACAGGTCCAATAATCATTTTTAAGCCTTGAGACAATTGAGACATGGATTGTGTGTGTGCCATTCAGAGGGTGAATGGGCAAGACAAAAAATATAGGTGCCTTTGAATGTAGTATGGTAGTAGGTGCCAGGCGCAGCGGTTTGAGTGTGTCAAGAACTGCAACGCTGCTGGGTTTTCACACTGAACAGTTTCCCGTGTGTATCAATAATGGTCCACCACCTAAAGACATCCAGCGACACAACTGTGGGAAGCATTGGAGTCAACATGGACCAGCATCCCTGTGGAATGATTTTGACACCTTGTGGAGTCCATGCCACAACAAATTGAGGCTGTTCTGAAGGCAAAAGGGGGTACCACTCAATATTAGGAAGGTGTTCTTAACTTCCTAACGTTTTGCACACTCAATGTACATGGCAGACGTGAAGACAGCTCTCGGTGGCCAAAAGATGATGAGGTTTTGTGTTTCCCCAAGCCCTGGCATTTGAAACTTTTTTCCCTCTCTCTTGTTTATTCTCACTCTCCTCCGACCTGCGTCCTTTTGTTTGGTTTTGTGCTGTACGCTATATCGGTTTCTCACCATCAATTTTGACCGCACTCTGCTGTCTCTTCACAAGGGAGTGCGGCACTGACTGATACACCCAGTATTCTGTTGAGTGCCCCCTTTAGTTCCATTAGAGACAACCGTGGAGGGTCTGTTATTGCATACAAAAGACACTCAACGTTTCTGTTGCAGTGTTGAGAACTTCTGTTGAAGTGCATTAGCATTTCAAATCTACCATTACTGGACCCACTAAGGCCTACTAGAGGGTGAAGTAGATACTATCAAATATTTGCTAAATATAATAGGTTAGTAATGCCAGCCATTGTTGCCAAGTCTGTGATTGGATTGTTAACCGAATATAGTGACCATTTGAAACATTACTTTCAATTGTATGTGTGGACTGGGTCTAGTTCATTTTGTTTTGATTGTATTACTTTGTATTAAAAACACCAAATTGTTCGAAAATGAAATTGCTATCTTGATTCATTCCTTTAATTTTTCTTTTTAAAATGAAGATGGAATGAATCAGCATTAAACAAGCAGACTTCACAGGGAAAACATGTCTAAGTATAGGCTGAGATGATTATTGGAATCCTGCTTCTTGATCCCTAATGTTATTTCATCAATGTACTTTTAATTGCCTTATTGACTGAACTGCAAGTGCAAGATATTGAACATGACAATGTATTACCATTACCTAAAGATTCAGGACCGAAGTAGCTCTCTAGCTCAGTGGAGGGCTGGCAGACTTTTGGCCCAGGAGTTGAGGAGGGAACATGGGATTTGTGTGGAGGCTTTCCAAATGCACTACATATAAATCAACGTTACATTACAGTCAAGACAAGGCTGTAGAAATGGAAATTAGACCGAACAGCCGTGTCTATTAACTCTGGTCCTGCGGATCCATTGTGTGTGCTGGATTTAGCTACAGTATAGAATTAATGGGACACTTTTTATATTTGGTTGTTTAACAGGAACCCAGTTAACTGGGAAGTTTTGAACATAAATAATTGAAATAAATATACTGTCAGATCAGATGCACATTCAGATGCATACTACAGAATTGGGACAGTGATCATTTTGATGTTGTTTTGGCTCTATATTCCAGTACTTTGGATGTGAAATTATAAAATGACTATGAGGATAAAGTTCAGAATGTCAGCTTTAATTTGAGGGTATTGTTATCCATATCGATTGAACCGTTAAGAAATTACAGCACTTTATGTACATAGTCCCCCCCATTTTAGGGGACAAAAAGTATTGGGAAAAATTCCTTTATATTCGTAATAAAGTAGTCAGAAGTTTAGTATTTGGTCCCATATTCCTAGCACGCAATGACTACGTCAAGCTTGTGACTCTACAAACTTGTTGGATGCATTTGCTGTTTGTTTTGGTTGTGTTTAAGACTATTTTGTGCCCAAAATAAATGTATGGTAAATAATGTATTGTGGAGCCAAATAAAATTTTCAAATCAAATCACATGCTTCGTAAACAACAGGTGTAAACTATCAGTAAAATTCTTACTTATGGGCCCTTCCCAACAATGCAGAATATAAAATATATATATATAAAAAAGTGACTAGGCACAGGATAGATAACAGACAGTAGTCAGCAGCGTACGTGATGAGTGTGTAGGTGAGAAAGCGTGTGTGTGGTGAATATGTGCCTGTGTGTTCGTGTTATGTGTGAGTGAGTATGTGTGAGTATGTGTGTGTGTGTGTGTGTGTGTGTGTGTGTGTGTGTGTGTGTGTGTGTGTGTGTGTGTGTGTGTGTGTGTGTGTGTGTGTGTCTTGTTCACGTTGAGGGAGAGGTTGTTGTCCACGTTGAGGGAGAGGTTGTTGTCCTGGCACCACACTGCCAGATCTCTGACCTCCTCCCTATAGGTTGTCTCATCGTCGTTAGTGATCAAGCCCACCACCGTTGTGTCATAATAATGCACCCTTTTATATTTGAGATGCTTCAAAGTAGCCACCCTTTGCCTTGATGACAACTTTGCACACTCTTGGCATTCTCTCAACCAGCTTCATGAGGAATGCTTTTCCAACAGTCTTGAAGGAGTTCCCACATATGCTGAGCACTTGCTTGTCCTTCACGCTGTGGTCCAACTCATCCCAAACCATCTCAATTGCACCTCAGATTGAAACCCAAATAAACGCTTCACTGAGATCAAGTAAACGACACATCTAAACATCAACTGTTCAGAGGAGACTGCATGAATCAGGCCTTCATGGTAGAATTGCTGCAAAGAAACCACTACTAAAGGACACCAATAATAAGAAGAGACTTGCTTGGGCCAAGAAACATGAGCAATGGGCATTAGACTCGTGAAACCTGTCTTTTGGTCTGATGAGTCCAAATGTAAGATTTTTGGTTCCAACCGCTGTGTCTTTGTGAGACACAGAGTTGGTGAACAGATGATCTCCGCATGTGTGGTTCCCACCGTGAAGCACGGAAGAGGAGGTGTGATGGTGTGGGGGTTCTTTGCTGGTGACACTGTCTGTGATTTATTTAGATTTCAAGGCACACTGCATTCTGCAGCGATACGCCATCACATCTGGTTTACGCTTAGTGGGACAATCACTTGTTTTTCAACAGGACAATGACCCAACACACCTCCATGCTGTGTAAAGGCTATTTGACCAAGAAAGAGAGTGAGGGAGTGCTGCATCAGTTGACCTGTCATCCACAATCACCCGACCTCAACCCAATTGAGATGGTTTGGGATGATTTGTACCGCAGAGCGAAGGAAAAGAAGCCAACAAGTGCTCAGTGTATGTGGGAACTCCTCCAAGACGGTTGTAAAAGCATTCCAGGTGAAGCTGGTTGAGAGAATGCCAAGGGTGTGCAAAGCTGTCATCAAGGCAAAGGGTTTGAAGAATTTGAACCTTTGAAGAAATAAAACCTTTGAAGAATCACTTTTTTGGTTACTATATGATTCAATGTGTGTTATTTCATAGTGTTGATGTCTTCACTACTATTCTACAATGTAGAAAATAGTGAAAATAAAGGAAAACACTTGACAAAGTAGGTCTGTCCAAACATTTGACTGGTACTGTATATATAAAGTAAAATAAAAAATTGTTTTGGCTAATAGTCAGGCACTTGTGAGTATCAGTTGGGTTACTGCATGTATGTGATGTTGGGCTGAAGCTACTGACCCGGAAGCTTGGCTCTTTCACTCCACCCAGGATTTTGGGAGGGAGGGTTGACAATGAGCTTGTCATAGTGGATGTGAGCAATGGTCCCATGCTCTCTGGCAGCTTTGATTAGCTGGGATAAGTTCTTTATGCCTCTGGCGCACAGATTCAGAGAAGTCTTCGTTGAGGAAGTTGTTGGTTCCTCTCAAATTATTGGCTCTCTCCAGAACAGCCATCTTGTCCTTGAACCGTAGGAACTTGGCTACTATCAGCCTGGTTTCTGTCACCTGGGCTGGTTCCAGTTTTTCCAGATCTGTGGTTACAGGTTTTCAATCTTCCTACGATCCATCTGCAGCTTTTCGGTGATCATTATCTCTCTTATCTATCTTTTCGCTGATGTTATCTCGTGTGGACTTACAATTTGTTGTCATCTTGCTGCAAATCTATTTCAGGACATCACCTCTCCCTGGGAAAACTGCAAACTATTCTTAAGGTCTTGCAAATCTCTGGTCAGATTGTCCATTGTTTTGTTGCTTGACTCCACTACTATTTGGACAAAGCTCTTGAAGCTATTTTCCTGTTGCTTTAACAATTGCTTGTATACACATTTTTGTTGATTTAACAGATTGCGCACCTGTGATAGCGAAACACTGTCCTCTCCATTATTCCAGCCTTTTTTAACTTTAGGGGGCATGACAGTAGCAACGTAAGCTGATAATGATACTCCATGCAATTCCAGCCAGCACAACTCACAGGGCAGCAACAAACGTTAGGAAAAAAATGTTATTTTAGACAAAATAATGATTAGTTATTATGAGAGGGCCATAAATGTTAACTAGTAATGCTGCACACTCCAAGAAGATTAAGATCTCACATTTCTGGTAAAAATAGTTATAAATTGTGCAGGTGGTCATACTTTTGAGGACACAAGCTCAAGTACATTGTGTAAATATTCTTTATTTCCTATTCAACAAATTAGGGATCAATGGGGCTTGAAATGACTGAGATGCTTGCCAAATATAGTAATCAAATTATAAACAACTGGCAATAAGATTTCACCTTTCTCTTAACTGTCAGATAAATATGATCATACTTAAATGACAATACACAAAGTGATTTTGTCCGCCTGTGACAAAGAGAAAGTGGTCTTTTTAACCTTTTAAGGTATAGGGGGCATCATTTTCACTTTTGGATAAATAGCGTGCCCAATTCCAACTTCCTGCTACTCATACCAGGAATATACGATATGCATATTCATAGTAGATGTGGATAGAAAACACTCTGAAGTTTCTAAAACTGTTTGAATCATGTCTGTGAGTATAACATAACTTATGTAGCAGGCAAAACCCAGAGGACTAACTGTTCAGAATTATTATTATTTTTTGCCTCTGACTGCTCCCTCAGTTGTCTTTGCCAAGGGATATTTGATAGGAACCACTGGATGTCACCAGTCTTTGGAATTTGGTTGAGGTTATTCATTTGTGCAACGAAGAAGAAGCACATCCTGGAACAACGTTATACTATTGAGAGTTGCGCAAGACATAAAAAGGAGCATGGTTTGTTTACTTGCTGTATTGAATACAGATTGCCCCGTCTACAATTTGATCGATTATTAACGTTTAAAAATACCTAAAGTTGTATTACAAAAGTAGTTTGAAATATTTTGGCAAAGGTTATAGGCAACTTTTGAAAGAATTGTAGTGACGTTGTGTTTTTGTAAGCTGTTTTTTTCTGGATCAAACGCGCTTTATAAATTGACATTTTGGGTATATATGGACGGAATTAATCGAAAAATTGTGATGTTTATGGGACATATTGGAGTGCCAACAAAAGAAGCTCGTCAAAGGTAATGCATGTTTTATATTTTATTTCAGCGTTTGTAGCGTTTGTGTAGCGTTTGTGTAGCGCCTGCAGGTTTGAAATATGCTACCCTCTTAATTGACATTGTGCTATCATCAGACCTTTTTCAAATCTGACATGTTGGCTGGATTCACAACGAGTGTAGCTTTAATTGAGTATCTTACATGTGTGATTTAATGAATGTTTGATTTTATATAATTATTTGAATTTCCCGCGCTGCATTTTCCCTGTTTTTTTTCCAAGTGGGACGCAAGCGTCCCCTATACCATAAATTAAAATTCTACAAAATTGTTTTGTCTTTTTTCCTGTCGAGAGCTATAAATCCATCTGAGAACATCACAACGAGATGACTGCTTTTGTTGCATCCATTAGATTCTCTCGTTTCATATGCGCTATTGCAAGCTCAGCTGTAAGGTTCCTTTGTCTGGATAGGCCAAACAATGTGACGTTCTGCTTCCTATGCAAATATAATATGTTGTGTGTCTGTGGACCTCATAGCTGCACTTGCAAATGATTAGCACCTTAGAATCGGGACAAGCAATGCTTTTAAGGAATGTAAAACAATTGATGTTGCGCCGTTCACAGAACTCACTGTACACAGAAATATCTGTCAGGACGAGTCCAGAAACGCTCAAAGTACCCTACATAGGGGACTTAACATCTATGAGGCTTTGATCAGCCACAAGCCCAAGACTATCTGCAATCCCAGCCACAAGGGCTAACCACGTCGAGGGCTGTGTTCAAACTGTTAAGGACACCTAGCAAGCTTGATAGCTCGCAGCTAGGCTAGCTTGATAGCTAGCAGCTAGGCTAGCTTAATAGCTAGCAGCTAGGCTAGCTGCTTAGCCCAGCAGCAGCTCTTCAGATTTTAGGGTTTAGGGACTCTGGCCTGACAGATGCCGACCTTTGACCTCTAGGTTGTACACCTGCTCTAAAACATAGCAAAACAGGTGTGGGGGCCACTTCGTGTTGCAGCCACCTAATAGTTTTTCTGGTTTGCACTCCAAACAGCCCATTACCTGTCTAAACTTTGCTAACTACAGTACAGTGAAAAAGTATTTGCCCCCTTTCAGATTTTCTTTATTTTTGCATATTTTTTATACTAAAAGATGGCGCCGACAGAGATGGTCACCTCGCTTCAAGTTCTTAGGAAACTATACAGTATTTCGTTTTTTAAATGTTTTTACACTGTTTACCCCAAGAAATCTTAAGTCTTATTACATACAGCCTGTGAAGAATTATTGGGTATAAGAGCAATTTTAACTTACCAACATTACAACCAGGAATACTACTTTCCCGAAGTGGATCCTCTGTTCGGACCACCACTCAGGACAATGGACCTAATCCCAGAAGCCGACCCAAAACAACGGTGCCGCAGAGGGACAGACGAAGCAGCCACCTGGTCAGGCTCCGTAGACGGGCACATCGCCCACCACTCCTGAGTATACTTCTAGCCAATGTCCTGTCTCGTGACAACAAGGTAGATGAAATTCGAGCAAGGGTTGCCTTCCAGAGAGACATCAGATATTGTAACACTCTCTGTTTCACAGAAACATGGCTCCCTCAAGTCCTTCTGCTCACCCGACCTAGAATGAATTGTGAATTGGAGTGAATTGTAGATGTTGTACCCGCAATGACTATTAAAACCTACCCTAACCAGAAACCATGGATGGATGGCGGCATTCACGCGAAACTGAAAGTGCGATCCATCGTATTTAATCATGGAAAGAGGTCTGGGAATATGACTGAATATAAACAGTGTAGTTATTCCCTCCGCAAGGCAATCAAACAAGTGAAATGCCAGTACAGGGACAAGGTAGAGTCGCAATTCAACGGTTCAGACACGAGACGTATGTGGCAGGATCTACAGAAAATCATGGACTACAAAACAAAAACCAACCACGTCACGGACACCGCCATCACGCTTCCAGACAAACAAAACACATTCTTTGCCCGCTTTGAGGATAATGCAGTGCCACCATCGCTTACCCGCTAACAAAGACTGCACCCCTCTCTCTCCTTCTCTGTGGCTTAAGTGAATAAAATATTTAAACATGTTAACCCTCGCAAGGCTGCTGGCCCAGACGGCATCCCTAGCCGCGTCCTCAGAGCATGCACAGACTAGCTGGCTGGTGTGTTTACGGACATATTCAATTGCTCCCTATCCCAGTCTGTTGTCCCCACATGCTTCAAGATGGCTACTATTGTTCCTGTACCCAAGAAGGCAAAGATAACTGAACTACCACCCTGTAGCAGTCACTTCTGTCATCATGAAGTGCTTTAAGAGACTAGTCAAGGATCATATCAACTCCACCATACCGGTCACGCTAGACCCACTTCAGTTTGCATACCGCACAAACAGGTCCACAGACAACGCAATCGCCATCACACTGCACACTGCCCTATCCCTTCTGGACAACAATAATACCTACGTAAGAATGCTGTTGTTCATTGACTACAGCTCAGAATTCAACACCATAGTACCCTCCAAGCTCATCATCAAGCTGTAGGCCCTGGGTTTCAACCCCGCCCTGTGCAATTGGGTTTGCAGACAATTTACCAACGATTAGCAATAACGACGAGACAGCCTACAGGGACGATGTGAGGCCACTCGGAGTGTGGTGTCAGGAAAACAACCTCTCACTCAATGTCAACAAAACAAAGGAGATGATTGTGGACTTCAGGAAACAGCAGAGGGAGCAGCCCCCTATCCACATCGAAGGGTCAGCAGTGGAGAAGATGGAAAGTTTTAAGTTCCTGGGTATACACATCACGGACAAAATGAAATGGTCCACCCACACAGACAGTGTGGTGAAGAAGGCACAGCAGAGCCTCTTCAACCTCAGGAGGCTGTAGAAATTTAGCTTGTTACCCAAAACCCTGACAAACATTTACAGATGCACAATCGAGAGCATCCTGTCGGGTTGTATCACCACCTTGTACGGCAACTGCACTGCCATCAAGTGAAAGGCTCTCTAGAGGGTGATGCGGTCTGCACAACGCATCACCGGGGCAAACTACCTGCCCTCCATGACACCTACAGCACCCGATGTCACAGGAAGGCCAAAATGATCATCAAGGACATCAACCACCCGAGCCACTCTCTGTTCACACTGCTACCATCCAGAAGGCGAGGTCAGTACAAGTGCATCAAAGCTGGGACCAAGAGACTGAAAAACAGCTTCTATCTCAAGGCCATCAGACTGCTAAACATCAATCACTAACTCAGACAGGCTGCTGCCTACATTGAGACCCAATCACTGGCCACTTTAATAAATGGATCACTAGTCACTTTATTCAATGCCACTCTAAATAATGGCACATTAATAATATTTACATATCTTACATGACTCATATTGGGGAGGCAGGTAATCTAGTGGTTAGAGTGTTGGGCCAGTAACCGAAAGGTTGCTGGATCTAATCCCTGAGCTGGCAAGGTACAAATATTTAGTTCTGCTCCTGAACAAGGCAGTTAACCCACTGTCTGTAGGCCATCATTGTAAATAAGAATTTGTTCTTAATAACTGACTTGCCTAGTTAAATAAATGTTAAGTAAATATCACATGTACAGTATATACTGTATTTTACACCATCGATTGCACCTTGCCTATGCCGCTCAGCCATCGCTCATCCAATACTTTTTCACAGCACTGTACATGTCCAAACTGAATAACATATAACATTTTCCCTCGAAGTTTCTCCAAAAGAATATTGTAAATATGTCTGGTGTTTGTTTTTTATATACTGTATGTATATCCCATATTCCATCCTGTTGACCATTTATTCACCAGATGGCGCTACATTTTTAACAGGAAATTATTTATCATGTTTGATCGGGATTTAGTCCCTCAATCCTCTAATTCAATAAGGACTTACATCCTGCTTTGAGGAAACATTAGTGGTCTTATATCCCAACAACATCATGGAACAACAATACTCAACATGTGATGTGTCCCCAAGGAACTGTGTCAGACGAGCTTGTATTACTCATTGTCATGCTCAATTGGTCAACCCTCACGCCCCCTGCCCAGAATGTAGCCATTATTCAGTTAGACGTCTTGATAGGCCTTGCGTGCTTTCTCGTGATAGACCCATTCACCCTAAGTTCAAACCAGCTGACTCTTTTAGGGTGATAGGCAGGGGCCATTGTCTCCTGAGCAACTATCCACTAACTTTGCATTGGGTTCCCTCCAGGGAGAGACTTTCCCTCTGTCTCCCAGGCCAAGGCTGTTCCCTCAGGCACCACACATCCATGGCTAGGCTGAATGAATCATAAAAAATGGAACAGGGGAGCAGGAGAACAGTAAAACGGGCTCTGCATCTCCCATCTCCCCATTCCCTCATCTCCATTCCTCCCCATAGGCTGCCGGGGCCATTGTAAATCAGGGAGAAACCCGAGCTGAGGGGGAAGAGAAAGGCGACATTAAAGTGGGAACTATGCCCCAGAAGCCAGGCTTTATGTCATGATTAGAAGGACAGGGGGAGTGTGGGAGACAAAGGCAGGAAGGGACAAGGATGGAGAGGGAGAGAGAGGGACGCACACACACACACAGAAGAAGAAAGAAGACTGCCTCAGCTGGGGGTGGGTTTAACTATGACACAACTACCACAAAAATATGTGGAGGAAGGGTAATCCACAAATAATTGTGAGCAAACAGGATACATTTTTTATATATTTTTTATTTCCTCCTGTTGCAGAGGGAAACAAAGTCATTTACAGGGGAGTTCTGTCAATGCGCCATTCCGTAGCAACCACTTACCTACCCCAACCAAACAATGTCCTTGTATTCACAGGAATAAAGGCCCCTCCGCCTCCTGTAGTACAATGACAAAAATCATGTGTATACGAGAGGTGGGGTGTGTGTGTGTGTGTGTGTGTGTGTGTGTGTGTGTGTGTGTGTGTGTGTGTGTGTGTGTGTGTGTGTGTGTGTGTGTGCGTGCGTGCGTGTGTGTGTGTGTGTAAAAACACCAACCTACAACATAATTGGCCCATCCGCACCAAGGCATCCCCTGGTACACTGTTATCCTAAAACCTTGTTGGACTGGTGTATACTGTATAGCATAACTGTTGTTTATCCATTCTGTCAGTTTTACTCAAAAGCTGCTTACCTTGCTCTCTCTCTCTCTCTCTCTCTCTCTCTCTCTCTCTCTCTCTCTCTCTCTCTCTCTCTCTCTCAAATCAAACCAAATCAAATGGTATTTGTCACATGCTTCGTAAAACAACAGGTGGTGACTAACAGTGAAATGCTTACTTCCTAACAATGTAGGGAGAAAGACCATAGAGAAATAATAGAAAAGTAAAACACTTAATAATAAAATTAATAGTAAATGCACAATGAGTAACAGTAACTTGGCTATATACACAGGGTACCAGTACAGAGTCGATGTGCAGGGGTACGAGGTAATTGAGGTAGATATGTACATATAACTAGGAATAAAGTGACAGATAAACAGTAATAGTATTTTATTTATTATTATAATTTTTTTTACTCTGCTGTTACTCTCTGTTTATTATCTATGCATAGTCACTTTACCCATACCTGTACATATTACCTCAATTACCTCGACTAACCGGTGCCCCCACTCATTGACTCTGTACCGGTATTGAATTTTTTACTGATCTATTTTTTACCTAACACTTATTTTTCTTAAAACTGCATTGTTGGTTAAGGGCTTGTAAGTAAGCATTTCATGGTAAAGTCTACACATGTTGTATTTGGCTCATGTGACAAATACAATTTGATTTGATGAGTCAAAAAAGTTAGCGCCTAAAGGGTCAATGTAGGTAGTCTGTGTATCTATTTGGTTAACTATTTAACTATTTAGCAGTCTTATGGCTTGGGGGTAGAAGCTGTTCAGGGTCCTGTTGTTTTCAAACTTGGTGCATTGGTACCCGTTGCTGTGCTGTAACATAGAGAACAGTCTACTGTGTGACATGGGTGTCTGGAGTCTTTGGCCTTCCTCTGACACCGCCTGGTATAGAGATCCTGGATTGCAGGGAGCTCGGCCCCAGTGATGTACTGGGCCGTATCATGAGGTATTCAAACTCAGGCAAGCAGAACCTCAAGACCTAAATATTAGAGATTGAGCAACAGCTGTGTTTAACAACGAGACATAGAAAAATCAGTTAGATATATAATATCCATGTCCTTGTTCAGCCACGACTCTGAGAAACATAGTATATTATAGTTTTTCCGGTCCCGTTGATAGGATAGTCTCAAACGGAGCTTGTCCAGTTTGTTCTTCAGTAATTGTATGTTTGCCAATAGAATGGAGGTTAGCGATAATGTATGTACTTGCCAACACATCGGCCTCTCTTACGCAGCCTTTTTATTTTGGGGATCTTTGGGATTAGGGCCGTTGTCCGGGGTGAGCAGTATATCCTGCGCCTCCGACTCTAAACCTTTATCCAAATTGAGGTTAGTGATTGCTGTTCTTATGTCCAGAAGCAATTTTTGGTCATAGGAAACAATGGCGGAAACATAATCTACAAAATAAGTTAAGATCAGCGCAAAAAAACCCATCAAATAGCAGAGTTGGTCAGGAACCGGTAAAACGGCTGCTTTCCATTGCAGCAAGTCCGTTCTCTCTCTCTCTCTCTCTTTCTCTGTGACATTGTTCACCATCCCTATGATGGTCTCACAGACCACTAAACAAGCGTTTGCAATGTTTTGCCCTCCACCCCTGGAACGATTCCTACACGCTCACCTATCATCTCACATTTCCCCCTGAGCAGTTGAAGGGGAATGTTGACAGCCTCAAAAGAAGGTGAGGAGGAGAAACTGTAGTGTTGCTTTCAGACAACCTCCCACATTTGCACATCTGACATTCAAGTAGTAGAGGGAACACTGAGAGACCTTTGAAGTACATACAGTAGTATAGTTGGCTAGAAATGAGATTAATTTCAATACACATTAAACTAACGTGTTTAAGGTTCTCCATGTTTATGCCAAACCTTTTTCAGTGTCCTGTTAAAGATGTAATAATCACACAATTTACAGTTGAAGTAGGATGTTTACATACGCTTATGTTGGAGTCATTAAAACTAGTTTTTCAACCACTCCACTCCAAATTTCTTGCTAACAAACTATAGTTTTGGCAAGTCGTTTAGGACATCTACTTTGTGCATGACACAAGTAAATTTTCCAACAATTGTTTACAGACAGATTATTTCACTTATAATTCACTGTATCACAATTCCAGTGGGTCAGAAGTTGACTGTGCCTTTAACAGCTTGGAAAATTCCAGAAAATTATGTCATGGCTTTAGAAGCTAATGATAGGCTAATTGACATGATTTAAGTCAATTGGAGGTGTACCTGTGGATGTATTTCATGTCCTACCTTCAAACTCAGTGCTTCTTCACTTGACATCATGGGAAAATCAAAAGAAATCAGCTAAGACCGCAGAAAAAAAACTGTAGACCTCCACAAGTCTGATTCATCCTTGGGAGCAATTTCCAAACGCCTGAAGGTACCACGTTCATCTGTACAAATAATAGTACGCAAGTATAAACACCATGGGACCATGTAGCCGTCATACCGCTCAGGAAGGAGATGCGTTCTGTCTCCTAGAGATGAACGAAATTTGATGCGAAAAGTGCAAATCAATCTCAGAACAACAGCAAAGGACCATGTGAAGATGCTGGAGGAAACAGGTACAAAAGTATCTATATCCACAGTAAAACGAGTCCTATATCGGCATAACGTGAAAGGCCGCTCAGCAAGGAAGAAGCCACGGCTCCAAAACTGCCATAAAAAAAACTGACTACGGTTTGCAACTGCACATGGGGACAAAGATCGTACTTTTTGGAGAAATGTCCTCTGGTCTGATGAAACAAAAATAGAACTGTTTGGCCATAATGACCATCGTAATGTTTGGAGGAGAAAGGGGGAGGCTTGCAAGCCAAATAACATCATTCCAACCATGAAGCACAGGGGTGGCAGCATCGTGTTGTGGTGGTGCTTTGCTGCAGGAGGGACTGGTGCACTTCACAAAATAGATGGCATCATGAGGTAGGAAAATTATGTGGATATATTGAAGCAACATCTCAAGACATCAGTCAGGAAGTTAAATCTTGGTTGCAAATGGGTCTTCCAAATCGACAGTGACCCCAATCATACTTCCAAAGTTGTGGCAAAATAGCTTAAGGACAACAAAGTCAAGGTATTGGAGTGGCCATCACAAAGCCCTGACCTCAATCCTATAGAAAATTTGCGGGCAGGACTGAATAAGTGTGTGCGAGCAAGGAGACCTACAAACCTAACGCAGTTACACCAGCACTGTCAGGAGGAATGTGCCAGAATTCACCCAACATTTTGTGGGAAGCTTGTGGAAGGCTACCCGAAACTTTTGACCCAGTTAAACAATTTAAAGGCAATGCTACCAAATACTAATTGAGTGTATGTAAACTTCAGACCCAATGGGAATGTGATGAAAGAAATAAAAGCTAAAAATCACTCTCTACTATTATTCTGACATTTCACATGATTAAAATAAAGTGGGGATCCTAACTGACCTGAGACAGGGCATTTTTACTGGGATTAAATGTCAGGAAAATTTGTGTTTAAATGTATTCGACTTCAACTGTATGAATAAACTGATGGAACCAGCCTGAACGCTATGTTGACCATGGCCTCCATCAGGGTAATGTATGAAAGCAATTAACTGCACAACGAACTTGAACAGGGTAGCATTCATTTTCTCTATTTTCAATTTCTGTTCACGTTGTCTGACACATATGGTTTGAAATTCCCAGCCAATGACATAATATGCAGATTAAAGGGGCAATCTGGTGTTCGAAAAGCAACAAATCGTTGTTTTGGTAAACAGCTGAGAGATGGGGCTAGAGAAATGTCACCACTCTCAAATGCATTGATAGATATAAACTCAGCAAAAAAAGAAACGTCCCTTTTTCAGGACCCTGTCTTTCAAAAATAATTCGTAATAATCCAAATAACTTCACAGATCTTCATTGTAAAGGGTTTAAACACTGTTTCCCATGCTTGTTCAATTAACCATAAACAATTAATGAACATGCACCTGTGGAACAGTCGTTAAGACACTAACAGCTTACAGACGGTAGGCAATTAAGGTCACAGTAAGGAACTTAGGACACTAAAAGAGGCCGTTCTACTGACTCTGTTAAACACAACAACAACAAAAATGCCCACGGTCCCTGCTCATCTGCGTGAACGTGCCTTAGGCATGCTGTAAGGAGGCATATGGACTGCTAATGTGTCCAGGCCAATAAATTGCAATGTCCGTACTAAGACAGCGCTACAGGGAGACAGGGCCGGCAGCTGATCATCCTCGCAGTGGCAGACCATTTGTAACAACACCTGCACAGGATCGGTACATCCGAGCATCACACCTGTGGGACAGGTACAGGATGGCAACAACAACTGCCCGAATTACACCAGGAACGCACAATCTCTCCATCAGTGCTCTGACTGTCCGCAATTGGCTGAGAGAGGCTGGACTGAGGGCTTGTAGGCCTGTTGTAAGGCAGGTCCACCAGCCATACTGCTCGTTCTGTGCGCGATTTAAGGCAATGGCCAGCGAAAAGCCATGGCCAGCGAAAAGCCCGGATCTCAAGCCCATTGAGCACGTCTGGAACCTGTTGGATAGGAGGGTGAAGGCTAGGGCCATTCCCCCCAGAAATGTCCGGGAACTTGCAGGTGCCGGTGGAAGAGTAAGGTAACATCTCATAGCAAGTATTTGCAAATCTGGTGCAGTCCGTGAGGAGGAGATGCACTGTAGTACTTAATGCAGCTGGTAGCCACACCAGATACTGACTGTTACTTTTGATTTTTATCCCCCCTTGTTTCAGGGACACATTGTTCCATTTCTGTCTGTCACATGTCTGTGGAACTTGTTCAGTTTATGTCTCAGTTGTTGAATCTGTAATGTTAATAAAAATATTTACACATGTTAAGTTTACTTTTTTTTTGCTGAGTTTAGCTATGGATGCTAAAAAAATCCATGAGATAAAAATTATAGTTTTAAACATGTTTTGAAGTTATATCATTTCTCTTAAACTATTAGAAAAAATAAATGGGTTAAGTTTTCATTTGATGTTGAATCACACATCATGTGAAGGCCAAGGCACTGTGCTGTGCCTAATTCATTTAAGAAACCCTTTCATATAAATTGTATGGGTATTCACTATTCAGTAAGATACATGTTTTACCTCTCATTCAGAGAACAACCTTGCAGTGGCATACTACTGAGAGTGAAATTGTTTGGTTTCTATACTGAACAAAAATATAAATGCAACATGCAACAATTTCAACCATTTTACTGAGTTACATTTCATATAAGGAAATCAGTCAATTGAAATAAATTCATTAGGCTCTAACCTATGGATTTCACATGACTCGGCAGGGGCACCGTCATAGGCCCACCTACTTGGGAGCCAGGCCCAGCCAATCATAATGAGTTTTTCCCTACAAAAGAGCTTTATTACAGACAGAAATACTCCTCAGTTTCATCAGCTATCCGGGTGGCTGGTCTCAGACAATCCCGCAGGTGAAGAAGCCAGATGTGGAGGTCCTGGGCTGGAATGGTTACACACTGTCTGTGGGTGTGAGGCCTGTTGGGCGTACTGCCAAATTCTCTAAAACAACGTTGGAGACGGCTTATGGCTGAAAAATTAACATTAAATTCTCTGGCCAAAGCACTGGTGGACATTCCTGCAGTCAGTATGCCAATTGCACGCTTCCTCAAAACTAGAGACATCTCTGGCATGGTGTTGTGTGACAAAACTGCACATTTAGAGTGCCATTTTATTGTCCCCAGCACAAGCTGCTCCTGTGTAATCAAATCATATTTGTGAGCTGAATACAACATGTGTAGACCTTACAGTGAAATACTTACTTACAAGCCCTTAACCAATAATGCCATTTTAAGAAAAATAAGTGTTAAGTAAAAAACAGATAAGCAAAAAATGCAATACTGGTACAGAGTCAATGTGCGGGGGCACCGGTTAGTCGAGGTAATATGTACATGTAGGTAGAGTTAAAGTGACTATGCATAGATAAAAAAAACAGAGTAGCAGCAGCGTAAACGAAGGGGGGTGGGACAGTGCTAATAGCTCCTTTTGTCCAGATGTGAAGGGGCAGTGTGGAGTACAATATAGATTGCATCATCTGTGGATCTGTTGGTGCGGTATGCAAATTGGAGTGGGTCTAGGGTTTCTGGGATAATGGTGTTGATGTGAGCCATATGACCAGACTTTCAAAGCACTTCATGGCTACAGACATAGTAGTCATTTAGGCAGGTTACCTTAGTGTTCTTGGGTACAGGGCCTATGGTGGTCTGCTTGAAACATGTATTACAGATTCTGTCAGGGACAGGTTGAAAATGTCTGTAAAGACACTTGCCATTTGGTCAGTGCATGCTCGGAGTACACGACTAGATAAAACATACAATATTATAGTTTTTAATGTCCCATTGCTAGGATATACGAGCACGTAGCTCGTCTATTTTATTATCCAAATGATTGTAAGTTGACTAATAGGACCGAGGGTAAAGGCAGATTACTCACTCACCGTCAATTTCTTACAAGGCACCTAGACCTACGTCCCCGATATCTCTGTCTCTTTCTCCTGCGAATGACGGGGATGAGGGCCTTGTTGGGTGTCTGGAGTAAATCACGGAGTAAATCGTGGATGGAGTAAATTGTGTCTGGAGTAAATCGTGGATGGGTAATCTTGGCAAAGGAGAAATGCTCACTAACAGGGATGCAAACAAATTTGTGCACAAAATATGAGAGGCATAAGCTTTTTGTGCATCGGGAAACTTTCTGGGATCTTTTATTTCAGATCATGAATCATGAGACCAACACTTTACATGTTGCGTTTATATTTTTGTTCAGTATATATACACTGTTATACAGTGGTGTAAAGTACTTAAGTAAAAATACTTGAAAGTACTACTTAAGTAGCTTTTTGGGGTATTTGTACTTGACTTTACTATTTATATTTTTGACAACTTTTACTTTTACTTCACTACATTTCTAAAGAAAATATTGTATGTTTTACTCCATACACTTCACGTGACACCCAAAAGTACTCATTACATTTTGAATGCTTAGCAGGACAGGAAAATGATCCAATTCACACACAAGACAACATCCCTGGTCATCCCTACTGCCTCTGACCTAGCGGACTCACTAAATGCAAATGCTTTGTTTGTAAATGACGCCTGAGTGTTGAAATGTGCCACTGGCTATTCCTACTTTAAAATAATAAGAAAATGGTGCCTGGTTTCCTTAATACTGTATAAGGAATTTGAAATGATTTATACTTTTACTTTTGATACTTAAGTGTATTTTAGAAATTACATTTACTTTTGATACTTAAGTATAGTTAAAACCAAATACTTTTAGACTTTTACTCAAGTAGTATTTTACTGGGTGACTTTCACTTTTACTTGAGTCATTTTCTATTAAGTTATCTTTACTTTTACTCAAGTATGACAATTGGGTACTTTTTCCACCACTGCTGTTAGATAGTATACTGTTCAACAATCTTTCAAATTCCCCTGGCAAGCTCAACAAACAAATTCAGAAAAACACTCATTATTTTTTCACACCGATTTCCAAGCGTAACTTGTTTTTGTTAATTATACAGCTTCTCATAAGAAATATCAATGGATATTTGCGTTATGCAGCGTGGCAGAAGTAATAATCATAATAACCAACATTAGCTCTCTTTCGTTGCACAATAAAAAATAAATTGGGCTAAATTCATTATGGGAAAATGCTGCCTCTGTTAGCTTCCAGCAATCAAAGCCTGAAACGTTCAATTGCTAGATCCGCAAGCAGAAAGTTACTCGCCAAGTGATTGGGATAAACAGCAGTGTGTGGGGATGAGTCATGACTATTTGTTATTTCCACTCGGATTTCAGTCTCTCACTGACTCTGTCAGAGTCCCAAATGACACCGTATTCCTTATTTCGTGCACTACTTTTTCCCCCATAGCGCTCTGCTCAAAAGTACAGCACTACAGTATGTAGGGAATAGGGTGCCAACTGGGAGGCAACCTCTGTTTGCATATTTCATACGGCTTGGCCTTCTGAGAAATCATTGAGAAAATGGTCAGAGATTTACTTTAAACCTGACATGCGGCTTCATCCACCCGGCAAAACTCATCTTGACCTTCCAGAATACACTGGCAAGAAGGCTCAAGACTTATTCGGGAAGCACACCAAGACACAAATGGACAAACCGACAAATCTAGGCTACCCCCAATTTGACTGGATCAATATTCAGGTATGCTATCCACACACAATCATGCAGTCTATGTGCAGTCTAGCCATTCTGACCTTAGTTCTGTTCTTATATCTGTGTTTTAGTATGGTCAGGGCGTGAGTTGGGTGGGCAGTCTATGTTTGTTTTTCTATGTTAGTTTTTAAGTTCGGCCTAGTATGGTTCTCAATCAGAGGCAGCTGTCAATTGTTGTCCCTGATTGAGAATCATACTTGGGTAGCCTGGGTTTCACTTTTGGGTTGTGGGTGTTTGTTTTCCGTGTGAGTGTTTGGTCCACACGGTACTGTTTTCGGTTTTGTTTATTCACGTCATCGGTAGTTGTTTTGTTCGAGTGTTCTATTGTCTTGATTAAAAAACATTATGGACACTTACCACGCTGCGCATTGGTCCTCCGATCCTTCATACTACTCCTCTGCCCTCAGCATAAGACAATTATGAGGACACCCCCTCAATTGGGTAAAAATAACACTATTATTATTATTGCCGAAAATTGGACTTTGTTATTATTATATTGCCTAAAGTCCAGGACATTTAGACAATTATGACACCACTCCAATTAATGAACAATGGACAGTATGTTGAAGTGTCATACAGACTGAGGCTGCTTCCTTGTGGGGCTACAGGGCATTGTATACCTAGCGTATATGGGCTAAATACGGCAATATAAATTGGAAGCCATTCCCCTACTATTTCTATTGTACCACTGTTTAGGATGGATGGTCAGTCCCATTTGGGCTGCCACACAATTCCCTATATATTTATTTTTCTTCCTGTTGATGGCAGTCCCCCTCCATTTACAGTATTGAACTTATCTTCCACTGAGGACTTGGCCCATGATTCATTATTTTGAAGATTTAGATTAGACTGCATTTCTTGTACATACAGTGGGTCCTCGTTTAGTAGTTGCATCATACTGCGGTACAGAGTGCGGGATGCCGCAGTATGGTTTGGCACATTACAATGCATGATGTCATAATATTTTGTTGTCAGTCATTGTTCCTGTTAATTAATGCTCGTTTGACCTCCAGAGAGCATCTTTGAGGGCATCTTTATGAAGCTTGTTGGTGCTTGCTTACTTTTCTGATCGCTATAAACTATCAGAAAGAGCATATTCCAAGGTTTTTAATGAACCTAGTTTTACCAAACAACACAAAAAATTGTGCAGATGTTCTCTAATTCAAAATATAACTTTTTCATAGAGTAACTGAAGCTCCTTGTGTTCCTCATGTTAGTACCGACGACCATCAGCAAATACCAATTAGGGGAAAATATCCTTTCTATTTTATTCTGTTCTATTCCATCATATTCTTATTGTAAAGTATATGTGTGACTGTGGGGAATATAAGCGTGTGATGTCTGCTAAATAAACAGTGAATTTCATTGACATGGTGCAGCCATAGCCTCGGCTACTTATAGCACATATAAAAAATCTCTGTAGTAGCAACTACGGCTCAGTTGTGAAGTGGTAGGCCACACAAGCTCACAGAACGGGACCACCGAGTGCTGAAGTGCATGGCACGTAAAAATCATCTGTGCTCGGTTGCAACACTCACTACCGAGTTCCAAACTGCCTCTGGAAGCAACATCAGCACAAGAACTGCTCCTTCATGAAATCGGTTTCCATGGCCAAGCAGCTGCACAGAAGCCGAAGATCACCATGCACAGTGCCAAGCGTTTGATGGAGTTCTGTAAAGCTTGCCGCCTTTGGTCTCTGGAGCAGTGGAAAACACTTTCTCTGGAGTGATAAATCACTCTTCACCACCTGGCAGTCCGACGGAAGAATCTGGGTTTGACGGATGCCAGAAGAACGCTACATTCCTCAATGCACAGTGCCAACTGTAAAGTTTGGTGGAAGATGCCCCCGTGCACTAAGTGAGGTCCTTACAGAAATGGTTTGTCGAGATCAGTGTGGAAGAACTTGACTGGCCTGCACAGAGCCCTGACTTCAACCCCATCGAATACCTTTGGGATGAATTGGAACGCTGACTGTGAGCCAGGCCTAATCGGCCGACTTAGGTGCCCTGCCTCACTAATGCTCTTGTGGCTGAATGGAAACAAGTTCCCACAGAAATGTTTCAACATTTAGTGGAAATCCTTTCCAGAGGAGTGAAGGCTGTTATAGCAGTGAAGGAGGGATCAACTCTATATTAAGGCCTTTCAAATTCCAAGAGAGAGTTGCCATTGTTTAAAAAAAGCAATGTATTATTAATGATGCAATTGTTATCTTTAGTGTTAATAAGCCCATGGATGTGATGTGATACTAAAAATTCCTCACTTGAGTGAAAGCCTGAATTAGCCAACAAAGAAAGTTAAAACAATAATTCAAAAACAGTAAATTCATCACTCAGATTTCTTATGTAATGGGTGGTAAGGCACAAGACTCAGGGACAGAAACATTCACACCTCTCTTAACTTATAAAAGGATGGTCTAATAGCTTGGCTAGGTGTGAATGCTGCAGCGAGTGTAGGGGTTCAGACTGATCACTGGAAATAGACTTCCATTTCACAATGCACTTGCAAGCCATGACAATAACGAGGTCTTGGCTGATTTCTTTTGATTTCCCTATGATGTCAAGCAAAGAGGCACTGAGTTTGAAGGTAGGCCTTGAAATACATCCACAGGTACACCTCCAATTTACTCCAATTATGTCAATTAGCCTATCAGAAGCTTCTAAAGCCATTACATCCTTTTCTGGAATTTTCCAAGCTGTTTTGAAGGCACAGTCAACTTAGTGTATATGATCTTCTGACCCACTGGAATTGTGATACAGTGAATTATAAGTGAAATAATCTGTCTGTAAACAATTGTTGGAAGAATTACCTGTGTCATGCACAAAGTAGATGTCCTAACCGACTTGCCAAAAGTATGGTTTGTTAACAAGAAATTTGTGGAGTGGTTGAAAAATGAGTTTTATTGACTCCAACCTAAGTGTATGTTAACTTCCGACTTCAACTGTATGTTACTCCCTTTGGTTTCTTCCCGAGGCGGTATTGTTTCTGTTTCTGTTTCATGTCTGTGCTTTGTTCGTGTTTTCTTGTTTTGTATTATGTTACATTTATTTATTTAAAAAACTCTCTCTCTGAACTTGTTTCCCGACTCTCAGCGCCCATCGTTACAATCTCTTAAATGCTTGATCAGAAACAGCAGCTCCTTGTGCTGGTTTATCTTTCAGTGCAGAAACAGCTTTTGATAGGCTAGAATGGTCATATCTCTGGTCTGTCTTGGAACATATGGGAATTGGCTCCAATTTCATTAATATGATTAAAATGATATATGCCAATCCCTCAGCCACAAAACATGGTTTCCTGGAGTGGTGGGGGGGTTGGATGGAGACAGGTTGGCTGGTTGGGGGAATGGGATGGGACGTTGGGGGTGGAGGCCCACTTTTAAAAAAAGTTTTTCTCATTTATACTGACTTTATTATTACTTAAGCTTTTAAATATGATCCATATGATCAATACTTTTTAGTTACTTACCTTTTGTAATGTTTTTTTTTCTCCTCCTTTTCTCCTCTTCTTACAAAATAAAAAATATGTTTAAAGGAAATAGACTTACTTTAAGTCAAAGTTACATAAATCTATCAGGTGCTGTTAGTAGTAACAACACCTTTTCATTTAGATAAGACTTTAGATAGATAGGTGTTGAATGTCATTCTGTGGTGATACTCATACATATGTTTATGGAACATTGACATTAGTGCCACATGTACACATTACATACTGTATGTTTTGTAGTGACAGAGTGGGTTAGAATACTCCATATCACTGTTTTTATTAAAGCATTAAAAAAGCATACCACCAGCTACAGCATGCTTTCCTATAGCCCTGTTAAAGATGTTGAAAGGGCCGACCATCTTGAATGGCCGACATCCCATAATCAGAAGCCTGAGAAACCCGGGCAGCCTGTTAACACTGGCAGAGAACCGAAATCAAGTCAGGCCATCAGTGTAGCAGTCAGGCAAAACGTGGGCAGCTTTTTGGGGAGCAGCTTTCACCCAGCACTGTTAGGGGAGTGTGAGACTGTAATTGCTGCCCTCTCTCCCTTTGGAGCCCAGTCGCAGACTGTGGGTATTGGAAGAGTCATTTCATCTCCAGGGAAACAAAATGATGGGAGCACCAATTTGGTCAGCAGAAGTTGAGGGAGGGAGAGAGGGGGTGTGGAGCATGTCATTAGAACCAGGGACTTGCACACAGTATGGGGCCAAATTACAGAGCATGCAGTCGCCTTCTTTGGTCCTCCTACCCTCTGTGACTGTGGAGCCAGGCGACGCAGCCATCTTGAGAGATTGACTGGACTGGACATTCAGGCTCAACCATCATTGATAGTCAACTGCAATATAATCAACAACACATGTACATCCTCTAACCTCAGTCATGTACAACCACAAACTAACCAACAACATGTCAACAAGCTGTATAATTCTGAATATCTCAGATTGTTTATCTCAAAGAAAAGTAACTTAAAACCACTCTGCAGCTCTAAACATAATTACACCATAACATCTGTTAAAACTAATTTCCAGCACTGTGTTTGCATGCCAGAGCTAATCTTTCCTCGTTATACAATTAGCAGATGAAACCAGTTTAATTTCTGCCCTTTTAATGGTTAAATCCCATTGGATCAAGGGTTAATGTCGTCTTTGGCTCTCAGGTCATCTGCAATATCATCATTTGAGTGACAAACAGCCCCTGTCTCAGCCCCTGTCTACACACCAATTCCCTCCCATTCACTGGAACCACAGGAAAACAGAGGGACATTCTCGCTTCACAGTCCAACAATTAACATTGGGGGCCTCACAAAAAATGCTCAAAAACAAAATGCCCAGACACAAGTGTGAGAGAGAAAGAGAGAGAGAGATAAATTGTAAATGCAACCCATATTTATGTTTCTTTATTTTCTCTTTTGTATTTTAACTATTTGCACATAATATGACATTTGAAATGCTTTTATTATTTTGGAACTTTTGTGAGTATAATGTTTACAGTTCAGTTTTTTGATTGTGTATATCACTTTTGTTTATTATCTATTTCACTTGCTTTGGCAATGTAAACATACGTTTTCCATGCCGATAAAGCCCCTTTAAATTGAAATGGAACATTTAATTGAGAGAGAGAGAGCGAGAGACAGAGAAAGAGAGAAATAAAGAAAGATAGATAAAAATAAATAGAAAGGAAGAGAAAGAGAGAGAGAAAAAAAGGAGAGAGACCAAATCAAGGAGAAACAGGAAATTGGGCGTCCCCAGATCAGCTTTCTTCACGTTTTCTCATTCTCTCCCTCTCCTTTTCTCTCCCTCCCTTGGGGTAGTTGGGTAACAGCCAATCTCATTGAAAGACAGATCACTGAGATATTGTCATTTTCCAGCGCCACCCTCTTAATCAATTAATCTATAATAGAATCCAATGAGCCCCTTAGAAGACCAGCAGCTCCAATAACAGGTGCAGATATGAGCTTGATTATTAGCGAGAGAGAGAGAAACAGAGAGTAACAGATTTGCAGGGGATTCATTGCAAGTCATTTCCATGTCACGCCCTGACCTTAGAGAGCCTTTTTTTTCTCTATTTGGTTAGGTCAGGGTGGGATTTGGGTGGTGTGATTCTTTGTTGGCCGGATATTGTTCCCAATCAGAGGCAGCTGTCTATCGTTGTCTTTGATTGGGAATCATACTTAGGCAGCCTGTTTTCCACCCTAGTTTGTGGGATCTTGTTTTTGCACAGTTACTAGGGAGCCTGCAGAACGTTACATTCGTGTGTGCTTTTGTTGGTGTTCATCTTAATAAAGAAATATGCACGCTTACCACGCTGCGCCTTGGTCTCCTTCTAACGACAGACGTAACATTCCATATACTGTATTACACGGAAAAAAATATATATATTTTTTTTACCCTGACGATGTCAGCCAGCCTGTTAAGTCCCCATACTGACTAATAACTATGCTCTTTGTTAATGACTTTCATATCCGGTCACTAAGATAATGCACTTATGGAAAATGACTGGGATCAGTTAATGACCACATACTGTCAAGGCTTATTGTACTATATGTTGTTGATGTTACCTCAATGCACTTGCAAGTCAGTTAGAGTGGTGTGGTGGCTAAAATAACCACATAATAGGCTTTCCATCACAGTCCAGAATGCCAGTAGTTTAAAGGTACTTTATAATAAGAGCCTTAAAGAGTGACTGCCCCTAAAAACCAATCAATCCAGGGTTCCCCAAATCAAGGTTCTACAAGGTGTCAAAATCATTCCACAGGGATGCTGGCCCATGTTGACTCCAAAGCCAAAAAAAACAGTTGTGTCAAGTTAGCTGGTTGTCCTTTGTGTGGTGGACCATTCTTGATACACACAGGAAACTGTAGAGCATGAAAAACCCAGCAGTGTTGCAGTTCTTGACACAAACTGGTGCACCTGGCACCTACTATCATACAATGTTCAAAGGCACTTAAATGTTTTGTCTTGCCCATTCACCCTCTGAATGACACACTGCATACATACACGATCCATGTCTCCGTTGTCTCAAGGCTTACAAGTCCGTTGTCTCAAGGCTCAAGTCTCCTCCTCTTCATCTACACTGATTGAAGTGGATTTAACAAGTGACATCAATAATGAATCATAGCTATCTACTGGATTTACCTGGTCAGTCTATGTCATGGAAAGAGCAGGTGTTTTTAAAGTCACTGTATAGCATGATGAGATTATTATGGACAAAAAAAGCGAGATAATATATTTTTTAAATATATATATTTTTTCAAACGGCAGCTAAGCATTGATTATCATGTCACTAGAATTAGACCCTCAATATTTATTGGAAAGGAGCATCAAGCTCACCAGCCTGTGGAGTTCATCATAACGTATTTAATCTGTAGCCTAATAAACTGCATGCATTCCCGACAAGTCGTACTGGGATGACCACACAACATGTCATCGCGTGACTCCGAATTTACTTCGTTATGATGGTTATATTGCATCAATATTTGTGCATAAAACCGCTTCCACCGACATTCCTTTCATAATTCACTTTACCAGCACAAAAATATCCCACCTTGTCTAGCATATTTTGTTTTGTCGACATTTAGAAAGTTACCGAAACATTTTCTCTTTCCATCAGACCTGTCATTAAATTTTTCATCAGACGTGCCAATTTCCATATGTTCCAAGACAGACCAGAGATATGACTGTACTAGTCTATCAAAAGCATTTTCTGCATCAAGAGGTAAAACAGCTCAAGGAGCTGTTGTTTCTGATTAAGCATTTAAAAGATACAGTTCTTTCAGAAATTATTCACACCTCTTGACTTTTTCCACACTTTGTTGTGTTACAGCCTGAATATAAAATGGATTAAAACAAAATGTGTCACTGGCCTACACACAATACTCCATAATGTCAAAGTAGAATTTTGTCTTTAGAAATGAATAAAAAATGTAAAGCTAAAATGTCTTGAGTAAATAAGTATTCAACCCTTTGCTATGGCAAGCCTAAATATGTTTAGGAGTAAAACAATTGCTTAACAAGTCACATAATAAGTTGCATGGACTCACTCTGTGTGCAATAATAGTGTTTAACATGATTTTTGGAATGACTACCTCATCTTTGTACCCCACACATACAGTAAGGTCCCTCAGTTGAGCAGTGAATTTCAAACACAGATTCAACCACCAAGACCAGAGAGGTTGTCCAATGCTTGCAAAGAAGGGCACTTATTGGTAATAAAACAATTGTAAAAATACAAAACAGCAGACATTGAATATCCCTTTGAGCATGGCGAAGTTATTAATTACACTTTGGATCGGTGTATCAATATGCACAGTCACTACACAGATACAGGCATCCTCAGTGGCTGGAGAGGAAAGAAACCGCTCAGGGATTTCACCATGAGGTCAATGGTGATTTTAAAACAGTTACAGAATTTAATGGCTGTGATAGGATACTAACCTAATTGACAGAATGAAAAGAAAGAAGTCTGTACCGAATAAAAATATTTAAAAACATCCATCCTGTTTGCGACAAGGCACTAAAGTAATACTGCAAAAAATGTGTCAAAGCAATTCACTTTTTGTTCTGAGTACAAAGTGTTATGTTCGGGGAAAATCCAATACAACACATTACTGACTACCACTCTCCATATTTTAAGCATAGTGGTGGCTGCATCTTGTTATGGGTATGCTTGTAATGATTAAAGCCTGGGAAGTTTTTCAGGATAAAAAATAAATGGAATGGAGCTAAGCACAGGCAAAATCCTAGAGGAAAACCTGGTTCAGTCTGCCTTCAGCCAGACAATGGGAGATTAATTTATATTTTAACAAGACAATAACATAAAACACAAGGCCAAATCTGCACTGGAGTTGCTTACCAAGAAAACAGTGAATGTTTCTGAGTTGCCGAGTTACAGTTTGACTTAGATCTACTTGAACATCTATAGCAAGACCTGAAAATGGTGGTCTAGCAATGATCAACAACCAATTTGACAGAGCTTGAAGAATTTTGAAAAGAATAATGGCAAAATGTTGCACAATCTGGATGTGGAAAGCTCTTTAAGACTTACACAAAGACTCACAGCTGTAATGCAAAAGGTGTCACGCCCTGACCTTATTGAGTCTTTTTTTCTCTAATTTGGCTAGGTCGGGGTGTGACTAGGGTGGGTACTCTAGTTTTTGTATTTCTATGTTGGTCTAGTATGGTTCCCAATCAGAGGCAGCTGTCTATCGTTGTCTCTGATTGGGGATCATATTTAGGCAGCCTTTTTCCCCTGGGTTTTTGTGGGATCTTGTTTTTGTGTTGATGCTTGTGAGCTCTACAGAACGGCACGTTTCGTTGCTCTTTATTGTTTTTGTGAGTTTCATTTAATTAACATGTGGAACTCTACATACGCTGCGCCTCGGTCCGTTAATTCATTAGACGATTGTGACAAAAGGTGCTTCTACAAAGTATTGACTCAGGCGTGTTAATACTTTTGTGAATGAGATATTTCTGTATTTTTTTTTCAATTCATTGCAGATATATCTAAAAACGTAATTTGCTACCGTGTTGTGAGCATTTCTCCTTTTATCATTGAAAGCAAGTCTAAGAAGCGGTAGAGCTGTTCTATGTGCACTATTTCTATGCTTCCCGGTCTTAAGTTACATTTTTGCATCTTTTACTTTCCGTTTTGGTCACCAGCTTCAAACAGCTGAAAATAAAATATTTTGGTTTTGGAAAAAATATTTAACTGCGGTTTAGGTAGTGCAATGATTCTCGCCAATATACTTGCTTGTTTTGTTGCATAAAGTGAAATTTGGTGAACTATTAGAATTTTAGCAACCAGGAAATTGCAGAACGATTTCTGCATAGTGCACCTTTAAGTGCCAAATAAAGTAACAGGGTTGACCGTAGCAGGGTAGACAATTTAATCTAAAATCACCCATAAATCCTCTTGTGACAAGGGGACTGGAAGCTTGTTGTGTGCAACAGGGAGTTGCAATTTAATGAAAACTTCACAAAATAATTGAAATTTTTCATTTTTTTTAGCCTGTCTATCTGGTTGACGTGTTATGCGCGACCCGCTCAGTTTGTCATCAGAAAACACCAGCAAATGGTCACAAAGAGTAGAACCATCTCATCTGCTTTTACACTTTAATAATGCCACTTTAATAATGCTTTTTAATCATGTTTTTTAATAATGTTCTTGCATTATTCATCTCATATGTATATACTGTATTCTATTCAGAAATGACTTTGTCAAAGCAATCAAATATCTATGGCTTTACAATAATGGTGAAAACTTGGAGAAATGTTGGGTTTAAGTGGGGTAAAATCTTCCTCGAATTCACAGAGGGTGCATGGAGGGACATGCCAAAATGCTGCATTTTTTTTCTTTGTAATATGTGTGGACATTTGTGTGGTCGGAGAGCAGCAGAAATAATGAAATGACAAGGCTTGGCAGAGGCCCTTTGTGAAAGGGTGAACATTTACAAGCTAAAAAAACCCAGCTCAAATGAAACTAAAATGGATTGTGCAATGGTTTGTTGACAGAAAATGCTGTGTCATGCAATCATTACAACTGAGGATACAACAAAAACTGTGTTTCACAATCCACATAACATGCGATCTTGCTTTGGAGTGCCACAACCAAGGGCTATATGCTTGACAGACTTGGCCAAAGTCCAATTGGAGCTGTCAGCTTTAATGGTGAGTGGTTGATACGGGGCAATAAATCATGTTACACTGGCACATGCTGAAAACCCAGTCCACAGTCCATCGATTAATTAGCCATATTAGGCAGAGGGGCTGTCACTTCTCATCCGGGCCATGTGATGGTGTGTGATGTTCTCGGGGTTGCATGCATGGTTCAGGTATATGATTCCAAGTTGTTGTTGATGCTGTCAGTGTTTCCAACCATCCTTATGCATGGCTGATTGTGTTGCGCAAAGCAATTAAGTTTAGATAATCCATTTGCATCACAGTTTGCCACAGTTCACAATTTTCAGAGAATATATTTTTCTACTTACTCTTTCAAAGGCTTGTATGAAGTTTCAACCTAGTCTCAGGGCAATTTGTATGATTTGGTATGTACATTTAAGCCTCCATTCAGCATGACATTACCAGTGGTTAAAGTACTACTAAAGTAGTGTTTTGGGGAATCTGTACTTTACTTGGCTGTTTATATTTTTGACTACTTTTACTTCACTACATTCCTTAAGAAAATATTGTACATTTTACTCCATACCTTTTCCTTGACACCCAAAAGTACTCATTACATTTTGAATGCTTAGAAGGACAGGAAAATAGTCAAATTCACACACTTATCAACCAAACATCCATGGTCATCCCTACTGCCTCTGATCACTTAACACACATGCTTTGTTTGTAAATTATGTCAGAATGTTGGAGTGTGCCCATGGTTTTCCGGAAACAAAAAAAAACAAGAAAATGGTGCCGTCTGGTTTGCTTAATATAAGGAATTTGAAATGATTTATACTTTTACTTTTGATACTTAACTATATTTTAAACCAAATACTGTTATACTTTTACTCAAGTAGAATTTTACTGGGTGACTTTTCATTTTACTTGAGTCATTTTCTATTAAGGTATCTTTACTTTTACTCAAGTATGATTGTTGGTACTTTTTCCACCACTGCACATTACATTAGGTTAGGTTACATTATGAATGGAATAGCGGTCGTACAATATCATACGAATTAGAGGGCATATAGTACCATATAGTACCATAGGGGCATATAGTACCATATGTCTTACCCAGTCATACAATAGCATATGAATTGGATGACTCCAGGCAGGGGTAGGCAACCCTGATCCTAATTTTATTCCAACTAGGCACCAAACGTTACCAACGAGCTGCATAAAACATTCAAACTAGATAGTTGTATCCCCATTTCTTCATTCAAAGACTCAATCATGGACACTCTTACAGACAGTTGTGATGTATTGTTGTCTCGACCTTCTTGCATTTGTGCTGTTGTCTGTGCCCAATAATGTTTGTACCATGTTTTGTGCTGCTACCATGTTGTGCTGCTGCCATGTTGTGTCGCTACCATGTTGTTGTCATGTGGTGTTGCTACCATGCTGTGTTGTCATGTGCTGCTGCCATGCTATGTTGTTGTCTTAGGTCTCTCTTTATATAGTGTTGTGTCTTTCTTGTCGTGATGTGTGATTTGTCCTTTTTCTTTTTTTAATCGCAGCTCCTGTCCCAGCAGGAGGTATTTTGTCTTTTGGTAATTTGCTCTCAACTGACTTGCCTAGTTAAATAAAGGTTAAATAAATAAAAATAAATAAACCAACTGAGCTAATGGATCAGTTCAGTGATCAGCCTAAATTTAACACACCTGGTCTTCTAGGTTGGTTAAATCAAAAACATGAAGTGCCTGGTCCAGGTAAAATGGTGCCAACAGATATGGCAGCTCTGCTTCTAGCTCCTAAGCAACTTTGCAGTATTTCGTTTTTTTTTGTGTTATTTCTTACATTATTATCCCAGATTTTTTTTGTTGTGTGTTATTACATACAGCCGGAAATAACTTTTGGATATAAGAGCGGCGGTAACTCACCAGCATTACGACCAGGAATACGACTTTCCCAAATTGGATCCTTTGTTCGTACTCCTCAGGGCAATTTAACTTATTCCAGAGGCTGCTCCAAAACACCACCAGCGGAGAAGAGGTATTTGGAGTAGACTTCTAATTCAACTCAGGAGGCGTGGACACCATCCACCGCTTTCGAGTATATTACTGTCTCTGGATAATAAAGTAGACGAGCTCAGGGCGAGGATCTCCTTCCAGTAGAGACATCAGGGATTGTAACAAGTTCTACTAACACATTGACTGTAGTACTCGCACTGGTAAAACATTGGACTACTGCTACTCAACTTTTAAAAAAGCCTACAAGGCCTTCCCCCGCTCTCCTTCATGCAAATCTGATTGCGACTCCATTTTGGTCCTCCCTTTCTATAGGCAGAAACTCAAACAGGAAGTACCCGTGCTATGGTCTATTCAATGCTGGTCTGAAAAATCGTAATCCATGCTTCAAGATTGTTTTGATTACGCAGACTGGGATATGTTCCGGGTAGCCTCTGAGAATAACATTGACGAATACACGGATATGGTGACTGAGTTCATCAGGAAGTGTGTAGGAGATGTCGTGGATTGATGGCAGCATTCGTGCAAATATGAAAGTGTTACCCACCACATTTAACCATGGCAAGGTGACTGGGAATATGGCTGAATACAAACATTGTAGTTATTCCCTCCGTAAGGCAAACAAACAGGTAAAACGTCAGTTCAGAGAAAAAGTGGAGTCGCAATTCAATGGCTCAAACGAAAGACGTATGTGGTAGGGTCTACAGACAATCATGGAAAATAAAGGGAAAACTAGCCACGTTGCGGACACCGACGTCTTTCTTCCGGATAAGCTAAACACCTTCTTCGCCCGCTACCAAGGACTGTGCGTTCTCCTTCTCCGTGGCCGATGTGAGTGAGACATTTAAGCGTGTTAACCCTCGCAAGGCTGTCGGCCCAGACAGCATCCCTAACCGCATCCTCAGAGCATGCGCAGACCAGCTGGCTGGAGTGTTTACGGACATGTTCAATCTCTCCTTATCCCAGTCTGCAGTCCCCACTTGTTTCATGATGTCCACCATGGTTCCTGTACCCAAGAAAGCAAAGGTAACTGAACTAAATGACTATCGCCCCATAGCACTCACTTCTGTCATAATGAAGTGCTTTGAGAGGCTAGTTAAGGATCATATCACCACTACCTTACCTGACACCCTAGACCACATATGTCAGAGTCAAGGCCCGCGGGCCACATCCGGCCCGCAAGAAGGTTTTTTACGGCCCCTGGGATGATCTTGATTTATTATTAGAACCGGCCCGCAGCAAGCCGGCAGCCCGCAGATCTTTTACACGCACCAATACTACATTTCCCACAATGCAAAGGTGACGCACCGAGCAGTAGGCTGCTTCATTTCAATATTTATTGGCACAGCAGTCGTCAGCATCACAGTAAAATTAACTTTCAGATACCCATCAAAAATGGCAAAACGGAAGGTGGATACTGAGAACCGGGGGTTTCAAACAAGGTGGGAGTCGGAGTATATGTTCACGAAGGTAGCTGGAAAACCTGTGTGTCTTCTGTGTGGAGAAAGTGTGGCGGTACTGAAAGAGTATAATCTGAGACGACATTATGAAACGAAACACGCGGACACACACGCGGACGCAACTGTCAAGGCCAGTTTTATTTTGGCAGAAGAGATCGCTAAATCAGCCCGGCCATTTACGGAGGGGGATTTCATCAAAAACTGCATGATTAAAGTTTGTGACGAAGTTTGCCCAGAAAAAAGGCAACTCTTTTTAAATGTGAGTCTGAGCAGAAACACCATTGCCGAGAGAGTAGACCAGTTGTCCATCAATCTAAAAGAGCAGCTTGTGAAAAAGGGAAAAGATTTTATTGCATATTCCTTGGCTGTGGATGAGAGCACCGACATTTCTGACATTGCCCAGTTGTCAATTTTCATCCGCGGAGTGGACTCCAACCTAAGCGTGACAGAGGAGTTTTTGGCTTTACGTCCTATGCATGGCACAACTACGGGGCATGATTTGTATGAAGAGGTGTCAAGATGTGTAAATGAGATGGAGCTGCCTTGGGAAAAACTCGTGGGTTTGACAACCGACGGAGCACCTGCGATGTGTGGACACAGGAGCGGACTGGTGGCGAAGATACGGGAAAAGATGCAAGAGGAAAACGCGACAGGTGAGCTGACAGCTTATCATTGTATCATACACCAGGAAGCGTTGTGCGGTAAAGCCTTGAAAATGGAGCATGTAATGAGCATCATCACGCGCACAGTTAACTTTATCAGAGCCAAAGGTTTGAATCACCGCCAGTTCAAGGCATTTCTGACGGAGTTAGAAACGGAGCATGGTGATTTGCCTTATCACACAGAGGTGCGATGGCTAAGCCAGGGAAAGGTGCTTCAAAGATGTTTCGAGCTTCGTGAGGAGATTTGTCTGTTCTTGGACAGCAAAGGGAAAGACACAACACAACTCCGAGACGAAATGTTTCTGTGTGAAATGGCTTTTCTGTGTGACATTACGAGTCATCTGAATGCAATAAACTTGCAGCTGCAGGGTCGGGATCGTGTCATCTCTGATATGTACAGTACAGTGAAGGCATTTAAAACCAAACTGACTCTGTGGGAGACGCAGATGCGGAAAGAAAATTTGAGCCACTTTCCCAGCTGCCAGACCATGAAAGAGAAGCTCTCTACCAGTGCGTTCCCGAGCACACAGTTGGCTGATAAAATAGGTATGCTTGCCGCTGACTTTCGACGCCGATTTGCTGACTTTGAAGCACAAAAAAGCAGGTTGGAACTGCTCGGTAACCCATTTGCTGTTGACGTGGAAAGCTCACCACCAAACCTCCAAATGGAGTTGATTGACCTCCAATGCAATGATGCACTGAGGGCAAAATATGCGGCAGTGGGTGCTGCGGAGTTCGCCCGTTTCCTCCCCGGCACAATGCCCCAGCTGCGCATCCAGGCTGCTCAAACGTTGTCTATGTTTGGCAGCACATACCTGTGTGAACAACTGTTTTCTTTGATGAACCTGAACAAAACATCACACAGAAGTCGACTTACTGCTGAACACCTCCACTCAATTCTGAGGATTTCTTCAGCTCAGAGCCTTACCCCGAACATTGATGAACTTGTGGAAAAGATGGGACACCACCAAGTATCACCCTCAACCTCAAACAAGTGAACATTACTGTGCAATCACATATTTAGAGTTTTTACTCAGTTCAAGTTTAAAAGTTAAAATTTAATATTTGTTTTCACTGCATGTTACTTCTCCTTAAACAAAGTGTTGTTTTTGATTAATAGATTTTTGCACTTTATTTTTTTGTATTTCAATCCAATTATATTTTAAAAATATTTCAGTTGAGTGGATGATAGAAAATTGCTATTATTGTTTTTTCTTTGAAGTAAATTTAGCCCACTTTTGCTAAAATAGAAAATATAGTCTACTGATGGTGCCTTGAATACCGGTTTCTTTCATTTAATGTTCATGTTATGGGGATATTTATATAAAGGAAATTTGTCTTTTGTGTCTGTTGAAAATTAAAGATTACTGACAGAGCCATAAGAAAATATTGCTTTATTTATCTGATCATATTGTAATATATTTGTTAGGTTTTCAGTAGGTTCAATTAGGTTCACTAGACTATATGCGTCATTTAAAAATTTTTCAATGAACATTCGAACAGTCCGGCCCTCGTCTTGTAGCTGATTTTTTTATTTGGCCCTCCGTCCATTTGACTTTGACACCCCTGCCCTAGACCCACTTCAGTTTGCTTACCGCCCCAATAGATCCACAGACAATGCAATCGCCATTACACTGCACACTGCCCTATCCCATCTAGACAAGAGGAATACTATGTAAGAATGCTGTTCATTTACTATAGCTCAGCATTCAACACCATAGTACCCTCCAAGCTCATAATTAAGCTCGGGCCCTGGGTCTGAACTAAAGGTCGACCGATTAATCGGAATGGCCGATTAATTAGGGCCGATTTAAAGTTTTCATAACAATTGTAATCTGCATTTTTGGACACCGATCATGGCCGATTACATTGCACTCCACGAGGAGACTGCGTGGCAGGCTGACTGCCTGTTATGCGAGTGCAGCAAGGAGCCAAGGTAAGGTGCTAGCTAGCATTAAACGTATTTTATTAAAAATAATTAACTTAACTTAACACTAGTTAACTACACATGGTGATGATATTACTAGTTTATCTAGCTTGTCCTGCGTTGCATATAATCGATGCGGTGCCTGTTAATTTATCATTGAATCATAGCCTACTTCGCCAAATGGGTGATTTAACAAGCGCATTCGCGAAAAAGCTCCGCCGTTGCACCAATGTGTACCTAACCAATAAACATCAACACCTTTCTTAAAATCAATACAGAAGTATATATTTTTAAACCTACATATTTAGTTAATATTGCCTGCTAACATGAATTTATTTTAACTAGGGAAATTGTGTCACTTCTCTTGCGTTCTGTGCAACAGAGTCAGGATATATGCAACAGTTTGGGCCGCCTGGCTAGTTGCGAACTGTGTGAAGACTATTTCTTCCTAACAAAGACAGGCAACTTCGCCAAACGGGGGATGATTTACCAAAAGCGCATTTGCGAAAAAAGCACAATCGTTGCACGAATGTACCTAAGCATAAACATCAATGCCTTTCTTAAAATCAATACACAGAAGTATATTTTTTTAAACCTGCATATTTAGTTCAAATAAATCCAGGTTAGCAGGCAATATTAAACTAGGGAAATTGTGTCATTTCTCTTGCGTTCATTGCATGCAGAGTCAGGGTATATGCAACAGTTTGGGCCACCTGGCTCATTGCGAACTAATTTGCCAGAATTTTACGTAATTATGACATAGCATTGAAGGTTGTGCAATGTAACAGGAATATTTAGACTTCTGGATGCCACCCGTTAGATAAAATACGGAAAACGGTTCCGTATTTCACTGAAAGAATAAACTTTTTTTTTTCGAAATGATAGTTTCCGGATTTGACCACATTAATGACCTAAGGCTCGTATTTCTGTGTGTTATTATATTATATTATATTACATATTATGATTTGATATTTGATAGAGCAGTCTGACTGAGCGGTGGTAGGCAGCAGCAGGCTCGTAAGCATTAATTCAAAGAGCACTTTTGTGCGTTTGCCAGCAGCTCTTCGCTGTGCTTCAAGCATTGAGCTGTTTATGACTTCAAGCCTATCAACTCCCAACATTAGGCTGGTGTAACCGATGTGAAATGGCTGGCTAGTTAGCGGGGTGCACGCTAATAGTGTTTCAATCTGTGACGTCACTCGCTCTGAGACCTTGAAGTAGTTGTTCCCCTTGCTCTGCAAGGGCTGCTGCTTTTGTGGAGCGACGGGTAACGATGCTTCGAGGGTGGCTGTTGTCGATGTGTTCCTGGTTCGAGCCCAGGTAGGGGCGAGGAGAGGGACGGAAGCTATACTGTTGCACTGGCAATACTAAAGTGTCTATAAGAACAACCAATAGTCAAAGGTATATGAAATACAAATGGTATAGAGAGAAATAGTCCTATATTTCCTATAATAACTACAACCTAAAACTTACCTGGGAATATTGAAGACTCACGTTAAAAGGAACCACCAGCTTTCATATGTTCTCATGTTCTGAGCAAGGAACTTAAATGTTAGCTTTTTTTACATGGCACATATTGCACTTTTACTTTCTTCTCCAACGCTTTCATTTTGCATTACTTAAACCAAATTGAACATGTTTCATTATTTATTTGATGCTAAATTTATTTTATTGATGTATTATATTAAGTAAAAATAAAAGTGTTCAATCAGGCTTGTTGTAAATGTCATAATTACAAATAAAAAAATAAAAAATAAAATCTAAATTGGCCGATTAATCGATATCGTCTTTTTTTGGTCCTCCAATAACCGGTATCGGTATCGGCCTTGAAAAATCATAACAGTCGACCTCTAGTCTGAACCCCACCCTGTGCAACTGGGTCCTGGACTTCCTGATGGGCCGCCCCCAGGTGTTGAAGGTAGAAAACAACACCTCCACCTTGCTTATCCTCAACACAGGGGCCCCACAATGGTGCGTGCTCAGCCCCCTCCTGTACTCCCTGTTCACCCATAACTGCGTGGCCACGCACGCCTTCAACTAAATCATCACGTTTGCAGACGCCACAACAGTAGTAGGCCTGATTACCAATAATGATGAGACAGCCTACAGGGAGGAGGTGAGGGCCCTGGGAAAGTGGTGCCAGGAAAATAACCTTTCACTCATCATCAACAAAACAAAGGAGCTGATCGTGGACTTCACAAAACAGCAGAGGTAGCACGCCCTATTCACATAGACGGGACCGCAGTGGAGAAGATGGAAAGCTTCTAGTTCCTCGGTGTACACGTCACTGATGATCTGAAATGGTCCAGCCACACAGACAGTGTGGGGAAGAAGCCGCAACAGCACCTCTTCAACCTCAGGAGACTAAAGAAATTTGTCTTGTCCCCTAAACCCTCAAACTTTTACAGATGCACAATTGAGAGCATCCTGTCGGGCTGTATCACCGCCTGGTACGGCAACTGCACCGCCCGCAACCGCAGGGCTCTCCAGAGGGTAGTGCGGTCTGCCCAACGCATCACCGGGGGCAAACTACCCACCATCCAGGACACCTACGGCACCCGATGTCACAGGAAGGCCAAAAAGATAATCAAGGACATCAAACACCCGAGCCACGACCTGTTCACCCTTCTATCATCCAGAAGGCGAGGTCAGTACAGGTGTATCAAAGCTGGGACCGAGATCCTGAAAAACAGCTTCTATCTCAAGGCCATCAGACTGTTAAATTGCCATCACTAGCCATCATCCATCCGGTTACGCTACCCTGCACCTTAGAGGCTTCTGCTCTATATACATAGACTTGGAATCACTGGCCACTTTAATAATAGAACACTAGTCACTTTAATAATGATTAATTAAATAATGTTTACATACTGCTTTACTCATCCCATATGTATACACTGTAATCTATTCTACTGTATTTTAGTCAATGTCACTCCGACATTGCTCTATATGATATTTATATATTTCTTAATTCCATTATTTTACTTTTATATTTGTGTGTATTGTTGTGAATTGTTTTAGATACTACTGCACTGTTAGATACTACTTCATTGTTGGAGATAGGAATACATGCATTTTGCTGCACCCGCAATACAATTTGATTTGATTTGATTTGTCCTAGTTGCCTACCCTTGATATAGGGTATTATACGTCTTGGAGGACCTATAGTATTATACGTCTTCCTCTGAGACCAGGTTGCTTGTTGCATCATAACAACAAAGAAGAATTATGGGAAGATTTTACTTGGTGGTTAGGAGTACTAAAATTACAAAGGTTAGGAGAATTTTCATAAAAGGTAAGGAGAATTAGGTTAAGGTTAGAAAAAGGGTTAGCTAAAATGCTACTGTTAACTTAAACACGCAACCTTTGGATTGCTAGATTATTGTTTCTGTCTAATGTAAATGGAGCATTAGTACATATTTGTATTGGAGGTGCTAAAAAAGAGAGGTCCTTCAGGTCCTCAAATCAATCAATCAAATGTATTTATAAAGCCCTTCTTACATCAGCTGATGTCATCAAAGTGCTGTACAGAAACCCAGCCTAAAAGAGCAAGCAATGCCCCCCAAACAGCAAGCAATGCAGGTGTAGAAGCACGGTGGCTAGGAAAAACTCCCTAGAAAGGCCAGAACCTAGGAAGAAACCTAGAGAGAAACCAGGCTATGAGGGGTGGCCAGTCCTCTTCTGGCTGTGCCGGGTGGAGATTAAAACAGAACATGGCCAAGATGTTCAAATGTTCATAGATGACCAGCAGGGTCAAATAATAATAATCACAGTGGTTGTCGAGGGTACAACAGGTCAGCTCTTCAGGAGTAAATGTCAGTTGGCTTTTCATAGCCGATCATTCAGAGTATCTCTAGCGCTCCTGCTGTCTCTAGAGAGTTGAAAACAGCAGGTCTGGGTCAGGTAGCACGTCTGGTGAACAGTTCAGGGTTCCATAGCCGCAGGCAGAACAGTTGAAACTGGAGCAGCAGCACGGCCAGGTGGACTGGGGAGAGCAAGGAGTCATCAGGCCAGGTAGTCCTGAGGCATGGTCCTAGGGCTCAGGTCCTCCGAGAGAGAAAAAGAAAGAAAGAAAGAAAGAAAGAAAGAAAGAAAGAAAGAAAAAGAGAGAATTCGAGAGAGCATACTTAAATTCACACAGGACACCTGATAAGACATCTTTAACCGTTCATCTGTTTACTGATTACTACCTGTACTGTTTTATTGGACTTCTGCCCACAACAACTCACAGAGAAATGTGAAAAAAATGTTTTAATGCTAATGACGAAAAGAACAGAGGGGAAAGAGAACCCCCAATAGCATCTTTTAAAATTTTTCACAAAGGCCATGATCACCCTATTTAGCATTTGTAATACCTGATGATAATTTGCTTCAAACAGCAAGGTGTGACAAATGAAGCAGAGGCACAGCATTAGAAAGATCACCCCCCCCCTAAAACTGAAGTACCTCTGGGGCCGAGACACAGCATCCAACCATGTTAATAGGCTGCTGGCCATAATATGATATCTGCTGGATAATATGTCTAAATTCATCGACTGCACCATTTTGCTGACAGCTTGACCAAATGTTTGATGCGGGTCCCAAACTATCGCCATCCGTCATAGACAAGCTGAAATGTATTTAGGGACTGCATCATCGTGTTTTATTCAATTACGCACTGGAGCTCAATGAATCAGTTTTCGTAATTAGGTTAAACACGCACATGCATGAAACATGATGATATCAAGGGTATTCACAGTTAGGGGTACTTTCCTATGTGTTGTAGTGCTTTAGAAGGAGGATGTATTCAAGTTAGTGTTATTAGATTCGATTTTGTAGATTGTGTTAGAATGCATGGATTTCTAAAACATGATTAGTTAAATCTACAATAGTGGCCTGCACCAGAATACCAATGAAACATGATAATATCCCAGTCCCTATGCACAGTAGTGAAGTCTTTACACATTAATATGCACAGGCAGCTCAGTAAATGTCATCTCTCAACGCATTTCTATGAATGTCAAGCATCATGTGTTTACTTGGGTATTTTGCAATACGTCATTTTTATTTGGCCGAGCGGCACTCTATCCAATCACTCCGTATTATTTCCCACCGTGGGATTTGATGGATCCCGCTATGTCCTGCTCTGTCACATCTCATACTCTGCAGTTTGCCCCTATCTCCAAGCACATGTAATTTGGCCTTTTTTTCTTCCATCAATTCAAGACAAGGCCCTCCTTCAGATGGGGTTTGTTAAAGGCCCAGTGCTGTCAAAAACAAGATTTTCCCGAGTTTCATTTACATTTCTACGCTATGACGTTGTAATAAAATAGTGAAATTATGAAAATGGTGATAAAGCCCTTTAAGTGTAAGAGCAGTTTGAAAAGACCGACTGAAATGTTGGTCTGTTTTGGTGGTAGGAAGTTTTGGCCTGCCTGGTGACATAACCAGATGGTTAATTAGTTAATAGACCAATAAGAAAGAGATTTCTAAACCTCTCTGCCAATAACAGCTACAGTGCCTTGCGAAAGTATTCGGCCCCCTTGAACTTTGCGACCTTTTGCCACATTTCAGGCTTCAAACATAAAGATATAAAACTGTATTTTTTTGTGAAGAATCAACAACAAGTGGGACACAATCATGAAGTGGAACGACATTTATTGGATATTTCAAACTCTTTTAACAAATCAAAAACTGAAAAATTGGGCGTGCAAAATTATTCAGCCCCCTTAAGTTAATACTTTGTAGCGCCACCTTTTGCTGCGATTACAGCTGTAAGTCGCTTGGGGTATGTCTCTATCAGTTTTGCACATCGAGAGACTGACATTTTTTCCCATTCCTCCTTGCAAAACAGCTCAAGCTCAGTGAGGTTGGATGGAGAGCATTTGTGAACAGCAGTTTTCAGTTCTTTCCACAGATTCTCGATTGGATTCAGGTCTGGACTTTGACTTGGCCATTCTAACACCTGGATATGTTTATTTTTGAACCATTCCATTGTAGATTTTGCTTTATGTTTTGGATCATTGTCTTGTTGGAAGACAAATCTTCGTCCCAGTCTCAGGTCTTTTGCAGACTCCATCAGGTTTTCTTCCAGAATGGTCCTGTATTTGGCTCCATCCATCTTCCCATCAATTTTAACCATCTTCCATGTCCCTGCTGAAGAAAAGCAGGCCCAAACCATAATGCTGCCACCACCATGTTTGACAGTGGGGATGGTGTGTTCAGCTGTGTTGCTTTTACGCCAAACATAACGTTTTGCATTGTTGCCAAAAAGTTAAATTTTGGTTTCATCTGACCAGAGCACCTTCTTCCACATGTTTGGTGTGTTTCCCAGGTGGCTTGTGGCAAACTTTAAATTACACTTTTTATGGATATCTTTAAGAAATGGCTTTCTTCTTGCCACTCTTCCATAAAGGCCAGATTTGTGCAATATACGACTGATTGTTGTCCTATGGACAGAGTCTCCCACCTCAGCTGTAGATCTCTGCAGTTCATCCAGAGTGATCATGGGCCTCTTGGCTGCATCTCTGATCAGTCTTCTCCTTGTATGAGCTGAAAGTTTAGAGGGACGGCCAGGTCTTGGTAGATTTGCAGTGGTCTGATACTCCTTCCGTTTCAATATTATCGCTTGCACAGTGCTCCTTGGGATGTTTAAAGCTTGGGAAATCTTTTTGTATCCAAATCCGGCTTTAAACTTCTTCACAACAGTATCTCGGACCTGCCTGGTGTGTTCCTTGTTCTTCATGATGCTCTCTGCACTTTTAACGGACCTCTGAGACTATCACAGTGCAGGTGCATTTATACGGAGACTTGATTACACACAGGTGGATTGTATTTATCATCATTAGTCATTTAGGTCAACATTGGATCATTCAGAGATCCTCACTGAACTTCTGGAGAGAGTTTGCTGCACTGAAAGTAAAGGGGCTGAATAATTTTGCACGCCCAATTTTTCAGTTTTTGATTTGTTAAAAAAGTTTTAAATATCCAATAAATGTCGTTCCACTTCATGATTGTGTCCCACTTGTTGTTGATTCTTCACAAAAAAATACAGTTTTATATCTTTATGTTTGAAGCCTGAAATGTGGCAAAAGGTCGCAAAGTTCAAGGGGGCCGAATACTTTCGCAAGGCACTGTAGTGGTGAATACGTTTTCATGTGAATATTGTGAATCAACGTACCCCATGGAGATTGAAAAAGATGACTATAGATAGGCCTAGCATTCGTAATGGAATTTACTTGAACTCTATAACTGGCAATACAAAATCTCCCACAAATAAAACAATTGTTCAACTGACCATATGCCATTCATACAATTTGATGTGAAAATATTATCCTGACACAAACTGACCTCTTTTTATGGAATGAGTTGAGAGCAATACATTCTATTGATCTGTTTGCAGCAATGGGTAAACACATGCGCAACATGGTGTGTGTAATTTGTGCATGATTTTATCAATTCTAAGAAAGTTATGCGAAATATTTCTTCACTGTCTCTTTAAGAGTGTTCACTGTTTTGACTACTATAGACTGGGGCTAGGGGGTGGGCTTTAGCCACGAGAGCGTGTTGGCGATAAAGAGACTTGTAATTCAGTCCATTCAAGAGAGAGGATGGAATGGGAGAAGATAAAGAATGAAAGTCTCTATCAAGAATGAAACTGCACATACTGCCACAGAAGTGACCTTTTTGACGAGGAAGTTGATTCTCAATACCAAGCAACCTGGACTTGGGGGTAGACAGCCTAACATCGTGGGCTAAATGTAAATCTGGACAGCGTTATGAAAAATTCCCATCAACAAACAATACTGTGACAGCGGCAGAGAAATCTAAGAAAATAGAGCATCTTCACTCTACTCCCGACCGTATCCAGGCGCGTAAATTTGCCATCCTTCAGATATAAGAAAACACCTTATGGAACTTATTCTTAAGGATGTTGTATGTAGTCTTTCTGAAGCACTTGTGATGCTGCAAGTGGTGAAGTCGTAGAAATTGTCTCAGCGTGTGGGGCTGACTTTCCAAAGTTGTCGGAGTCGGCTTCTGTAGACTTGACAGACCGTACCCACATTTGGATAATTTTGAGTTTTTGAGGGGGATACCTGAGAAACATTTCTTGTTTGAAGACAATTTTATCATACACCAGAGGGTAATGGAGTTTCGCTTCACGTTGGATACCCTACCGGTTATTTTTGCGCTTATTGGTTTCGTTTTTGGTAAGTTCAATGCATAATACAATTATCATATTTCTTATACTTCATGCGTAATGATTTTTCCTATAAATAAGTTATTAAGTGTGATGCTTTGTTTTTTTTTGAGGCACTCTTGGTCCAATAGCCAATGACATGAATGTGTGGTTTATTTGACACACAAGGCTTCAGTGACAGACGCTCATTCACATTTATTCGTCTTGGTATAGGCCCAGTAAAACAAATATTTCTGAGTGATCTTGTATAAAAAGATGTACATTTTGTGCATTTTGCTCAAAACTTTAAAATCAAAAGGGTTGATATGCTAATTACCACATTATAAAGAATGTCCTTAGATGCTCATCCTTAATCCATCAATTTTTCAGCTCATCGCAGATTATTGGTTATACCTTTTAAATGAGGAAAATACGTCAGTGAGGGGATAAATGTTTATGAAGCCACATTGACCATACCTGAGCAGTCACATTAATAACTATTCAGTGATGCCATTGGGAGGGACACCACTTCAATTATGTCAACTCAGTTTGAGAGAGGAAACATGGCTGGCTTGGGGACCTTGGCAACATGTTGACCTCTTTTGGGATTGTGTCTTCAAGATCTGTATTCCTGAATATCTAAGGACAGGAGAGAGGGACAGAATTCGAACAGTAGAATGTTGCAGTTGTGCCTAACAAAATATATAATAATACCGTCTGCATTAATAACAATTTGGTTTCACTGAGTTTTGTCACAGACAATGGATTCTTCTCAAGAGAAACTCTTAACTCTTAATACAAATAATACCATAACTCGCTATCCCCATTGCATGTCGTATTGCCACTTGGCAGTATTCCCGGTCGTACGCAGATGCCGTTTCTGACAGCGTGGTGTATCGGGCCCTGCCAAATACTGCTGGGGCTGGCTTTTACAAGGCTGTAAACATTGACTATGAACCCAGAGCATGACAGCATCTGGAAAAGCACTCCTTCAATGATTCCAGATGCTCCTATGGGTCTACAAGGCTAAATTGAACGCACACTCATTCGCAGCTTTGCCAAATCTTCCTAATTCAATGTCCCCATAACCTCAAATTGAATCAATGTCATTTTAGCCATAAAAAAATACCAGTTTGTCTTCTCTTAGTCCAAATATCCTACGTGTCCATGTGTCGATGCAAGCTGTTTTCCACTGTACATGTCACCATTCTAAAAAAAAAAGTCGCCACCAACCATTCTCACTATGCGCTGAAGGTCCCTCCAGCTATCTCCCATCACCTTTCCACACCTGATAAAAGCCTTCAACAGGGGGCCAGGGTCAAGTTTCAATCGCTGGCTTCAGTTTGTCAGTAAGGTGACCCTCAGTCAACCCAGTCGCTAGTTTGTCAACCCTATTGCCAGTCTCCTGAATGACTGAATGGGAGAGGGCCATGCATTTGCTCAGCTCCTTTTGAAATCGCTGGGAAATTGCAGCAGAACAGCTGTCCGTTTTCTCATGACCATCCCCAAACAGGTCTTTAACGAGGCCAAAAAGACAGGATCTAACCTTTTGACTTTGATCTTAATTACAGTACACACATGTCTCAGACAAGATCTCGGTGGAGAATAGCCTATAACCAATAGCTAAGCTTTAATAGTTTTAAAGTCATTAATAGGTGTTTGAGGATGATTTGTGTTTACATTTTACTGCACATTTGAAACATTTAGAGCCGTTGTTGACAAACTATAGCGGAAAGCAAAGAAAGCATTATGATAACTACAGTGCTGTTATTGCGAAATGTTAAGAGACATACATGTACATCTAATTGCTACATTTGTGTCTGGGTTACACCAGCCCCTGACATGTCCCTTAATTCACCCATAGCATCTATGCATCTCTGTGTCATCTCCATTAACTCAGTGAGCCATTACCTAAACGGTGACGTGAATGTCAAAGACTGTTGATGGGTAACAGGGATGAAGGCTCTTCCTGTTTGTCTGTTGTAAACACTGTCTGAGACATGTGACTGCAACCAGCGCAGTAAACATATAGTAGACAGACAGCCACATCCCCAAGTGAGGGAACCAGACATCTTAATCATCTTGGTTCTGGTCTAAAAGGATCACTTTGACAGGCTCTAGCAAGATCTACAGTCAGCGAGACACCCAACTCAGACAGACAGATCAAGACAGAGGGAGAGTTAGGCAAGACACAGTCAGAACCCTCTGTTGCCTCTTAGACACACACACACACACACACACAACCAGTCCCCCTCATCGCTCCTCTTTTCATCTGTTATCAAGCAGATCAATCAAGTTGCCAATAACTTGGGAGGTGTTGGCATGAGCTGTTGAGTTGATCCATCTTCCATAGTGTGACTCAGCTAACCAGGCATAAATACATGGTCAAACCCTCATTCACTCTAACTATTAAAAGAATAATGATATTCCCCAGTTTGCTCAATGTCTGCTGATTGTCATCAGCCAAGGTCAGTTATCATAAGCTCACACTAAAATACCCATCAACAGGCAGGAATAGTCAATTGGAGTTCAGTTAAGTCTGTTTGAACAAAACATTGTTATTCCGAGGGCTAAAATGAGTCACCCTGACCTCTTTGCCACTACCAGACAGGGCTGAGGTATTTCCAGTTCACCCAGGCATCAAAAGAAACCAACCAAACCACAGGGGGACTCTATTTAGCAGTGGCTGCTGACAGCACCTCTCTCCAGACCTCAAAGAGCTCCACTGCAGCTGTCCGAGGTGAAAACGAGCCACAGGGAACTCAACAATACCAGTGTGGCATCAATCTGACGGGCCCCTGGGCCAGGGCCCCAAGTTTCAGACAGCTTAATGGCCGAGGGCATTAGTTCCAGTAGTCCAGTGGTTATTGGGGGACATTGTGGGGATGATGATGAAAGGTTGTGGGGACGCTGAGCCCCTAGCGCTGGTCACACACTGAGAGAGAGAGAGAGAGAGAGAGAGAGAGAGAGAGAGAGAGAGAGAGAGAGAGAGAGAGAGAGAGAGAGAGAGAGAGAGAGAGAGAGAGAGAGAGAGAGAGAGAGAGAGAGAGAGAGAGAGAGAGAGAGAGAGAGAGAGAGAGAGAGAGAGAGAGAGAGAGAGAGAGAGAGAGAGAGAGAGAGAGAGAGAGAGAGAGAGCAACAACAATGTATGAGCTGCTGCTGACTGTTACAGTGAGCTTTCTGTTTCTTGGGATTTTTTAAAGTTTTGCCATAGAAATATAATGCATGGAATGGATTTTTTTATCACTTGGCTGTGGAATAGAAATATAAATCATAGAACAAATTATTTGTCCTGTCACTGTCGACTTAAGCTGTCAACAATATTTTCTGTATATTTTGTTGAACTTCGACTACTTGAGGACTATGTATAGTTAGTTATATGCAGAACATGTGATGTGGGCTGAGAAAGAAGACATTTTGAACACTGCATGTCCCACCCCCCACATTTTGTCTGCAGAGGCTTTCAAATTGTTTTCAATTTCAGAGATATCGGTTGAAACGATTGAATTACAAATGAATTAAAGCAATTGCTGTGACCCCCCTGTTCTGTGTTTAGTTGGTACACATTTGTTTATTTAAAGTCTCCTCCAGTTTAGCCAAATGAAACAAGGTGAAAACACACTGGGTTCAGCCATTTTCCTTCTGAAATGTTAGTCACCTGTTGTGACACAAGGATCTGTTGGATCTTTAGAGTATAAAGGCATCTAATTCCAGTTGTGGAATAAGAAAGGAGCAAAGAATGTACATTGGAAAATGAGAACGCAATAGGCCCTGTCATTGTGCATATCCCCCAAGACGTGCATACGAGCACAGAAAATAACAGTTCATTTGTAGTCCTCCTGTAACCCATGACTGTCCATTCACCTACCCGTCTGTCTGCTTACCTACCTACACTCTTAGAGAAAAAGGTGCTATTTAGAGAGTAAAAGGTTTCTTTGGCGGTTCCCATAGGATAAACCTTTAAAGAACCCTTTTTGGTTCCAGTTAGAACCCTTTCCGCAGAGGGTTCTACATGAAGCAAAAATGGTTCTGGAAGCAAAAATGGTTCTTATATGGGGACAGCCGAAAAACCATTTGGAACCTTTTTTTCTAAGAGTGTACATGTTTCAAGTGTCTGTTTAACAGCAGAGAGCTGTAGGTATAACAGACGATCACTTTTCCTTTGTTTACTCACAAAAAAAGGACCTGTCTGTCTGTAACATGTCGATAACTTATACAGCATGCTCACACAAGCAACACAACTCTTCCCCGTAGGACTTCCCTGTTCCCTTGTTGCCCCCTAGCATGGGGCACATCCATAATGCACTGTCTACTACAGCATGTACCACCAAGTGTTTTGAAAATTCCCTTTTGTAATAAATGGTGTGGGGGGGGGGGGGAGCATATGTGAGACGCAGGGGGAGTGACCTGTGAGGCCGAGCGGCGCTGTGGTGATAAAGACAGCGTGGGCACTGGAGCACAGCAGAAAAGCTGTCCTACTCCACTCAGATGACATATTCACACAGCCACCACACCCCACCCCACCGCCCTGCCCAGACCTCACAAGACCCTGTGTCTCTCTGTCTGTTTGTCTGTCAGGGAGAGGCAGCATGTCTAGGGCAGTCAAATGTTTTTGTTTGTTTGTTTGGTGTAGATGCGTCTGTGAATGCACTGTGTATACACTGTATGTGTTTGTACATGAGAGTGTGTGTGTGTGTGTGTGTACCATTCGTGTGGCATTGTGTTTTTGTATTAAATCAATACTTGGTGCTTGCGCGAGTGTGTGTGTGTGTGTGTGTGTGTGTGTGTGTAGTGCACCACTTCAGCCCAGTATCATTGTCTGCAGCTATATTTGGATGGTTCCCCGCTGATTAAACTAGTGGGCAACTTGGTCCCCTCTGAAGGGCGCATCAAACAGCAGTGGCCCGCTGCCATGTGAACACTCCCATCAGGAGCTCTCAGTCTAATGACTCTGAGCGCGCGCGCACACACACACACACACACACACACTTCCTCACCTCCACTTCTCATACTGCCACTCTCCCGTCCTTCACTACTACAGCTATTTGGAAATAGACTCCCAGCTAGTCTTATTTGCCAAAACCAATCACCTGTAGTAGTGGTAGTACCCATTATATAGCATCCACAGCATATTATTCAGTGGACAGTTATAATTGCTCAGCAGTTTCTGGTCAAGGTCAGATGAGTATGGCACAAATAGAAAATCAATTAAGTTTAATTATCTAAATGTTCAGTTGCCTTGTTTATACAAACAATGTGTATCCCCCACGCCGTACAATCTAGCATATGGTAAAGAGGAATTGGGGATAGAATGGAGTTATCAATCAATCTCTCTCCACCAGTAGCCTGTATTTCCCTCCACTGAAGTGTTTCAAGTGTCTGCCTGACAACAGACTTGGTTTTCGTAAGATGCAGCAGTAGGTCAAACAGACGATCTTATCTGTTAAAAAAGTGTCTCTTTCGGCGAAGGACGTGTCTGTCTGTCATGCAGCTTCGAAGCAGCTCAGGTAGGGGATCCACTAAAGTGCAGCCACTTTTCAAATGTTCTGTCAACATCCAAAATGAGATGCGTAATAAAAATGTGCGCCCTCCCACACCTGTAAGTCTAGCTGTCACCTGAAGCATCTGGCAGGGATTCCACAAATTGGCAGGGGGATCATTTATACTTTGCAGACTTGAGCACTTCGAAGGTTCAGCAAAGCTATTGTTTGATCATTCATAATTGACTTTCCTTGGTTTCTCAAGGTGACTGATTCCTTGTCAGAGTAGGAGAAAATTTTGCAGCTGCTGTCATCGATTCCTTGACTTTGGCATCCATCATTAGGAAAAGTTCCTGTCAGATTAGTCTCAAATAGGCAATATGTGATAAGTAGTGAGAAGTATATACAGACGAGAAGGGAAGTGTAATGGTTTTCCTCCTCTTCTGAGGAGGAGTAGGAAGGATTGGACCAATATGCAGCGTGGTACGTGTCCATGATAACGTTAATAAACTGAACACTGAATACAAAAGAACAAGAGAATAAAGGAAAACCGACACAGTATGGTGAAAACACTGAAACGGAAAATAACCACTCACAAACAAAAGTGGGAAAACAGGCTACCTAAGTATGGTTCTCAATCAGAGACAACGATTGACAGCTGCCTCTGATTGGGAACCATACCAGGCCAAAAACATAGACATATAAACACAAGAACAAAACATAGGACTAGGCCATTCCAAGACATTTAAATGTTTCCCCTTAAACCACTCGTGTTGCTTTAATTAACAGTCATTGTCATTGTCCTGGAAGGTGAATCTCTGTCCCAGTTTCACATCTCTGAAACAGGTTTCCTTCAAAAATATCCCTGTATTTTGCGCCATCCATCATTCCTTCAATTCTGACCAGTTTCCCAGTCCCTGGCGATGAAAAACATCCCCACAGTGAAGCATGGTGGTGGCAGCATCACACTGTGGGGATGGTATTCTCAGGGTGATGAGAGGTGTTGGGTTTGCGCCAGACATAGCATTTTCCTTGATGGCCAAAAAGCTACATTTTAGTCTCATCTGACCAGAGTACCTTCTTCCATATGTTTGGGGAGTCTCCCACATGCCCTTTGGCGAACACCAAACGTGTTTTCTTATTTTTTTCTTTAAGCAATGGCTTTTTTCTGGCCACTCTTCCGTAAAGCCCAACTCAGTGAAATGTACGGCTTAAAGTGGTCCTATGGACTGCTACTCCAATCTCCGCTGTGGAGCTTTGCAGCTCATTCAGGGTTATCTTTGGTCTCTTTGTTGCCTCTCTGATTAATGCCCTCCTTTCCTGGTCTGTGGGTTTTGGTGGGCAGCCCTCTCTTGGCAGGTTTGTTGTGTTGCCATATTCTTTCAATTAAAAAAAAAATGGATTTAATGGTGCTCTGTAGGATGTTCAAAGTTTCTGATCTTTTTTTATAACCCAACCCTGATCTGTACTTCTTCACAACTTCGTCCCTGATCTGTTTGGAGAGCTTCTTGTTCTTCATGGTGCCCCTTGCTTAGTGGTGTTGCAGACTCTGGGGCCTTTCAGAACAGGTGTATATACTGATATCATGTGACCGATCATGTGACACTTAAATAAAGTTCACCTGTGTGCAATGTAACTAATTATGTCACTTCTGAAGATAATTTGTTGCACCAGATCTTATTTATGGGCTTCATAGCAAAGGAGTGAATACATATGCAAATAAAATAAAATAAAAGTTTATTTGTCACGTCCGCTGAATACAACAGGTGCAGACCTTACAGTGAAATGCTTACTTACAGGCTTTAACTAATAGTGCAAAAAAAGGTATTAGGTGAACAATAGGTAAGTAAAGAAATAAAAACAACAGTAAAAAGACAGGCTATATACATTAGTGAGGCTATAAAGGTAGCGAGGGTATAAAAGTAGCGAGGCTACATACAGACACCGGTTAGCCAGGCTGATTGAGGTAGTATGTACGGTTAATGGTTAAAGTGACTATGCATATATGATGAACAGAGAGTAGCAGTAGCGTAAAAGAGGGGTTGGCGGGTGGTGGGTGGGACACAATGCAGATAGCCCGGTTAGCCAATGTGCGGGAGCACTAGTTGGGCGGCCCAATTGAGGTAGTATGTACATGAATGTATAGTTAAAGTGACGATGCATATATGATAAACAGAGAGTAGTAGCAGCGTAAAAAGAAGGGTTTACACGCACGTGTTATTTTTGTTACGTGTTATATTTTTCATTTCTCTTCACCAATTTGGACTATTTTGTGTATGTCCATTACATGAAATCCAAAAAAAAATCTATTTCAATTACAGGTTGTAATGCAACAAAATAGGAAAAATGCCTAGGAGGATGAATACTTTTGCAGGCACTGTTTCATTCAAACTTGGACACATTCCTTATAAAACAGTATTGCCAGTTTAGAAGAAACTCTAAGGTAGAAATCTCTTAAGGTGAATTTTGAGTGAGTTTAAAACTATGTTGTATTCTTTGCCTTGTTGTTCCCTTCGCTCTCATATTTTTTACACAGGCGCTAAGCATCCAAGGAACAAAGAGATCAAGGCTCGGCCTCTGACTGAGCATAGGGATGTTAGCCTGCCTTGAATTGCTGTGGATAGCAGAAAAGACTTAGAGAATGCCAGAGTGGTGTAGGAACTAGCTTTGTATCCAGACATTTGATAACCCTCCCACCAACCCCCTACTACACCATTCAATATCTGCCCTGATAATATCCAGGAAGTTTTTCACATTGGGCCCATTTTGTCTTCTGTGGTGATATGTGGGGTCTGTGGGTCAGACAGGATATGAGTTAGGGCCAGTTGGTGTGTGCACAGCTGTATGTGTGTGTCTTCATGTCTAGTGTGGTCTTTAATCCAGAAGAATGCAGAGACCGCTGGTTGCAACTGTGTGGGACAGGAAGCTGATGCCAGCTCCCCTATGTGGTCTCGGTGGAACCCCCAAACCAGGGTTACACTCTGGGATGCAGTCTCACCATACTGCCAAGCGGGGACTACACTGTTGCACTCACAGACAGTTTATTAGCATGATCCCTTTTACTCCCCTGCCTCCACGCTCAGTAAAAATAGCCTTCATGATAGGTTCATGCAAAGTGACAAGCCCTGGAAAGCTCAGCACATGCAATGTCAGTATCTCGCTTCTGATTCCGCTCTCATTCTCCCCCTCCTCTCCCTTTCTCTCACATGCACTTGACAGTGTTAGTACTTACAACACTGACAGTAGTAGTAGACTAGCAATTGTCTGGCTGGAAGGGGAAAGTGCTGAGTTGCTCGTGTTCTCTCAAGCCTCTCCCCAAAGTCCTGTTTGGAAAATCAATAGTTATTGCTGGAAGCTACCAAAACCAAGCAGACAGCGGTTAGAGTATTTTTGATTGGCTTGAGAGTGCAGGGCTGCTGTATTTTGAGTTCAAGCTTTTAAACACTTTTGAGTGTTTGCTTGTGTAACAGAGTTGGTTATGTTTACACCTGTTGCTGCAGTAATATATATTCAATGTTTATTTATTTCTATTGGTTGGTTCAAGTCAGATGTCAATAAGGTGTTATGTCATTGGCTACGCTTGCAGATAGGGGGAGATCTGCAGTGCCAAGTGGAAACATAGCCAACCCTGGTACGTTCTCCCCTGCTGAATTCCACTTGCACACTGCAAGCGTAGCCAATGACATTACACCTTATTGACATCTGACTTGAACCAACCAATAGTAATATATAAACATTGAAAACCAAATTCTGCAGTAGCACTTGGAAACATAACCAACCCAGTTACAATTGTTTGCTGTTGTCTTAGTCTAGAGTAAGGAGCACTTGAAAGAAATAAGAGTTACGATGCTAATTGCTTCTGTGATGCACACTCTTTAGATAAAATGTTGTTTGTACATCAGTGTCAAGTTGGCTATACGTTCACCATGATATTGACATTTCTAACTGAAATGGCAAGACAAATGGGGTATAGAGTGGCGGATTTAGGAATAGGCGACATGGGCAGCCGCCCACGGGATGCCCGCACAAAAAAAAATGAAGCGGGGGAATCTATCATATAGCACACCTCTAACTTTGTACAGTACTAATGCAATTAGTCACATCAGTCACACTCTGAAATGCTACCAAATAAACCACAATTCATTCATAATACTGTGAATATATAGTTTCACAGACATATTGTTGCATTGTTTTCTGGTTTGTGCGAAATGGTTAAGAATAATATAAAACCAGTCTGCACACCTCCAAGGTGAATTGGTTTAGTCTTGACTTTTGGTTGACAGTGTTGGGGGATGGGTAATGTATTGATGCCCGAGTACCAACTCAACACAAATTAGTTTCTATTTGCCTTTGTTATTTCTTTTTGAGTCTTATTTTTGTACATGTTTTTTTTATTTATAAAGTTTTTAATGTTATGATTATTTATTTGTGTTGTTCCAAATGTCTGAATAAAAATTACAGTTTGTGCAGAATGGTGCTTTTGGGGGGGGGGGGGGGGCTGAAGTTGAGGTTCAGCCAGGCAGCCATTTAAGCTAGAACTGCCACTGGGGGTATCCATTTTGGGTGAGAAATTTAAAATGTAGAACATTTGAAGGTAAACATTAAAATATCCAAGTATAAAGACTCTGTTGACCCCCAGAGCGAGTTCTTTACTTTGAAGTAAATCGAAGTTTAATGGACTTCAAGCCTCTCAACCATCTTGGTGGAGAAACTACACTTTCAGAGTACGAAAATGAACCTAAACCTTCTTTTCCAGTTGGCGGAGGGAAAGCCCCTCTCTCCATGGCAAGGTGTCTCATTTTCAGCTCAAACATTTAGCCCAGAAAACATGTAAACTGCTTTAGCCACTGAACCTCCCTCCCCTGGAAGTCAGCATCATCTTTCGGAGTTAACGTGTTGTGGAAGTTTGGTCACTTTTCCTACGCCATCCTTAGTCCCCTCTCAAAGGCAGAGAGAGGGAGAAGGCAGACGAAAACACCAGAGCAGTTAACCCAGCTCTATTTAGTCCCTTGCATCCAACAGAAGCTCAATAGAAGCTCAATTATGAAGGCTATGGCTTTACAGCCCACCGTTTCTATTCTCATGCAAGTGCCTCTTTTTTTGTTATCCCCAACCTCAAAGAGTAGGTGGTTGGGGAGAAAACACTCACTCCCCGCCCAACTCCCACTCCCAATTTAATTTCAGGAAATGAATGCCATTTACAAATCAATTCCCAGGCTTAGGCGAAAGAGAAGAGGAGGAGGAGGGAGAGGGGGGCTGCTGTAAAACATCAAAATTCAGTTTAGAGGGAGGGGAGGGCAGTCTGGTAAAAAATAATTGCAGATGTAAAGTTTCCCTTTCTCTTTCCCCTCATGCCTCTCCTCTAGTCCTACTCCCTCTGGTCGATAACCTTTTTTAACCCTATATAGATAGGGCTAAATTGAAATGTTTCTTACAGAAGAAATATGAAATGCATAACCATGGTAGCAATTGAAAGGGAACAGTTTGGAGATGATCTGAAAATTGTTAGACCAACAGTTCCCCTGAATCCAAACATTACACTGTTCATTTTATGTGAATTTGACATTTACTGTACTCTTTGCTGCGTTTCTTGATAATGAAATCTGAAAATACTCTGAATACATTCAGTAACATGACAAGGCTATTTCTGGAAAATGCGGGGTATTTGCAACAGAAGACAAAACAAATAAAAGGGTTTGAGTGGGAGGACTAAATGGTGTCTCCAAGAGGCCACAAACCTCTAAAGTGTGCACAGTCCCTAAGCAATTTCAGTGCACTTGTATGACACGAAGAAGAGTATTCAACTACAAGGTACTTTTTTGAGCTCTCCTAGCTGTGCGGTTGAGGAACTACAGCAAGCACACTTGTAGTTGTTTCGTTTGGAACACAACCCCGCATCCCCCGCCGGCAGACATTTACTGGTGTTGTTTACGCAATCTAAAAAACGGTCCATTATTAATCCCAACCTGGGTAAGGTTGGCATGATTTGAAGGCTTGTTCTATTGCCAACATGAATAGCTTAAGTTGTAAAATGTTAACTTACAGTGTTTAGGCTTTCACATGGGAATTCAGAGAAACAGATTGTAATTCTGGTGCGCATAGAAAGGTGCGTCACATTCAGGAGTGCATTCAGGTGGGAGTGCCGCGGCAAATTGTCTTCACATTAAACAAACATAGGCTCATTCTGTTCAGAACGACCCCAGGGTATGATGACATGTCATCTTGAAACTGTACATCAAACGTAGTGATCATTAAACGTTGACACTGCATATGAAATTAGTTTTATGATTTGGAGATATAAAGTGCACATTTGGACTCACTGATGTTTGGCTTTCTTCTATGGCATCAAACGGTATTTATTATAATTATCAACATGTCATCTTAATTTACAGCATTTCCCTCAGACAACAATTACAGAGAAGGATGGGGGCAACTTCTTGTCACACACCGTGCTCAAGTTCATAAGGGCTCTGACATCATATATAGCATGTTACTGTACAGCCACTATGTTCCAATTTAGGTGCTTATTAGTGCCCAAATCTGCAATTTTAACCCATATACATGTACAAGTATAAAGGGCTACGCTCTCAGAAAGTGCTCACATCTATAGTAGCTGCCATACTGGAATTCCTATGTGAAAAGCTCCTTCCAGCTGTGGACACTTGAAGTCAGAATTTCTATTCAAGGGAGTTGCGTGGAAAGCAGGGGGTTAGCTTAGCCGAGTTTTCAAATGGTAAGCCAATGCATGGATTAATCTTCTCTTTTTAGCCCCACAGGGTGTTAAGGATTTGAGGTGCTGTGTTCCGATAGGTATCCCAAGCCTGATTTATTCTCAAGTTCCTCCGGTGGAATTTTAAGGCATTTTTCACGGCTGACTCCGACTGAGCTAAGATGTCATCAGTGTTTTGTGCTCAGGTTTGCCTGGCAGGGAGACGAAAACAAGAGTCTTCTCACATACCTTACAGTACCTCATGTCATAACTGCCATATAAGATTACTTTGGAGGTGTGAGGGGTGGTTAGCAAACAAATTAGTTGTGTGGGGGAGGGTTGGGAAGTTAGCTGTATCAATTAGTCTTCTGTACGTTGGTGATCGAAAGGGTGTTGATCTCAAGGCTTTCGCACGTGCTTGAATGAAGAAGGCAATTATTAAATTGCCAACCCTGTTGTCATGGAGATTTAAAAAGGAACTTTTTTCCAAAGTCAAGCCATGATAGATTTTTTTTTGCTCCTGAAGTGAATGTGTGGGGGGAAAAATTGTCTTTAGAAAAGTTATTTGTCATACGCACATCCTTAAAAAAAAATGTATAGTAGGTGCTGGGCTAATAAAGGACACATGAAAAAGAATAGAGGCCTGCAGACTGTATATGCTCCCAATTTACCACCTTTGTAGGACAATGTTTCAATCCAACATGGATCTTTGTCAAGTCAAACGCCCTGAGTGCCACATCCAAAAATATATACCCAGAATACACCTCACATGACCATGACGCATGGTGGCTGTGGAAACAATTCAAAACCGTGTGATACAAAAGGCAACTTTGCGAACAGTAAATAGTCATAAATCATAGAGGTACATACGGTTATCAGGATTATATACAGGTACATACAAATCGGGCTGAGTAAAAGCATAGATAATAGTAAAACATATTTTTTATGGTGTTATAGGCCTATAGTGTTTGGCCATATTTGAATGACATGACTTCTTTTGAGTTGACTCCTTAGAATACATCAAGACAAGGTTGAATATGATCTTTGTGCCATTTGTGGGAGGTTGCGCTAAATTGCTAGCCTCTCTTTTTATATCTCGAACAACGTTAGCCCTGTGACCTTACATGCAAATTACTTTTCCCTCTAGGCCTATCTTTCATCAGAATGTCGGACAAGTGAGTACTTAAGTGATTTGGGGAGTTGGGTGATGTGCAGATTAAGTTTTCTTCCCCAGAGAAGTAGATCAATCTGTTTAGCTGCTAAAAGCCCACTCGGACAGACATGATGAAATACATAGTGGAGGGAGTTGGCAGGGAGATAGAATCCACTCTGGATGCTGGCACACTCTCTTGTTTCAGACGACAAGGTCAGACCAACCCACTTGTTAACCTGAAGATGAGGAACGCGAGATGCCTCAGCAGTTTTTCATTCTCCATTATAGAATGACATTTGAAATCTGATCAAGACTATGTTCCCTCCCTCTCTCCCACTCTCCCATGCAAGACAACGCCGCAGTATTCTCTTAGGCTTAGATCAACTCCCCAGCTTAAAGAGGTCTAAGTCTAAGAGATTTGGGATGAAGTCACGCTGTTTCCGACTGTCCAGCAAACTGGGAATATTCCCAGAACATTAGCTAAGATTCCCATTAAGTTCTAGTTAGGGTTTTATCTAACATTAGGATGATAAATCTTTTTTTTTTCTTCTTTTTTTTTAGATGAAATATCCTTGGAATGTTTTAACATTCACAAAAATGTTGTGCACAACATCTGTAACAACCAGCACAGAACATTCCCCCAAAAGTTTGTGTTTTTATATAAAACATTTGCCTGACGTTGCAAGAATGTTCCTGTAACACATTTTGGCTGTTCTTTAATGGTTCCGAGAATGTTTCATTAGGTTGTGGGAACAGAGTGGGTACATTACAAGAGCTAGGTTCCCAAAACACGCTCAGTTGTGATGACGTTCATACAACGGATGGAGGCGCACAGAACATTTCAAAAACATGTTCTATTTAAGTTTTTCCAAAACATTCTCAGCATGCCAATTAGAATACATTCCCATTATGTTTCTCTCCAGATTTAACGGAAAATTGCATTTGAGGAGTGTGTTGTAAGGGATATAGAGAGACACGGCATATTTTCATTCATATGACATTTTAACAGCATTTAATCATACAAACATCTTCTTTTTAACTTCATAAGTTGACAAGTTGTTGGTTCCCAAGCTAGGTCTTTCATCCTCTGTGCCACCAGGGAAACTCTCTTTCATTGTCTTTTTTTTCAATAAGCTATGGCAGGTTGACCAATCAGGAATATGTTCTTGTATTTTTCTGAGCACCTCCATTCATTGAATGGATGCCATCACAACTGAGCATATTTTGTGTTTTGGGAAACTATCTCTTGTAATGTACCCACACTGTTCCCACAACCTAATTACATGTTCTGTGAACCTTTAACGAACTCGGAAAGGCTGTTCTGGGAATGTTCTTGCAACATCAGGCAGATGTTTTTTTTGCACCCTAAAATAAACATTGTAGCATCATCCGCACAACTGGACAGTTTTTTTGTGTTTTGACAACATTTCTTTTCTGATGTCCCCACAATGTTCTCACCAGACTGTTCCCACAACCTAATGAAACATTCAGGGAACCTTTAAAGAACAGATGAAATGCGTTCTAGGAACACTGGACAGTTTTTGTGTTATGAGAACATTTGCCGCAGCCTATCAAATGTTCTGGGAACCTTTACATAACTGATTTTAGTTTGCTGGGTGTGTATTAGCACACTCTCACTCTAATAACATTGACACAGTCCTGATGTTTTGGGCTCACCCTGATGCTGATCGTGCCCCATCGGGGTCATTTTGTGCTTAGCTTAGCGTTTGTCCCTGTCATTTTAAGGCTGACTCGACAAGCATGTAAGACTCAAATTCACTCTCATCCTTTGCGTCTAATCAGTCACTACAGCTTGCTGTGGATTCTTAGTGGGCATGACCATGTTGTATAGCATCTACTCATGAGGCTATTTGTATATTATTTTTTAGGGTTTGCAGCAACCATAGTGTGATATCAGAGCAGACTTTGGAATGATTTGATAAACATCTGTTCCTTTATACACTCAAAGACCACCCCATCACGGTTGACATCTCCACAGTGTCACCCTCCCAGAGTGCAAAGAACCTTGGTGTGACCCTGGACAACACCCTGTCGTTCCCTGCAAATATCAAAGCAGTGACCCACTCCTGTAGGTTCATGCTCTACAACATCCGTAGAGTACGACCCTACTTCACACAGTTAGTGGCGCAGGTCCTAATCCAGGCACATGTCCTCTCCTGTCTGCACTACTGCAACTCGCTGTTGGCTGTGCTCCCCGCTTGTGCCATCAAGCCCATGCAACTTATCCATAATGCAGCAGCCCGCCTGGTTTTCAACCTTCCCAAGTTCTCCCTTGTCACCCCGCTCCTCAACACACTCCACTGGCTTCCAGTCAAAGCTCGCATCCACTACAAGACCATGGTGCTTACCTACGGAACAGCAAGAGGAACTGCCTTCCCTACCTACAGGCTATGCTCAAACCCTACACCCCAACCCAAGCACTCCGTTCTGCCACCTCAGATCTCTTGACCCTCCCACCCCTACGAGAGGGCAGCTCCCGCTCAGCCCAGTCCAAGCTCTTCTCTGTCCTGGCACCCCAATGGTGGAACCAGCTTCTCCCTGAAACTAGGACAGCAGAGTCCCTGCCCATCTACCAAAAACATCTGAAACCCTACCTCTTCAAACAATATATTAAATAATCCTCCTCCTCACCTTTAAAAACACAACCAGCACTCGCACTTTACCATCCCCACCCCTTCTAGCTCTGACTCTACTGACAGCTAGGTTATTGAGGAAAAATCTACTTTCTATGCCTGTGATATGTGGTTGTCCCACCTAGCTATCTGAAGTTGAATGCCCGCTCTGGATAAGAGCATCTGCTAAATGACTCAAATGTAAATATAATAATCCTGGTATCCGTTAAAGACAAAACTGCTCATCACTGTCTTACAGTACATTCAATTCCCAAATGTTTCTGCTCAGGTTCATTTAGGATACCCAGTAACTATAGACATGTGTGTGCCTTTGGAGAAGAGACATTACAGTGTCAACACAACACAACCACACTCTTGTGTCTTGAGCTGCCCCCTATTTACATGTTCAGGTTTGTGGAATTTGGACTGGCATTCAACAGCTTTTTTACAGACACTGTCATTCCTATCTAATAAAAGGCTGAGAAGCTCAGCTCCATGGTTTCATGAGCTCACATTAAGCTTCGAAGCCGATGCTCTCTTGTGCCTGTAAACCACAGCCAGGTGGTAATAAGTCCATAGAAAGCCTAGGTATGGCAGTTACTCTCTCTCCGGTCAGTCAAGTATAGGCCTATTTTCTGATTGTCTACGGTCCTCTCCCAATTTTTCAAGTTGTAATTGGAGAAGTCATTCAATGTTGAGGTCATCTTGCCATTTGAACACCTCTCTTTAATAACATTGAGCTTCATCTCTTGGCCTTTAGACGTTTGCATTTCTAAACATTTGCCTAATATTTTTCTCAATTTCTAGTTATGCAAACCCAAACATGACATTTACCTCAATCTCAGGCAATGGTATCTTATCTTTTAAAAACCTTTGCATAACATCTACAGTTGAAGTCGGAGGTTTACATACACTTAGGTTGGAGTCATTTAAAACTTTGTTTTTCAACCACTCCACAAATGTATTTTTAAGAAACTATAGTTTTGGCAAGTCGGTTAGGACATCTACTTTGTGCTTGACACAAATAATTTTTCCAACAATTGTTTACAGACAGATTATTTCCAGTGTGTCAGAAGTTTACATACACTAAATTGACTGTGCCTTTAAACAGCTTGGAAAATTCCAGAAAATTAAGTCATGACTTTAGAAGCTTCTGACAGGCTAATTGACATAATTTGTGTGATTACTACCTCTGAGGGTTTAGAGCTTGAGGTAGTCACTTCAAGTACTTGAGAGCATGGCTAGACGGTACACTGTCCTTCTCTCAGCACATATCATAGTTGCAGGCTAAGGTTAAATCTAGACTAGGTTTCCTCTATCGTAATCGCTCCTCTTTCATCCCAGCTGCCAAACTAACCCTGATTCACATGACAATCCTACCAATGCTAGATTACGGAAACATAATTTATAGATCGGCAGGTAAGGGTGCTCTCCAGCGGCTAGATGTTCTTGACCATTCAGCCATCCAATTTGCCACCAATGGTCCTTATAGGACACATCACTGCACTCTGTACTCTTTAAACTGGTCATCTCTGTATACCCGTCACAAGACCCATTGGATGAAGCTTATTTTTAAAACCCTGTTAGGCCTCACTTCCCCCTATCTGAGATACCTACTGCAGGCCTCATTATCCACATACAACACCCGTTCTGCCAGTCACATTCTGTTAAAGGTCCCCATAGCACACACATCCCTGGGTCGCTCGTCCTTTCAGATCACTGCAGCTGGCGACTGGAACGAGCTGCAACAAACACTCAAACTGGACAGTTTTATCTCCGTCTCTTCATTCAAAGACTCAATCATGGACACTCTTACTGACAGTTGTGGCTGCTTTGTGTGATGTATTGTTGTCTCTAACTTCTTGCCCTTTGTGCTGTTGTCTGTGCCCTATAATGATTGTACCATGTTTTGTGCTGCTACCATGTTGTGCTGTGTTGTCATGTGTTGCTGCCATGCTATGTTGTTGTCTTAGGTCTCTCTTTATGTAGTGTCGTGGTGTCTCTCATCTTCTCTTGCGTGTTTTGTCATATTTTATTTTTATTTTTAATGCCAGGCCCCCGTCCTCGCAGGAGGCCTTTTGCCTTTTGGTAGGCCGTCATTGTAAATAAGAATTTGTTCTTAATTAACTGACTTGCCTATTTAAAAAAAAGATTCAATACAAAATAAATGACGGAGGCAGTATGCAAGCATTAAGCAGCCAGTTCGAGAGTTTGCTTTGAAAGGCCTATCATTCTGTATGACAAAGGCCCATGATACACTGAGATGTTAGTCACACACTGCAGGTCAAGCTATCGCATGAAAATGGATGTTTTACATCTGACTCGAAATTCCTTCAAAAGTCCATCTACCACCATTTCCTTTACATCAAGAGTCCACACGTTCCTTCTATAAGAAGATAATTGGTTTGAGTGAGGGTCCATCACCCAATACAATAGTCTGTATCTCCTCCATCAACTAAATGCCTTCTACCTTTGACTTGTTAATCCTATAACCCTGGAGTATTCGACCGTGGAGGGAAAGGCATTTGCCCAGTGGATATTAAGCCGCCCTCTTATCAGTTGTTATCAAACACGGTTGGAACCCACATTTTCACACCTGGCCCTGTGGAGAACTCTTGAGAGCCTCATCTTCCATCTTGGTTTGCCGACAAAAAAAAACTTTTGGCGTCCCTAACTGTGGTGAAATAAAAAACAACAACAAAGTCATCAAAACCGTAATAATTGGCATCGGTGCATCTCAGTAATTATTCAGACAAATATCGGGAGAGATATGTGTCATCTCCCTGTGTCATCCCTAAAAGGACTCTCTGTGGAAAATTCCTTCTCGCCCAACAGTGCTAGTCTTTGCGCCGTTGTTGTTATTCATCCATAATTGTCTCGCCAACACACTGTCAATCAAATTGGGAGAAAGAGAGGGAAGCAATTTCAAAGCACTCCAGCAACAAAACCTGCTGCATGGAATGACCTTTTGTCTGTCTGTCTGTCTGTCTGTCTGTCTGTCTGTCTGTCTCTCTGTCTCTCTGTCTCTGTATATCTCTCTGTCTCTGTATATCTCTCTGTCTCTCTGTCTCTGTATATCTCTCTGTCTCTCTGTCTCTGTATATCTCTCTGTCTCTCTGTTTCTGTATATCTCTCTGTGTCTCTGTCTCTGTATATCTCTCTGTCTCTCTGTCTCTGTATATCTCTCTGTCTCTCTGTCTCTGTATATCTCTCTGTCTCTCTGTCTCTGTATATCTCTCTGTTTCTGTATATCTCTCTGTCTCTCTGTCACTGTATATATCTCTGTCTCTCTGTCTCTGTATATCTCTCTCTCTGTCTGTATATCTCTCTGTCTCTCTGTCTCTGTATATCTCTCTCTCTGTCTGTATATCTCTCTGTCTCTGTATATCTCTCTGTCTCTGTATATCTCTCTGTCTCTCTCTCTGTCTCTGTATATCTCTCTGTCTCTCTCTCTGTCTCTGTATATCTCTCTCTCACTCTCTCTGTGCCTCTCTCTCTCTCACTCTCTCTCTTATGCAAAACAAAACCATCGGCAGTCCCCCCACATTCCTTTCTGTGAATTTCTAAAAACCCGGGACACTTTAATTTATTGATACGTTTCATGCGTCTCCCCTCTGAGCCGGAGATGCATTTTGTTTGATAGTTGAATTTAGAGCATGTAATTTCTCAGCCATCAAGTTGATATGAATGCAGAATAGTGACACGTGTGGAGAACATTACTCAACTTGTCTTCGTTTTCTCAGAACTGACAGTTTGAATGATGAAAATGTGTTTTTCACGTGTTGTTGACGTGTTTGAGTGTCGACTGTTAGGGGAGCAAAAATTGAATGTGTGGGTTGTTGACTTGTTTATTCTGTTGTGTGCCGCCCACTCAGCCCTTGTGTGGAGTGTCTCTACTGTAAAAAGAGGCCATGTTCGAGGGCTTGGTGGAGCTCAGAGGGAAATGAACCCTCTCCTTTTACCACATTGTGATTAGCACCAACCCTCTCCCAACCTCCCCTGTAGGCGAGTGCACGCTCAAGGAGCTGTTTCCCCTCTCCCGCTTTAGCCAAGTTACTGACAACATTCTCTATTACAGTAATACTTAACCCCCTATCCCTCCACTAGGGGCTAAAATGAATCAAGTCAAGTCATACAACAGAGTAGAGGTCTTCGCCGGTCCAAAAAGTTGGATCCGTTCCGAAATGGATCCGTGGCTTTCCTACCTGCATAAATATGTATGTTTTTTAAACGAGACCCATTCCAAATGGATCCGAGGACAGTGAGACCCGTTTCGAAAGGTCCAGTGGAAAACAGACCCAAATCCGAAGTAGAAATAGAGAGAGAAAGAAACCTCCAACTGGGCTTTGCCAGCGCCACCAATAAACAAGCAACAGGATTGTGTCGAGGCACAGATCTGGGGAAAGGTACCAAAACCTTTCTGCAGCATTGAAGGTCCCCAAGAACACAGTGGCCTCCATCATTCTTAAATGGAAGAAGTTTGGAACCACCAATACTCTTCCTAGAGCTAGCCGCACAGCCAAACTGAGCAATCGGCAGGGGGGGGGGGCATGGTCAGGCAGGTGACCAAGAACCCGATGGTCACTCTGACAGAGCTCCAGTATTCCTCTGTGGAGAACCTTCCAGAAGGACAACCATCTCTGTAACACTCCATCAATCAGGCCAGACATAAGCCACTCCACAGTAAAAGGCACATGACAGCCCGCTTGGAGTTTGCCAAAAGGCACCTAAAGGACTCTCAGACATGAGAAACAAGATTCTCTGGTCTGATGACACCAAGATTGAACTCTTTGGCCTGAATGCCAAGCGTCGCGTCTGGAGGAAACCTGGCACCATCTCTACAGTGAAGCATGCTGGTGGCACCATGATGATTTTCAGTGGCAGGGACTGCTGGTTAGGAATGAGGGAAAGATGAACAGAGCAAAGTACAGAGAGATCTTTGTTGAAAACCTGCTTCAGAGCGCTCAGGACCTCAGACTGGGGCAAAGGTTCACCATCCAACAGGACAACTACACTAAGCACACAGCCAAGACTATGCAGGAGTGGCATCGGGACAAGTCTCTGAATGTCCTTGAGTGGCCCAACCAAAGCTGGACTTGAACCTGATCGAAATTCAACTCCCCAAATACAGGTGGGCCAAGCTTGTAGTGTCGTACCCAAGAAGACTTGAGGCTGTAATCACTGCCAAAGGTGCTTCAACAAAGTACTGAGTAAAGGGTCTGAATACTTACGTAAATGTAATATTTCAGGGGTTTTTCCTAATAGATCTGCAAAAATGTCTAAAAAACCTGTTTTTGCTTTGTCATTATGGGGTATTGTGTGTAGATTGATGAGGGGGAAAAATATTTAATCATTTTTAAAATAAGGCTGTGACGTAAAAAGATGTGGAAAAAGTCAAGGGGTCTGAATTCTCAGGGGAGCTTAGGGTGCACCCCCTGATAAATCCCCCAAATAATGTACATTTCACAAGACCTTTATTACTCCAGTATGAGTGCAGAAAAATACCCTTCAGCAGAGCAGAGAAAAATACTCCTCAGCCAGTTTGCACTGCCTTCATAGGCCTGCAGTAGCTAAGCCTAATAATAGCCATACCACACCAAACCTTCATTAAAGTTGCTTAACTTTTAGGGTAATATCAAAATCAAAATCAAGTCAAGTCATTGTTATAGGGAAAATGCCATCAGGTTATTATATTGCAGCATTAAATTAAGTTTTGCATCTTGCCCTCTTTGGTTTTTCCTTTTCATGGTTTGATTGTGAGTAGCATAGTAGGCCTTCCGGTAATTGTATTATATTGCGGCAACACAACATTCCAGCTGGAACTTCATTTGGCCAATAAAAATGGCTCAATGAAACCTTTAAAAAAAGTTTTGAACAGTCTAGGCCTATATTGCAGCTATTACCAACAAAGATGATTATCTACTGTAGGCCTACCCAACCAATGACAGCAATAGGCTAACACTATTTATATTACAACAGGCCTACTTTTAACCTTAAACTAAACGGCAGAACTGAATTTAGTCAATGAAATGTCTCAACAAAATGAAACAAAACACTTTTGGCATAGGATATTTAAATAACTGTTTTACATTATTACATAGGCCTACAATAATAATAATTATAATAATAATTTACAATGATGATAATAATTACTAAACAATTGATAATAAATACGAAAATAAATAAATGAAAAGGTAGAAAATTGCATCAACCCTGAATAGCGAGTTGCACATAGTCCATTTGGCCGTGGCAATGTTTTTCTCCTCTTTGTCCACTACAATATAAACATTTGTCCCCAAAGACATTACCCTTGTCAGATACTTTTCACTATACTCTTTCTCCTCTAACTTTCGTTTTACTTCAATGAAAAACTACTCCATGATCGCAATCAACAGTAGCCTAGGCCAGGGCTCCTTTTACTCTCTCTCTTCTCTCTCTCCTCAGCAGCAGGTGCATGTGAGGTGAGCAGCCAGAACCAGTTTCACCTGGACATAAGCTATACGTTTTATTGAATTGTAATTGCTCAGTTCTCATCCTACTAACACTAAATTAACAGAGGACAGGTCCAATTGGGTTCAGTCGGTAAATCAATTTTAATTGCACATATCCAAGACCCAATTATATCAGACCCCAACCCAGATCCAAGACAAAAGTCTGAATTTAGGACCCGGGTCAGATCTCGGAATTTTGGGTCTGTTGAAACCGTCAAGACCTCTACAACAGAGTACACTTAATTCTTTACCCCCTCTCTCTATTCCAGGATCCCGACCCAGGTTGGAGGATGCCCCTCCACGAATCGTGGAGCACCCCTCTGACCTGATCGTGTCCAAGGGCGAGCCGGCCACCCTCAACTGCAAGGCAGAGGGGCGTCCTAGCCCCATGGTGGAGTGGTACAAAGATGGCGAACGAGTGGAGACGGACAGGGAAGACCCGCGCTCCCACCGTATGCTGCTGCCCAGCGGCTCCCTGTTCTTCCTGCGTATCGTCCATGGTCGACGGAGCAAACCCGACGAGGGGGTCTATGTGTGCGTGGCACGCAACTACCTAGGCGAGGCCGTCAGTCGCAACGCGTCACTGGAAGTGGCAAGTAAGTGCCTTGGCCATTTTGGCTTTTGGGGATAGAGAGGTGTGTTTGAGCCAAGTTGGCAGAAATTGATAAAGTATAGCACTGCATAGCATTGACAGAGAGGAGAGGCAATCCTTAGCACAAGCAAAATGTAACAACTGTCACTGGAAAGTGAAGATAGAACAGCCAACAAGTGGCTGTTTCCAGGTAACAGATGTTAGCTCCTGAAATCATGACACACACACACACATTTGCGCCACCCAGACACAAGCATGCGCACACACACACACACACACACACACACCACACACACCACACACTATAGAAAACCCTGTGAGAATGGCAGATTTTCACAACAGGGCACTGCTGCAATCTGCTCTGCTCAAATAAAACGTGGACGGCCAATTTGATTTCACTATTAGATTAGCCGATGCGCTATTGCATTAGGATTTCATTATGTAATTCCGTTTGATAACACAACGGGTAATTTGCGTATTTCAGTATTTTTTGTTGTTGCTGTTTTATGAATAGTTTTCCCTGATATGAGTTGAGGATAGTTTCTTGGTTTGTATTGGTTGCCTGGTTTTCAGTGCTTTAGAATGAAGCCTGGTAGGCTACAGTTACCCCATTCCTTTTTCAAGAGCTGCCATTTGCTCCTCTTTCTTATCCGACAAACTGTTTGTATACAGCAGGGCTCTTCAACTCTGTTCTGGAGAGCTACTGTCCAGGACCTTTTCACTCCAACCCCAATCTAGCAATCTGATTCTAATAATTAGCTGGTTACTAAGCTGAATCAGGTTAGTTACAACTGGGGTTGGAGCGAAAACTAACAGAAGGCTAGCTCTCCAGGAACAGGAATGGAGAGCCCCAGTAAACAGCAATGTAAACATATTTGTTAGAATTCAATTATTGTGAAGGCCGTCTTTGCCCCATGACAGACTGTCCCTCAAAACACAGAAACTGCGTTTTTACTGAGGGAGCAGTGAAAGTCAAATGCTTTCAACCCTCCTTTTATGGAGCTTAGCCCTGGCCAATATCGCTCACCCTAAAACTCCCAACCATCTCAGAGGAGAGTGGTTCCTCTCTGGGCGACCCCAACCATGAGACAGCCCTGGGGCCAATGCTCCGGAAGTAAGATGTGCATGCACACGCACACACACACACACACACACACACACACACCGCTCCTCCAGAAAATGTATTTGGAGGTTTTAAGGGATTAGGAAGGGGGTTACTTGGCAGATAAGGGTGTCTGAGTTGCCCTCCTCCCCTCTTCAAATGGCCAAGCTGCTACAGGGCACGCTCTCCTCAGGCAGCTCCAGGCTGGCTGCCCTCTGTTATTAATCCGATGGGTCAGGGCCAATATGGGAAATGGTGCTCCATAACTGCTTCACGCTCCACACTGAGCAATTTCCAACCTCACGTCCAGCTAAGAGCAGAAATACAGGCCCCGGCCTGTAGAGTTCAGCAGATTATGACATATTTTCTTGCCAGGTGTACCAATCAGTGGTTCCAAAGCAATTTGTATCCGTTGATGCATTTTCTCTGTTGCCTGAACCCCTCTTCAAGAGATCTTTGAGAAATCTTTTTTTTTTTTTTACTCGTAATTGGACGAGTGGCAATTGCCTGTTTTCTTTCACTCTGATCGTGAAAGCATCCGTTTCGATAAAACTTTTCGGTTACAACTGGCTTTGCCAGTCTGAAAGTCAACTACCTGAGGTAGTTCTCCAAGTGTCTGGTCTCCAGGGATCAGCTATGTCAAATGCCTTTGTGTGCCAATGTGTTTCCACTTAAAGTGCCCACTGGTACTGTGCTAGAAGATATGGTCTTCTCTCTCTTTGAAGCCCTTCAGGAGTAGATCTCTCTGAGCTAGTCTGTTTCTGAGTTGCTCTGTCTCTTAATTAGTCTCTGAGTTGGTTAGTCTAGGAGTTGATCTCTCTGGATCGGTCTGTTTTTTGAGTTTAGACTGTTTGAGCCCTCCTGTGTGTCCAGGCTTAACTAATGGAATCAATGTGCCTGCTGCCAGGCTCGTGGGGGCTGAGGGAAGGGCAGAGGACAGGACTATGTCCAGGGGGGCTAAACACAAAAGGAGGGGTCAGATGGCCAAGGGGAGGCCAGGACCCTCTGGCTGGTCCCTCTGGTCCCCCTTCCGTCTGGTGGTCATTGAGCTGGGCCCACCGGCCAAACCTGTCCTCCTCAGAGGATCATGAATTAATAAGACCAGACTGGGGCTAATGAGACTGAGGCCCGTGCTGGTGGCCTGTGGCCAGTGGTGTGTGTGTGTGTGTGTCTGGAGAGGATGGGGGTCAAGAGGACATGACAACAGGTGGTGTGAGGAACTGTCCCCCCCCACCACACACATACTACCCCTGCCCCCATGCTAATGAATGCTGGGGCATCTGCAGGGCCATTGTGTGTCCTGGGTTACAGAAGAAGCATCCAGGTTTACAATAGAACGATAAAATCCCACTCCGACCATTGTGACTAATCAAGCTCCATCATCTCTCATGGATACAGATCACTATCTGCGCGGGCTATAACACCACACTGTTAAATGCACCAGACCCTCCTACTGACCTCGACCGTCTGTCAGATTCTGTTAGTTCCCAAACTGTTAGGCAAGTGTAGGAGTATTAGGCAAGATGTATTTCCTAGATGTGCGAGGTCGATTATTACGCGTTGAATCGGAGTCCTGTAACCGGGTTATACTGTGATTACAGAATTCCTTCGATTTGTTTGGTTATCTCAGAAGCCTGTTGTTTGGAAATGAGTTGCAGTTGCGAAAATAGATCAACTCCCATTCTTGTCCCCAAGGGAACTCGTGTGGGGTCAGGCTCGGTGAATATGGTGCTGTTTATAGTTCTACTGACGGCTGCTTTATTATTCCATTTATTTTGTTGTGTTGTCCTCTTCCCCAGGAGCCCCCTGCCTGCCAGCCGAGAGGCCGTTTCAAAGTCAACTTTTCGCTTAATTGACTCTGGGAACTTTTCATTGACAGACGCATTACACTTTGGGCGTTCAATGTGGCCTTTGCCTAACGATAGGACAATACCGTATGCTGTTGTATTAAAAGCACATTTCAAGGGGATTTAGCTGCGTTTGACCCTCCGCAAATGACCGAGCAAACAGACGTTTAAACTCTCTATTGATTTCTACAATATGTTTTTTTTAATGAATTCGCTGAGCTGAAATTCACCTTAAGATGACCACCGCTCCAGAGTTGGAAAGGTCAGAGAAGAGCTTAAGTCATTCGACTGGATCTAAATGGATTTGTCACAGATCCATCTGGTTTGGAGTTTGTTGACGTGGGGGAAACGGGTGTAGTTGAACTCCACATCCCCCCCTTTCTGTGCCATGCTAGAGGGAGTTGTTTGGGAGTCTTCATGTGCAAGGCACATTAATGGGCACAGGGTTAACAGCGCTCAGCACATTTGATGAGAACTGGGCACTGCGGTGGGCAGAGGGTCAGTAGAAAGTACACCTTTGCCATCTGTTCCTGGGCCAAGTGTTCATTGGAAGCCATCACGCTGCCCAGAAGGTGCCCATATGTCATGACTGGACTGAGACAGCAGGATGCTCATCCACTGACGCAGTGGTCTTGATCGTTTCCGAGATGAGACTGAAGTGTCAGAGATGACTAGCCTGCCAGTCTGTCTCAGCTGCAACCAACAACAACTACATGATGCACAAAGTCAGGAGAGTCTAGCATAACTTATACAGCGAACTAAGGAAGTTGGCATCACCCAGGGGAATTGAATAGCATACAGATGTAGAATCTTAATTTGATCCAGTTTGCTAAAGCAGGAAAATAATCCTGCAGCAACAGGAAATGTGAATTTTTGTAGGGGTTGATCCATTTTTCAAAAGGAAATATCAATCTGAAATTTCAAAGTGGAAATTACAAACTTCAGAAGCTTTTTTAAATATACTACTAGCTTTTAATTTCCTGCATTACAGGAACGTTCGCCTGCAGAGAGTGATCAAATGAAGATCCTACACCTGTAGGAACACACATAAACAGCCTCCTATTTAATCTCTATCCAATACACAAATGTGATGACATGTACCTCAATTTAGGGCTCCCGAGTGGCGCAGTGGTCTAAGGCACTGCATCTCAGTGCAAGAGGCATCATTACAGTCTCTGGTTTGAATCCATGCTGTATCACATCCGGCCGTGATTGGGAGTCCCATAGGGCGGGCGCACAATTGGCCCAGCATCGTCCGGGTTTGGCCGGGGTAGGCCACCATTGTAAATAATAAAACATTTCAGTAGTGTACAAAGGTGTCAATGACCCAACAGTGTAATTGGTTGTCATATTCTTCTAGATCCTAGAACGGTGCGGTGTCTGGCATTGTCACTGGCCTGGCTGTGTTTGCGTAAACGTCTATTCCAAATCCCCCGATGTGGCCGTTGGCCTGTCTGGGAGAAAGAAACTGCTATTTACCAATAATGGAGTGAATAAGCACACATACATACAATTATTGAAAACCGACCTGTTTCTTACCACCAACGTGGGCACCCAATATACAGATGTCGTATCTTAATTTCATCATCCTGTTGTTGCAGGAATTTTCCTGCATGGCAGGAGATGCAAACTGTAGTGTAGTCAAGGTTTAAAGTTTCTAATTTACACTTAAAAATTATTTATTGGCCCCAATGAAAAATGGATCAATCCCTACAAAAACATTATATTAATTATAATCCACATAATAATAATTCCCATTTCCTGTGCTGCAGGATTATTTTTCTGCTATAGCAAACTGGCTCAAATTAAGATCCTATATCTGTAGCTTGCACTCTTGCTCACTGCCCAGTCCCAGTCCAGATTCTGCATTTCTGTCATGTCTCTCTGCTGTTGTGTGTGCGTGAGTCATTCTACAGACTATGTTCAGAACTAGTTTAACCCTGCGTTGGCTCCTGAGGGAAGGCGGATATAGAAGTGTATGGGATTTGGCAAGCTGTCCCTCATTGAATGGTGGGCACCAAGAAAGCTTCCGAGCCCACACACATTCTTTGAGTAAATCTGCATGACGCATTTGATCTTTTTGCACGCCTTCCAACTTGAGATAACCAATTGAATTGAATAGATTTGACAGTAAAGGCACAACAATATCAAGTTTCTCTTCTGGATACGGTACTACGAAAATACTAGATCTACCATTTTGGCTTTGGGAAACATGGTGGGATGTCACATTTTCTGAAAAGATTTAAGGGTGACTTAATAAATAAATAAAATAATTTAGTTCAATTAAGCATTTTATGTTTTGTTTATGCACATTTTATGGCAATGCTATTGTCATACAGCTTTTTGCAAATGGCTGAGACCTTTATATGTTTGGCATCTCATCAACTCTTTGTTCAACGACAATGCCTCCGGGCTGCATTCTCACATAAACATCACATCGACTGAACCATTGTCCCCCTACACTTCTTTTACGCCATTTCCCCAGGCGGTGATGTATTTTTTATTTATTTTTTATTTTAAAGCCATGAAACGCTCTTAAATATATTGCTTGGGATTCCTCCTCTCTTAAGCACCTTTTGAAACTTCATTTTAAATTACTTATCAGACTTTGACTAGTATTCTCAATTCTCATATCCTTGATGATTGTGAGAAGACTACTGTTGTGGTGGAGCAGCTTTTTTTGCTTTTGTTTTTTCTCCAGATGGCTTGAGTACAGTAGACAAAGCAGAGAGGGCAGTGGGGGGAATTAGGGAGAATGGGGGCAACTGCCCCACTGGACAAAGGGGGTCCTCATGGCCCCATGCTCCCCTAACATAGGCCAAAGCAGACCATTACTAGATTAAAGTAATCCTCTTCCAGGGCAGACAATGTCTCTATTAGCTGGCCACACAGATTAGACCACCTCAGTAATGGATTTATTGTTGGGGGTATCTGCATACAAAAGGACTACGCTTGGGGGGCAAAAGGGGCAGGTCAAACGCCCTCCCCCTCCCTCCGCGCTCTCCCCATGCCCCCTCTCTTTGTTTTTGCCATTCAATTGTTTTGGGTCAGTCCTTCTATCCAGTGGTGAAGGGGTGTATACTCTACACACACACACACACACACACACACACACACACACACACACACACACACACACACACACACACACACACACACACACACACACACACACACACACACACACACACACACACACACACACACACACACACACACACACGCACACACAGCCCCCAATGCATATTGCAGACACTGAAACACAAGCACACACACTGCTGACTCTTACATACACACACACACTTCACAGACATGACAGAGGCACTGAATAACAAGTGGACATAGTGTTTGTAATAACAGGCGTCCTGCTGTGAAGCTCCTTCTTCCTCTAACCTCTGCCAGTCTGAAGTGCTTGTTTTTGGTAAATAACGTTTTCCAAGGAGCCTTTCATCCAAGTTTTTGACGCAACATACTTCTGTCAGTCTGTTTGAACTGTCCTTCAAAGCTAAAATGACTGCATTTTTAAAGAAAGTATACTTTTCAAAGTCACTTAGCGTGAGACTTGTGCCTTGCAGAATGTATTCAACTGTAGAGGAGGCTGGGATGTACCTCTCAAGTTTAGCAGAAGTTAGTCACTATTATGCGACAGTTAGAATTTTGAATCGGCTGCTGATAATTTAGATAACTGCCCCATTGTGTTGCACTGTACACCATTTACATTACAATTATTGAATGAAAAAAGAATGAATCATTGTTATTAATTTACAGTCTTGAATGAGTCATTTTCACAGCTTTTTATTTCCTTACAAACTAATGTCATTTAGACATTTTTAAAAGGTTCCAGTTTTTTGGGGGTTGAGTTATTGCATTTTCTCCCCGGTCCCTAAACGTCTTTGCTCCGTGAAAGAAGCAGAGATGACGGAGACATATTTACCGATGTCAACAAGATTGAAGCATACATTCTATCGATTTATGACATTATTCTGGTGAGCAAGGGTTTATTTAGTCTTGTAGGACAACATATAATAACAGAAGAGAAGCTGCATGGTCCCCAGATCCTCAAAAGATTCTACAGCTGCACCATCAAGAGTATCCTGACCGGTTGCATCACAGTCTGGTATGGCAACTGCTCGGCATCTGACCGTAAGGCGCTACAGAGGGTAGTGCATGCGGCCCAGTACATCACTGGGGCCAAGCGTCCTGCCATCCAGGACCTATATAATAGGCGGTGTCAGAGGAAAGCCCATAAAATTGTCAGAGACTCTAGTCACCCAAGTCATAGACTGCTTTCTCTACGGCAAGCGGTACCGGAGCGCCAAGTCTAGGACAAAAAGACCCCTTGAAATCTTCTACACCCAAGCCATAAGATTACTGAACAATTAACCCTGTTGTGTTTGTTTCATGTTAATTAATTCTGTGTTCCCGGTCCAAAATGACTGCCCCCATTATAGCTGATTTATAAATCCATAATAATACATATATTATCACCTAATGTTGTGTCAGATCTTTATATGAACGTACGTTCTTGTGAACATTTCACGTTTGTCACTTCCATTTGCTATTTATGGCCTGTAGGCCTCATTGACCTGAGCTCATACAACTCGTTTTTGAGTGAAAAAAGCATCATGTATGGATTATTTTGACTATAACAAATACTCAGATGAAACATATTGTTCTATTTATCACAGACTACTTTGTGTCAAAGTTTAACAAGGAGATTTGTTTTGAAACCATTGCAAAAATTTGAATAGTGATACTAAATAACATCTGTTGTGTTCCCGGTCAAAACTGACCGGTATGATTTTATAGTAAAGAAAGGACATAGGCCCAAAACTACACATGAAAACTTTACCATATTACAAAATTAATGTCTGAACACATTAAAGAACAGCAGCAACAATAACAGTATTACTATCAATGACAAAAACATTGAAATGTTCACAATCTGTCAATCAATGGTAGTTACATTTTGTGTGTCCTCGTGCACATGTTGGACAATACGTGGGGGTTGTTGTATGTGCCTGGACTTGGTTTATAGATGAGTGGCAGGCGCTCCACCCACTTGTGCCAAACCTCTCTGATCGCTGCCAGCTTGTTTTGTTGACAGTGGCCTGGTCTTGTATCACGGTTGTCGAAGCGAATCACCCGTGACAACACGTGAAATATCTGGAGTGACATAGTGGCATGAAAAATTGCCCAACCAGGCTCTGCATCCCATAAACTGGTGCTAGATTAGTTTCTGTACACACCAGCCAAAATCAAGAGACGCACGTATGCTTGGACGTCTGTCCGGTCTACCTCCTTCCAGTTGTCTTTGTAAACGCGTCTCCCCTCCAAGTTGGTCATGTTTATCACTATAGTTTCGATTGACTCTGTCAGGAATAGTTTTATGTCATCAACCCGGGATATGGCGTATCTCATTTGACCCTGGGGTCATCCTGATAATATTTTCAGCCGACAGCCAACCTCTCCTCTCAGGTGGGGATAAAGACCAGGACAAATTCCCATTCTTTGACAGGAATGTAACAGCAACCTCAGCAGGGCCCTCTTCCTCATCACTGGAATGTAACAGCAACCTCAGCAGGGCCCTCTTCCTCATCACTGGGTTGTTCCACATCGGTTGTCTCTCGGGTCTGGATCATATTCTGTGTGTCTTCAACTTCTGACACTTCCTCCTCTAATGCATCTTCACTGTCAGTTTCCTGGCCTCTGTCCTCCTCACCAGTGTCATGATTAAAGATATGATCAAGAACCTCACATACAGTATATCGTATATGGTCATTGTGCTGCCACAGAATTAATTGTGAGCAAGGCCTCAAAAAAGCTTTATATACCATAGCTGCGATAAAAGTTACTATCATTGAAACAATGTTGTGATTGTTTGTGAGAATGCCAACAAGTGTGGTTCCCGTGGAGGAAAGATTCTATTGGGGAAAGGTCCCCGTGGGGGTTGCCATGGAAGCCAAGAAGGGGATGGAAGTGTGTGTGTGTGTGTGTGTGTGTGTGTGTGTGTGCGCGCTCAAACACATGCATGTCGGAAATTATAAGCAGAAACATCTAAATCAGACAAAAACAATCCTGCACTCCCTGTCCAAAAGAATGTCCACCGTGTCTGACTGTACCTTACAGCGTATTTTCTATATTAGCGGGTAAGGGTCGGGTAAGGGCCACAGATTTTCATTTTATAACATATAGTGCATTCGGAAACTATTCAGACCCTTGTACTTTTTCCACATTTTGTTACTTTACAGCCCTATTCTAAAATGTATCAAATACATATTTTTATTCCTCAATCTACACACAATACCCCAAAATGCCGAAGCAAAGACAGGTTTTTAGAAATGTTTGCAAATGTATTAAAATACAAAACAGAAATACCTTATGTACATAAGTATTCAGAACCTTTGCTATGGGACTCGAAATTGAGCTCATGTACATCCTGTTTCCATTGACCATCCTTGAGATGTTTCTACATCTCCATCATTCTTAAATGGAAGAAGTTTGGAACCACCAAGACTTTTCCTAGAGCTGGCCACCCAGCCAAACTGAGCAATCGGGGGAAAGGGCCATGGTCAGAGAGGTGACCAAGATCCTGATGGTCACTCTGAAGGAGCTCCAGAGTTCCTCTGTGGAGATGGGAGAATCTTCCAGAAGGACAACCATCTCTGCAGCACTCCAACAATCAGGCTTTGTGGTAGTGGCCAAACAGAAGCCACTCCTCTGTAAAAGGCACATGAGTTTGCCAAAAGGCACCTAAAGACTCTCAGACCATGAGAAACAAGATTCTCTGGTCTGATGAAATCAAGATTGAACTCTTTGACCTGAATGCCAAGCGTAACGTCTGGAGGAAACATGGCACCATCCTTACGGTGAAGCATGGTGGTTGCAGCATCATGCTGTCTGGATGTTTTTCAGCTACAGGGACTGGGAGACTATTCAGGATCGATGGAAATATAAACAGAGCAAAGCACAGAGAGATCCTTGATGCAAACCTGCTCCAGAGCGATCAGGACCTTAGACTGGTGCAAAGGTTCACCTTCCAACAGGACAACAACCCTAAGCATGCAGCCAAGACAACTCAGGAGTAGCTTCGAGCAAGTCCTTGTCCTTGCGTTGCCCAGTCAGAGCCCGAACTTAAACACGATCGAACATCTCTGGAAAGACCTGAAATTAGCAGTGCCGCAACACTCCCCGTCAAACCTGACAGAGCTTGAGAGGATCTGCATCGAAAAGTGGGAGAAACTCCCCAAATACAGGTGTGCCAAGCTTGTATCGTCATACCCAAGAAGACTCGAGGCTGTAATCGCTGCCAAGGCTGCTTCAACAAAGTAGTGAGTAAAGGGTCTGAATACTTATGTAAATGTGATATTTCAGCTAAATAATCTAAAACCTGTTTTTGCTTTGTCATTATGAAGTATTGTGTGTAGATTGATTAGGGGAAAAAAACGATTTCATGCATTTTAGAATAAGGCTGTAACGTAGCAAAATGTGGAAAAAGTCAAGGGGTCTGAATACTTTCCAAATGCACTGTATAGTCGGGCGGTTGCGGACGGGTTATTAGCAATTGCTGACGGGTGAACAAACAGCTGCACCCTTTATTGTTTACCACTTTTCCCATGTGTTTTTTTCCTTTAGACTCCATGAAATGATTACCTCTTCCTAAATATTTGGTCAAATTATTAATTTTGTGTATGGTTTCCTAGAAACAAGCGTGGCACAACTTACCCCACCCTCCCCTAGTTATTTAGGTAACAGCTAGCCCTTTGTTGGTGCTGTTCACGAGACTTAGCATGCATCCCAAGTGGCACCCTATTTCCTTATAGTGCAGTACTTTTGTCCAAGGCCGATTTGGAACGTTGCTTCGAAACTGGCTTCAGTAAGAATGCCCCAGTGAGATGGCAGAGAGGTTGGAGAGGGCTTCTTGCCTGGCAGCAGACATGTTGCCCTATCGTACTCTTTTGAATTATGGCGCTCAGTCCTGGGGGACTGTGGCCCAAATATATATCTACACACACACATAGCAGCCTCCCCTACCCAAAAATAGGGAAGGTGTATTGGGGATTAACCTCTTACCCCTGGTCGGGTGAGCACAGCCAGAGCAGGAACACCAATATAAGAGATGGGAATGGACCATGAAGCGAGGCACTATGTGAACACCCCAAAGAGGTGTGTGTGTCCACAGGCTGCTTTCCAAGGCTGAAACAGACCAGTGCTGCTTTTGGGGAAAGAGGGCTAGGGCGAAGGGGAGAGAGGGTGAAGAAAGATAGAAAGGGAGAGGGGGTGTGTGATAGCGTGATGGGAGAAGAAGGGGGTGGGTGTCGGAACATTTCAGTTGCCAAGTTGTATTTTAATACGGCCCCTCTTGACTTTAAATATGTCTCTTTCAATCAAACTAGCCTAGTAGGCCTGAGGCATGGGGCTGACTGTTGGGGGGAGGAGATGCATGCAGGAGAGGGTGGAGGCCAAGCCAACCCCCATAAGCTACCCTCTCCTCCCTCCCTCTAACTCACTGTTACCAAGGAGCGTACTGGTCCTCCGCACACACAAATTGTAAACTGTAGGCTACACATATACACACACCCAGGGTAATCAGTAACGTAACTTTTAGATTACCTAAACTCAGTAACGTAGTCTGATTACTTTCCGTTACTTTTGGATTACTTCACCCGTAAAACACACAAGAAAAAAATATATATTACCAATTTAACAACATTTATTGATGTTTGAGCCACTAATCAGAGCCACATTAGAACACATCACAAAACATTGTGACAAAAAGGTATTTAAGCACTGCATATCTGCCTCTAACATTAATCCTTCATCCTGATCTTGTCCATTTACACCTATAAGATCTGATCACAGTCAGACCACAATGCGTCTTTTAATCATGTACACCTGTCTAAAAATGTGGGCACAAACACAATGTTCAGGACAAAGGGTACATGTTGAAACCAGGTATAAGTAAGGCCTTAAGTAACACGGCAACATGGATGTAGCTAAACATTTATCCCACAAAAAAGTATGAAAATGTATGCACTCACTACTTACTGTAAGTCGCTCTGAATAAGTGTGCATGCTAAATGACTAAAATGAAAAATAGTAAAACATTTTTTTTACAACATGCACAGTATAATCACACATTTAGGCCACCAAGTAGTTTTTTAAGTTCAAGCAAAAAAAGTGCAGCTAGGTACAAAAACCCACGTATCAGACATGGCAGTATGCCTATTCTGAAGCTAGCCTACTTAGATGATTGAAGGCAGACATTGCTGTTGTATCGCAGCAAGAAGACATTCTCTAGATGAGCATCAGACATGCTGTTTTCGCTGACAGGTAAACAGGTTTCCACCATAGCTGAAAAGGCACTCAACCGGGGCACTGGAGGTCATGTGTAGGGTTGTACTTCAGAAACAAGTTCCCGGACTGCGGGGAACGATTTCAAGGATTCTAAAGACTTGTCTTTGTCTTCGAGGTACTTCCTCACCTCATCCTCTGCAGTGCCACTGGCTGTTGTTGTTGCACCTCCGAACACAAAAAATTGTCTTCTGACTCATCAGACTCATTCTGAGCTCCCTCATCAACCCGCGTGTTCTCCATAGAAGCTGCTTCTTAATGTGCTCTGCATCTCCTCTCTCTTTCTGGAATTGAGCCAAAACTTTTCTCTGAGAGGTTAGACTTCAAGCTTAGGATTGTTGTGATATGAAAGCCAAGAGAACAGTTCTTCTCTCCCTGAAGAAGATCAATAGAGAATGTGAGTGGCTCCTTGAGAAAAGCAATCTCACAAGGATGTCATTTTCTGCTCATACCCAGTTCTTCACCCCAGCTGGTCATCTGTGAGGGCTATGGGTTTGGAGATGGCACGGTACTCTGAGCTCCATCTTGTCACACATGGCACAGTTACTTTCATGTTTGCAATGTCCTCTATTGGCTCTGAAGCTAATGTGGAATTGTGTGCTTTGTTCCAAATGCTGGAACATTTTGACATTGCACTTTTGTACAATTTTCGTGATGGACCTTGGGATGCAGCTTTGTCCACCTCATTGGTGGTGATGAGGTCGAGGGTGTGTGCCACACAATGTTGATGTAAAGGGAGAAAAAAGTTATTGCTCAACCTCCTCTTCAAGAATCGCACCCACATCATCAAACCTCACTCCATCATCCGTCTCATCTTGCTCCTCTTCATTTCCTTTGAACTCCCGGAATGTCTTTACAAAGTTGCTTCCATTGTCTGTCAGGTGGCCCTCACTTTGTGCAGAATTTCAAAGTCTGCATTTGAACTTGGCAGCAGTCACATCGTAGGTATGACGTCCTCTCTGTCACGGTGTTCTTCCTGGGAAGGAGAGGAGGACCAAAATGCGGCGTGGTTTGTGATCATCTTGATATTTAATGACGAAAACACTGAACACTGAAACACACTATACAAAACAATAAACAAATAACGACCGTGAAGCTAAATGAGAACTGTGATGACACAAGCAATCAACATAGACAATCACCCACAAACAAACAGTGAAACCCAGGCTACCTAAGTATGATTCTCAATCAGAGACAACTAATGACACCTGCCTCTGATTGAGAACCATACTAGGCCGAAACATACAAATCCCCCAAATCATAGAAAAACAAACACAGACTGCCCACCCCAACTCACGCCCTGACCTTACTAAATAAATACAAAAACAAAGGAAATAAAGGTCAGAACGTGACACTCTGTCTCACACAAGCCAAAGCAGCTGACTTCCGCTCCAAGGTGTCCTCCTTGAGCCAGTGGCATGTCATGCCGAAGAAGCTTCTGTTATGGGCAGACCAGATATCTGCTGTGGTGCAGACTGACTTTACAGTCTGGAGTTTGGTGGATGGAGCTTCTTTCGTGGACTCAAATTCCCTTTCAATTCGTTGCCTTAAATGATTTCTACACATGACCTTTCTCCCACCACTGATTACTTCTAGTAGCTTGCAGAATGATGGCAACTCTACTAGTGAAAAGGGTTGCACATCCTCTATGACGAAGCCAAATACCAGGTGATTAACCCGGCTTTGTGAGGTGTGTGGTCCTCCTGGTTGTAGTTTTGCTTGTTTCAATGGTGTACAAAATGTCCCTTTTTGGCCATCTGTAGATGGCTGTGCACCTCTGCACTCCTCCAGCTCACTTTTCCTGCTCAGGGTCGTCCATTGATTGTTATGCATCCTCTGAAAAAGCATAATGTAATTACTTAACTACGACACTACAATATAAGTTAAATAACAGTGAAGTGAGCACCCTGTTATCAAATCAAATCAAATCAAATTTTATTTGTCACATACACATGGTTAGCAGATGTTAATGCGAGTGTAGCGAAATGCTTGTGCTTCTAGTTCCGACAATGCAGTAATAACAAGTAATCTAACTAACAATTCCAAAACTACTGTCTTGTACACAGTGTAAGGGGATAAAGAATATGTACATAAGGATATATGAATGAGTGATGGTACAGAGCAGCATAGGCAAGATACAGTAGATGGTATCGAGTACAGTATGTACAAATGAGATGAGTATGTAAACAAAGTGGCATAGTTTAAAGTGGCTAGTGATACATGTATTACATAAGGATACAGTCGATGATATAGAGTACAGTATATACGTATGCATATGAGATGAATAATGTAGGGTAAGTAACATTATATAAGGTAGCATTGTTTAAAGTGGCTAGTGATATATTTACATCATTTCCCATCAATTCCCATTATTAAAGTGGCTGGAGTTGAGTCAGTGTCAGTGTGTTGGCAGCAGCCACTCAGTGTTAGTGGTGGCTGTTTAACATGGCCTTGAGGCCTTGAGATAGAAGCTGTTTTTCAGTCTCTCGGTCCCAGCTTTGATGCACCTGTACTGACCTCGCCTTCTGGATGATAGCGGGGTGAACAGGCAGTGGCTCGGGTGGTTGATGTCCTTGATGATCTTTATGGCCTTCCTGTGACATCGGGTGGTGTAGGTGTCCTGGAGGGCAGGTAGTTTGCCCCCGGTGATGCGTTGTGCAGACCTCACTACCCTCTGGAGAGCCTTACGGTTGAGGGCGGTGCAGTTGCCATACCAGGCGGTGATACAGCCCGCCAGGATGCTCTCGATTGTGCATCTGTAGAAGTTTGTGAGTGCTTTTGGTGACAAGCCGAATTTCTTCAGCCTCCTGAGGTTGAAGAGGCGCTGCTGCGCCTTCTTCACGATGCTGTCTGTGTGAGTGGACCAATTCAGTTTGTCTGTGATGTGTATGCCGAGGAACTTAAAACTTGCTACCCTCTCCACTACTGTTCCATCGATGTGGATAGGGGGTGTTCCCTCTGCTGTTTCCTGAAGTCCACAATCATCTCCTTAGTTTTGTTGACGTTGAGTGTGAGGTTATTTTCCTGACACCACACTCCGAGGGCCCTCACCTCCTCCCTGTAGGCCGTCTCGTCGTTGTTGGTAATCAAGCCTACCACTGTTGTGTCGTCCGCAAACTTGATGATTGAGTTGGAGGCGTGCGTGGCCACGCAGTCGTGGGTGAACAGGGAGTACAGGAGAGGGCTCAGAACGCACCCTTGTGGGGCCCCAGTGTTGAGGATCAGCGGGGAGGAGATGTTGTTGCCTACCCTCACCACCTGGGGGCGGCCCGTCAGGAAGTCCAGTACCCAGTTGCACAGGGCGGGGCCGAGACCCAGGGTCTCGAGCTTGATGACGAGCTTGGAGGGTACTATGGTGTTGAATGCCGAGCTGTAGTCGATGAACAGCATTCTCACATAGGTATTCCTCTTGTCCAGATGGGTTAGGGCAGTGTGCAGTGTGGTTGAGATTGCATCGTCTGTGGACCTATTTGGGCGGTAAGCAAATTGGAATGGGTCTAGGGTGTCAGGTAGGGTGGAGGTGATATGGTCCTTGACTAGTCTCTCAAAGCACTTCATGATGACGGATGTGAGTGCTACGGGGCGGTAGTCGTTTAGCTCAGTTACCTTAGCTTTCTTGGGAACAGGAACAATGGTGGCCCTCTTGAAGCATGTGGGAACAGCAGACTGGTATAGGGATTGATTGAATATGTCCGTAAACACACCGGCCAGCTGGTCTGCGCATGCTCTGAGGGCGCGGCTGGGGATGCCGTCTGGGCCTGCAGCCTTGCGAGGGTTAACACGTTTAAATGTCTTACTCACCTCGGCTGCAGTGAAGGAGAGACCGCATGTTTTCGTTGCAGGCCGTGTCAGTGGCACTGTATTGTCCTCAAAGCGGGCAAAAAAGTTATTTAGTCTGCCTGGGAGCAAGACATCCTGGTCCGTGACTGGGCTGGATTTCTTCCTGTAGTCCGTGATTGACTGTAGACCCTGCCACATGCCTCTTGTGTCTGAGCCGTTGAATTGAGATTCTACTTTGTCTCTGTACTGGCGCTTAGCTTGTTTGATAGCCTTGCGGAGGGAATAGCTGCACTGTTTGTATTCGGTCATGTTACCAGACACCTTGCCCTGATTAAAAGCAGTGGTTTGCGCTTTCAGTTTCACACGAATGCTGCCATCAATCCACGGTTTCTGGTTAGGGAATGTTTTAATCGTTGCTATGGGAACGACATCTTCAACGCACGTTCTAATGAACTCGCACACCGAATCAGCGTATTCGTCAATGTTGTTACCTGACGCAATACGAAACATCTCCCAGTCCACGTGATGGAAGCAGTCTTGGAGTGTGGAGTCAGCTTGGTCGGACCAGCGTTGGACAGACCTCAGCGTGGGAGCCTCTTGTTTTAGTTTCTGTCTGTAGGCAGGGATCAACAAAATGGAGTCGTGGTCAGCTTTTCCGAAAGGGGGGCGGGGCAGGGCCTTATATGCGTCGCGGAAGTTAGAGTAACAATGATCCAAGGTCTTTCCACCCCTAGTTGCGCAATCGATATGCTGATAAAATTTAGGGAGTCTTGTTTTCAGATTAGCCTTGTTAAAATCCCTAGCTACAATGAATGCAGCCTCCGGATAAATCGTTTCCAGTTTGCAGAGAGTTAAATAAAGTTTGTTCAGAGCCATCGATGTGTCTGCTTGGGGGGGGATATATACGGCTGTGATTATAATCAAAGAGAATTCTCTTGGTAGATAATGCGGTCTACATTTGATTGTGAGGAATTCTAAATCAGGTGAACAGAAGGATTTGAGTTCCTGTATGTTTCTTTCATCACACCATGTCACGTTGGCCATGAGGCATACGCCCCCGCCCCTCTACTTACCAGAAAGATGTTTGTTTCTGTCAGCGCGATGCGTGGAGAAACCCGTTGGCTGCACCGCTTCGGATAGAGTCTCTCCAGTGAGCCATGTTTCAGTGAAGCAAAGGACGTTACAGTCTCTGATGTCCCTCTGGAATGCTACCCTTGCTCGGATTTCATCAACCTTGTTGTCAAGAGACTGGACATTGGCAGGAAGAATGCTAGGGAGTGGTGCACGGTGTGCCCGTCTCCGGAGTCTGACCAGAAGACCGCCTCGTTTCCCTCTCTTTCGGAGTCATTTTTTTGGGTCGCTGCATAGGATCCACTCCGTTGTCCTGTTTGTAAGGCAGAACACAGGGTCCGCGTCGCGAAAAACATATTCTTGGTCGTACTGATGGTGAGTTGACGCTGATCTTATATTCAGTAGTTCTTCTCGACTGTATGTAATGAAACCTAAGATGACCTGGGGTACTAATGTAAGAAAAAAAAAAAAAAACTGCATAGTTTCCTAGGAACGCGAAGCGAGGCGGCCATCTCTGTCGGCGCCGGAATGTTATTGTTCCCATTAAGGATTGTAGCTTTTCAAAACTTTTGTCCACCCTTTTGACACATATGTTTCACTTTCTACAGTCTGCCCCTGTCTGATAAACACAGAGCTGGGGTTGGAACATGTACATTTATTTATTTATTTTCTTAACTTTTTAAAGCATTGTTGGTTAAGGGCTTGTAAGTAAGCATTTCACTGTAAGGTCTACTACACCTGTTGTCAATTTGATTTGATTTGACATGTAACCACTCACAAAGGGAGAAAGCTGTGGATGCAAGGATGTCTATGGTGGTTTATATTGTTTGTCTAGAAATACTCAAATATAAAAACGAAACAATGGACTAATACAGTATTATACTTTGAGTTATGATTGAATAATACAGGCATTTATTTTTGTTGAAAAATACAATTGAACCGCAGGAAAACTGCATTGTGTCTTTATTGATTTGGGTAGCATGTTACTCATGAAACCATAGCTAGCTAACTAAGTTAGCAACAGCCCTGAGAGTGAGCATCTTGTTATGTTGGGTTACAGAGTGCAACTAGCTTTCAAAAATTGGCTAGGCTATGTAGCCCAGTAAATCTCACCCAACTTTCTACAACTGATTTATCTTAGTTAACAAATTATCACAATAGCATACTTGTTATGATATATTTCTAACTACGGTAGCAAGCAACCAACAGAGCAACTTTAAGTGAGCAGCATACCACATAGTGTAGGAGAGTTGGCAAGCAAATTAGCAAACTAAACAGGCTAGCTAGCTAGAAATCTGAATAACTAGCTAGCTAGTACTCTCTGAAATCACTGACCTATGCTGGAACATTGGTAACATTGTGAAGACAACCTGTGTCTCTAGAGACTAGCTAAGCAAGCTAACACGCCACACCTGCCAATCGTCATCCTTACCTCCAAGTGTTTCTTCAGTTTGGAAGTGGAGTGTTTGGATGTCGACAGCAGCTTTACCGTGGGCAAACATAGTTTGCATTGAACTGTAACATTCCTGCCCTTTTCTTCTTTGAACACAAATTGTTCTTTGAAACGCCATCCAAAAAATGCACTGCGTTAGCGCGTCATAACATTTTATTTTTTGACCGTGTATGTTGCTCAGGCGGGAAGATCAAAGTAGCACTTTTTCAGTTGACTGAAGCTATAATGAAAGGTAATTAAGAAAACAGGGCATTGTTTCATTATTTTTTTTTCTCCAGCAAACATCCAATTATAATCTTATAAGTAATTATCTACTTTTTCAAAAGTATTGGTAATCTGATTACAAAGTTTTTGCTGGTAACGTAACGGATTACAGTTTTTTTGTAATCCGTTACTCCCCAACCCTGAACACACTTTTACATGTACACATATACATACACAGGCAATGTTTCTCTCTCTCTCTCTCTGTCTCTCTGTGTCTCTCTCTACATTTACATTATAGTCATTTTAGTCATTTATCCAGAGCGACTTACAGTTCCTTCATCTTAAGGTAGCTAGGTCAGTCAACCACATATCACGGTTATAATAAGCAACAACAAGACAAGTGTGAGTGTTAGTGCAAGAAAGGAAAGGTTGTCTCTCTCTCTCTCTCCACCCCCATAACGCCTTACTCCCCCTGATAATGAGGGCCTGCAGGTCACAGTCACCCTCCACATTGACCCGAGCAGTCGACACACACTCATTTATAACTCCAATTTGTCGCCCTGACAGGTCCGGGTGTGAAAGGCTGCTGGGAGGCCGAGGCACGGGCGTTTATTAGCACTTAGAAAGCCCTAAAATGTTGCACCTTGACAGCTCACCTCGTCCATCTCTCCCTCCCCAGCCTTTGCCGGCCTCCACCGACTATTTTTGTGGCAGTCCGAGCCACCGTGTTTTATGTCATGTGAGGTTGAGATACGGACGTTGTTTTTTCGTGGTTATGGGACGTGTTTTCATGAGATGCCCCGGCCAAAGCTGATGAGTTTTGAGAAGCTGTAAAGAACTGTATGCTTTCTGTCATGCATCCATTCTACATTTACATTGTAGTTATCCAGAGCAATTTACAGTTAGTGCATTCATCTTGGCATAGTCAGTACACTTTTCCTCAACAAAGTAGTTATCAGCAAAGTCAGAGCTAGGGGGGAGGGGGGAGACAAGTGTTGGGTTCAGGAATGTTTTTTTTTGTGTGTGGGGGGGGGATTTTTTAAGGTACTCTTTGAAAAGGTAGGATTTTAGGTGCTTTCGGGAGATGGGTATGGTCTCTGCTGTCCTAGCTGTCACCACCTGGGTGTCATAAGGGGGGAAGGAGAAAAGTAGTGGTTGGAAAATGGGTAGTGGCTGGACAATAGAAAGCTTCATGACGGGAAACCTGATTTGTAAGCAGTATTACCTCGTATAGCTACCCAAATGGAAACACGTATTTATTAAATACGCAAACGCTGTGTTTCACACATTGTCTCATCTTCTGTCCAGTAAAATAAAACAGAAAAAAACAAGTATCATATGCATGGCGGTGTGTCAGAACTCCCCTCAACCTGGTGGGTCCTGTGCGTTTTCTCCGTCATAAAGGAAATCATTTTTCATGCCCCGTCACCGCCGGGGTGGGGCCAGCTGCCTTTCATCCATCAGCCGCCAAAAGGTTGGTGTTTGGGGGTCTGTGAGGGTAAGGGGAGGAATCCCCAGCTGTTGTGTGTTAACTGGACTCAGCTGACGGGCCTAACTAGGGGAGACAGTGTCTAAATGAGTTGCTCGACAAGGAAAAACACGCACCACAAAAAAAAGAGGGGGGTAAAATGAGGAGAAATTAGGGAAGGAGAGAAGTAAATGCACCATCAGGGTCCTGTGGCTGGGGGGGATGGACCATCCTGGACTGGACTGATCCCCCCCAGCTTCCCCTCCTCCCCCTTCTCATTTCCCTATCGTCCCCAAGGCAATATCTGTCTGGGTCCTTCAGTGCTTGCCTCACCATAGCAGCCCCAGCCTTCCCTGCCTCCATCAACCAGTCTCATTATCCAGAGTGGGTCCTTCCTTTATCCCTATCGGGAATTTGGAGATGATGAAACGTCCAGGGGAGAGCGTTGAGGGAGGTTTGTGTGTGTGTGTGTGCGTGCGTGTGTGTGTGTGTGTGAGGGGTCTCTGGGTGGGACAGATGTCCAAGCCACACGTGCCTTTAAGCTCCAAACAAGCCCCCCCTACACATACACGCACACCTCCCCCTCAAAGCACCCGTCCAGCTCATGCCACCAATCCCCCCCAACACACACACTCACACACATGCACACTCCATGACAGCTGTGGTCCTAGCAGTAGACAGGGATATCTGTCTGCGTCCCAACACTAATAGCCCCTCCATTATGAGGGGTAACTAGAGATTGTCTGTCCCGGAGGTACACACACACACATGCGCACACACACACACAATCTGACAGACACTTCTGCAATTTACAAGCAGGAGCAGCATATGGCTATCAGGTTTCATACCAAATGCCATTGATTATGAGTTTCCAAAAATGTAATTTATTTCTGCACAATGCATGCCATTTCAGTGTATAGCCTACCAAATTCTTACCTGGTCTACCTTATGAACCCATGTTGACATAGACTATCTGCCATGTTGAGTAGATTTGTAGAACCAATAAGGCAATTTTACAAGAACCAACTATTTTTTATTTGACCTTTATTTAACTAGGCTAGTCAGTTAAGAGCAAATTATTTTTTACAATGACGGCCTAGGAACAGTGGGTTAACTGTCTTGTTCAGGGGCAGAGCGAAATATTTTTACCTTGTCAGCGCAGGGATTCGACCTAGCAACCTTTCAGGTAATTGCCCAACACTTTAACCACTAGGCTACCTGCCGCCTCAGCTCATTACTCTCAATTGTGCAAATCAGCTCTGATTTTCAGAGAGAGAGAGAGAGAGAGAGAGAGAGAGAGAGAGAGAGAGAGAGAGAGAGAGAGAGAGAGAGAGAGAGAGAGAGAGAGAGAGAGAGAGAGAGAGAGAGAGAGAGAGAGAGAGAGAGAGAGAGAGAGAGAGAGAGAGAGAGAGAGAGAGAGAGAGAGAGAGAGAGAGAGAGAGAGAGAGAGAGAGAGAGAGAGAGAGAGAGAGAGAGAGAGAGAGAGAGAGAGAGAGAGAGAGAGAGAGAGAGAGAGAGAGAATTGTAATCAGATTACCGATACTTTTGAAGAAGTAGATAATTACTTTCAAATTTAGAAGGGATGTTTGCGGGATTTTTTCTTCTTCATGAAACAGAGCCAGAACAATAAAAAATGTGTTACTGTCCCAATACTTTTGTAGTTCACTGTATAACACCCCACCCAACAGACTGTTACGCTGCGTAACGCGGCTAACTAAACTTATCATCACACAAAGCTGTACAATATTACAGATAGTCATGCTAATGCTAATGTTTGGTGTTTACGCTAGTGCCCAGTTGACTCCCATTCACTCCTTGAAGGAGGTGCTGCTCAGAGAGCGAAGAGACATGAGAAAGGAGTTAGCTGTTACTTTAAAGGTCACTCTAAAACCCGACAAAACTCAAGGAACATTATATATTATGAGGTTTAAATGGCTCAGCTTCAAAATGTTAGTGATCAATTTAGTGATACCTGAGCCCTACCCATACCCTAGTTATTGATGAAAAAACAGGCACTACCCACCCTAACCCGATGTATAACGTCGGGGCCCGTCAGGCTCGCATCGGGTAGCAGAGCTCTAATGTCACTCAATGTGTGTATGTGTGGCTGCATGTGTATTTGTGTCTATTTGTGAATTTACAGGCTAATCCTAGTGAAAGTGTAGGGGCCAGGAACCCATGAGGCCCCCTAAGGCCTACCATCTGCACGCCACCCCCAGTCCCACCCACCAACAATCACTTTTATTGATCACCAATTCGGGGACCACTCCAAGACACTCAATCCCCCCACCCCCTATACATCTGTCTATGCATCTGGTTTCCGAGACAAAATAAACATATATCTCCCTCGTAGAGAAAACAGACATGCAAACCATAAGACCATATAGACTGGGTTTCATGTCTGAAAAATATGTCAAAGATGACATTGTGACATTCTTGAGGGGTGGAGAGCCTAGGCCTATTTAATTCAACACATAAGAGATGAGGCAAAGATTGCGTACATTGACCTTTTCATTATAGGCACTGGCCGGTTTCATTGAATGTCAAACACACCCCATCGATACAGCACAGGAGACGGAGGCTTAGACGGCAATGAATAATCTATGACTTTATGTATATCCAGAGTCGTATAACGTATTAGGATTTGAATCTCCCATTTGGAATCATATCAGGGGTCTGGGGGGCTTGTTAAAGTGTGTGTGAGGATATTATGTTTCACTGGTTTCAAATCAGATCAATGCTTGAGGATGATAAAACGCAGTGATTAGTGTGTGTGGAGCCCTCAATAACCTGTCTCCTGTGTGTGTGTGTGTGTGACAGATTGCCTCATATCAGCTTGAGATGCAAGTGGACAGATTGTCAAATGACCGCCTCAAACCCCCACACAACAGAGCCTGAACACTCACTCTCTCTCTCCCCCTCGGTCCCCACCAGCCTAAGACCATCCCTCAATCTCTGTCTCTCTCCATCATCTACTTGAATATTTATTAATGAGTAGGGCTAGGGCTGGGCGATATGGCCAAAATCTCATATCCCGATATAGGTCATTTCATATCCCGATAAACGATACATATCGCGATATAGCACATTTTCTGTAAATTCAATTTATAAATAGTTTATATAGAATGACCACATGTAAAGGCCTATTTCTTATTACAGTTTGAATTATACTCAACAAATGAAAAGGTACTTACTCATATTTGATTATTTATTTTATTGAGAACCTGTGCAAATGTTCAATTTAAGCATGTACAAAATCTTAAAAAGGTAAATAGAAAACACTTCAACTATAGTTACAAACAAAATAAATATAGGCCTAAAATGTATATATATATATATCTCATCCGTAGTCTCTCTCCGTACTGTTTCACATGATTCTTGCGTAGGTGGTAAGAGGTTAGTGGTGTTTGAGCCTGTTGTCGGGACCGGCCTGCGGCATATTTTGCAGTGGACAGTTTTCTGGTCCTTGTCAGACTTTTTATACCCAAACCAAGTCCGTGCGACCAGTGTTGCTCCTCTTTTTGGTACCAGCTCCGTGTCTCCGTGCTCTGTGTCATGTTCACTCTTCCATGTTTGTTTGTGTTGCAAATTTCCTTCCACACGGCATGTGTGGAAGAACGCAAAGTGTCGTCCAATTGACGAAAAAGATTGCCGTAAAGAGTGTGATTTGCGACACAAGGAAATAAACGATAGAGCACAATATGAAACGCTAGAGGTTTTTCTATGGTCACATGATATATATACAGTGCCTTGCGAAAGTATTCGACCCCCTTGAACTTTGCGACCTTTTGCCACATTTCAGGCTTCAAACATAAAGATATAAAACAGATTTTTTTTGTGAAGAATCAACAACAAGTGGGACACAATCATGAAGTGGAACGACATTTATTGGATATTTCAAACTTTTTTAACAACTCAAAAACTGAAAAATTGGGCGTGCAAAATTATTCAGCCCCCTTAAGTTAATACTTTGTAGCGCCACCTTTTGCTGCGATTACAGCTGTAAGTCGCTTGGGGTATGTGTCTATCAGTTTTGCACATCGAGAGACTGACATTTTTTCCCATTCCTCCTTGCAAAACAGCTCGAGCTCAGTGAGGTTGGATGGAGAGCATTTGTGAACAGCAGTTTTCAGTTCTTTCCACAGATTCTCGATTGGATTCAGGTCTGGACTTTGACTTGGCCATTGTAACACCTGGATATGTTTATTTTTGAACCATTCCATTGTAGATTTTGCTTTATGTTTTGGATCATTGTCTTGTTGGAAGACAAATCTCCGTCCCAGTCTCAGGTCTTTTGCAGACTCCATCAGGTTTTCTTCCAGAATGGTCCTGTATTTGGCTCCATCCATCTTCCCATCAATGTTAACCATCTTCCCTGTCCCTGCTGAAGAAAAGCAGGCCTAACCATGCCTAACCATGGCCTAACCATGATGCTGCCACCACCATGTTTGACAGTGGGGATGGTGTGTTCAGGGTGATGAGCTGTGTTGCTTTTACGCCAAACATAACGTTTTGCATTGTTGCCAAAAAGTTCAATTTTGGCTTCATCTGACCAGAGCACCTTCTTCCACAGGCTTGTGGCAAACTTTAAACGACACTTTTTATGGATATCTTTAAGAAATGGCCACTCTTCCATAAAGGCCAGATTTGTGCAATATACGACTGATTGTTGTCCTATGGACAGAGTCTCCCACCTCAGCTGTAGATCTCTGCAGTTCATCCAGAGTGATCATGGGCCTCTTGGCTGCATCTCTGATCAGTCTTCTCCTTGTATGAGCTGAAAGTTTAGAGGGACGGCCAGGTCTTGGTAGATTTGAAGTGGTCTGATACTCCTTCCATTTCAATATTATCGCTTGCACAGTGCTCCTTGGGATGTTTAAAGCTTGGGAAATATTTTTGTATCCAAATCCGGCTTTAAACTTCTTCACAACAGTATCTCGGACCTGCCTGGTGTGTTCCTTGTTCTTCATGATGCTCTCTGCGCTTTTAACGGACCTCTGAGACTATCACAGTGCAGGTGCATTTATACGGAGACTTGATTACACACAGGTGGATTGTATTTATCATCATTAGTCATTTAGGTCAACATTGGATCATTCAGAGATCCTCACTGAACTTCTGGAGAGAGTTTGCTGCACTGAAAGTAAAGGGGCTGAATAATTTTGCACGCCCAATTTTTCAGTTTTTGAGTTGTTAAAAAAGTTTGAAATATCCAATAAATGTCGTTCCACTTCATGATTGTGTCCCACTTGTTGTTGATTCTTCACAAAAAAATACAGTTTTATATCTTTATGTTTGAAGCCTGAAATGTGGCAAAAGGTCGCAAAGTTCAAAGGGGCCGAATACTTTCGCAAGGCACTGTATATATCGTCATATCGCCCAGCCCTAGGGCTGCTGAAAATGACTTGTCAGGAGGAAAAAACACACACAAGCATCTTCCTGAACATCTGGTGAATGTGATGAACATTTGATGATACCGATAAAGTAGATTTTTAATTAAAAGTGAGCCGCCTGCCTGCCCCGAGCATTTATGTCAAATCATGAGCACAAACAATGCACTGATATATTAGCAAGGACCTGACATTGAATAGTGTCGTTGTAGTGGGGGCATATTGTAAGTGTGACACATTGCAAAGAGTCATTCGCCGGTCACTGGTGAAGAGATTGATATTATAAATACACAATGTTGATATTGTTGATTTTGTTTATATGCGCAACTTCTTTTCTTTGTTTGATTCAATGTAATGGATATGTTTGCATGTAGATGACAGAGTGGTAAGCTTAGACTTGTTTTTTGTCATTTTGTATGACTGTATTTGTCATTAGCGTACACAAACAGCTACACTGGATGAGAGACGCACGTTGACAGCTAACTCAAAACAGCTGTGCCTTGTGATTGTTGACTGTAAAAGAGCTAGCTCACACAGAAAAGGCGATAGATGGTGATAGATGGAATGGGGTTTCCTTCATTAGGGTCTACCTTTCTCATACAGTCCATTAGTGTGTTTTGTTTATAAGCAATGCTTGTGTGTATCTGTGTGTGTTTTTTTAGTTTTTTTTACATATCTGTGTCTATGTGTGTGTGCATGTCTCTCGGCTTGTGTGGTGTGTCCCGCTCTGTGTGTCCGTGTGTGTGTGTTTCCCCCTCCTAATTGAAGTGGACCGTGCAGGCCCTGCGGTAAGGATTATACCTGGCTTTGTTGAGAGGCTTCCCCCAAGGGGGCGTCAGTACTGGCGGGTCAAGGGTCATCTGCTTAATCTTGCCCCACAGGGGCTTTATGGGTAATTGTCAGTGCTTAATCAAGTTTCTGTGGAGCCCTCTTCTCTCAAAGCTGCTGGTTTATGGGCCCTGGTCAAAAGTAGTGCACTAAATAGGCAATAGTCTTCCATTTGGGATGCATCCAGTGAAGCCAAGACAAGGAAGGAGAGCGAAGAGAGGAATCCAAGGAACTAGGAGCAAGGGCCCCTTGTATAGGGTGTGAAAGGTCAACTCAAGCTTTCCCTAACCTTGTGGCACTCCAATCCGGACCCGGGAAGTAGCAAGCTCAGTAGGTTCCCCCAAACCACATGCTGTGAATGGACGGGTCCCTAAGTCGTTTTGGTGGTGCACTGTTTTGGTCTGGGTTAATGATGTTTGGGTAAAGGTTGATATGATGTTGAGATAAGGTCAGGGGCTGTGTGTGTGGTGTGAGCGGTTAAACACCAGCCTCAACAGTTAATTCAGTTTATTCACCCCAGAAAACATATATCTCTAACATATATCTCTGTGGCACTGTTGGGTGAAAATAAAACACATCCCCAATTCTCTCTCAATCTGACACTTCAATCTGGTATTACCTTGCTTATAAACAAAACACGCTGATGTATGTAGACACACACGCACGCACACACACACACACTCGAGAAGGGACGCCACGCTATCTTGACATTTGGAGAAATGATCACAAACGTAAGCGATGAGAGGGCCCCATTGACAGAGATAGGGAGTCCTCATAAGGGAGGTTACCCATCATCAGTATAGATAAAGAATGTCCTCATAAGGGAGGTTAGCCATGACATAGATAGGGAGTGTCCCCATAAGGATGGTTATGGTAATGTGCTCAGGTTTTGTTGGCTTTTCTCATCCTTCATTATAGGAGCGAGTTGTCATTAATCAGATTAAGTTCAGATCCACCCTGCTGGGGTGACATTGCGGGGACATTAGTGGCTAAATTACAGTGTTAATGACCAGCACAACCCCCCAGGGTAAGCACATACACTCACACGCATGTATAAGTACACACACACAGATTGGTCCCTTAAAGATCTGTAGATTGAGTTTGAGACTAATTCATTACTGTAAAACAAGGCAGTTGCAGGGTACTGAATTGGGACCTACCATCACTCTCTATTCAATCAGTTGCAGGGTACTGAATTGGGACCTACCATCACTCTCTATTCAATCAGTTGCAGGGTACTGAATTGGGACCTACCGTCACTCTCTATTCAATCAGTTGCAGGGTACTGAATTGGGGCCTACCATCACTCTCTATTCAATCAGTTGCAGGGTACTGAATTGGGGCCTACCATCACTCTCTATTCAATCAGTTGCAGGGTACTGAATTGGGACCTACCGTCACTCTCTATTCAATCAGTTGCAGGGTACTGAATTGGGGCCTACCGTCACTCTCTATTCAATCAGTTGCAGGGTACTGAATTGGGGCCTACCGTCACTCTCTATTCAATCAGTTGCCGGTTACTGAAATGGGACACACCTGTGAACTGTTTTCAACACTAGTGTTTTCCTTGTCTAATAGTGAGAAATAACAGTCACCACCTCTGTCCCTGGTAGTGTTCAGCAATTAGGCTAGTGTTAATTAGTCTCACTCACACTAAGTGAGAAAGGAGGAAAAACACGTATTCTCGGTTCGCTAAGGGATAGTGATGCTTTTTGGAGTGTTTCTTTAAGATTTTAAATCTGAATATCTGAATAGTAGACCATATAATAATTGAGCCCAGTTGCAATTAATGCCTTCCAACTTGTCTTCCATTTTTTGGAGGAACACTTTTTGGATGGAAATCTTTCCTCTGATAATTTTACTGGCAGATTTGACTGCTCCGCACTTTCCATACTCATGGGAGAAGGTTCGGTGTGGACGTAGTGAGAACGTCTACGCATTGATATCATTTCTGAATATTACTAATCAGGTCATCATAACGTATGCAACACATTCACCCCCATGACTCTCTCACACATCAATAAATAATCTACCAGCCTTGATGTCCCAATCTCAAATTCACACATATTTTCAAAGATGAGTGTGCGATTTTGTGTTGAAAGCTGAGTAACTTCAGAAGGTGAAGACACCCCCTATTTTCACAAGTTTCTCATCAGCTATCTGTGGGACAGAAGCTGACGTGAAAGCAAATTTTTTGGCAAGGTCCATTTTTACAAAAATGGGGTTATGGGGTGATATTTGAGAAGGAAAGGAGCCTGGGGTTAGACAGTGATCCCTCTCATAGTTTCAGGTACACCCCAGCCGCCCACCCCTCCAAATCCCTAGTGGCTTAGGCCAGGCTGCTAGCTCGAAGGCAAGTGTAGCTTTGGCCTCTTTAGGTAGGCCACTGTATGTCAAGATCTCATCTGGGAGCAACAAAAGCCTGGATCACACCTGAAACCTGATAGGGACTCAAAAAGAGAAGGAGAGAAAGAACAAGGAGAGAGAGAGAGAAAGAAAGAAAATGCCTTCAGGTAGCGACCGCAAGCAGGAGGCTTAAGAGAGATGAGAGGAGAAAGCGGGATGAGGGGAACGAAGGATCCGGGGGTGACTGACCGAAGACACCTTACAGGCAGATCATTCATGCATTATTAATTGGTGGATAGAGAATATGAGAGCAAGAGAGAGAGCAGTGACGTGCGGTGCGGTTGGTGTCTGAGTAGGCACTGGCGATTATCAATGCGAGATGTACTCACAAATAAACCTTGATGAAGCCCAAGTTCACCGTACAATGGATATCTCCAACAACCAGAGTGACATAGGCTAGAATATCTTTAAATTACATTTTTAAAAATCCCCAAATGTAAATACCAATGTAACCAGGGTACACAAGCTATAGCCTCCGATAGCGGCATATTTCATATCAACCGACAAAATGACACACTACTCAACTCAGCTCAGCCAAAGACCGATGTAGCATCCACAGATACACTCAATAGGGGGCACTAAAAGTTCAGTATATAAACGTATTTCATTCGAAAAGTTTGAAAAGCAAACGCCTTAGCCTTTCACAATGCATTTACAGTTCTTCCAAAGCACCACACACACACACACACACACACACACACACACACTAATAATATTATTATGTGAAATATTATTACACACAAATATATGCAGTTGAAGTCGGAAGTTTACATACACCTTAGCCAAATACATTTCAATTCAGTTTTTCACAATTCCTGACATTTAATCCTAGTACAAATTCCCTGTCTTAGGTCAGTTAGGATCACCACTTTATTTTAAGAGTGTGAAATGTCAGAATAATAGTAGAGAGAACTATTTATTTCAGCTTTTATTTCTTTCATCACATTCCCAGTGGGTCAGAAGTTTACATACACTCAATTAGTATTTGGTAGTATTGCCTTTAAATTGTTTAACTTGGGTCAAACAATTCGGGTAGCCTTCCACAAGCTTTCCACAATAAGTTGGGTGAATTTTGGAGCATTCCTCCTGACAGAGCTGGCGTAACTGAGTCAGGTTTGTAGGCATCTTTGCATGCACATGCTTTTTCAGTTCTGTCCACAAATTTGTTGCCCACAGTTCTGCTCACAATAGGATTGATGTCAGGGCTTTGTGATGGCCACTCCAATATCTTGATTTTGTTGTCCTTAAGCCAAAATTGCCACAATTTTGGAAGTATGATTGGGGTCATTGTCCATTTGGAAGACTCATTTGTGACCAAGCTTTAACTTCCTGACTGATGTCTTGAGATGTTGCTTCAATATATCCACATAATTTTCCTTCCTCATGATGCCAACTATTTTGTGAAGTGCACCAGTCCCTCCTGCAGCAAAGCACTCCCACAACATGATGCTTCACAGTTGGGAAGGTGTTCTTCAGCTTGCAAGCCTCCCCCTTTTTCCTCCAAACATAACAATGGTTATTATTGCCAAACAGTTTTATTTTTATTTCATCAGACCAGAGGACATTTCTTCAAAAAGTATGATCTTTGTCTCCCCATGTGCAGGTTACATCGATATAGGACTCGTTTTTACTGTGGATATAGATACTTTTTGTACCGGTTTCCTCCAGCATCTTCACAATATCCTTTGCTGTTCTGGGATTGATTTGCACTTTTCGCTCCAAAGTACGTTCATCTATGGGAGACAGAACGCGTCTCCTTCCTGAGCGGTATGACGGCTGCGTGGTCCCATGGTGTTTATACTTGCATACTATTTTTTTGTACAACAGAACGTGGTACCATCAGGTGTTTGGAAATTGCTCCCAAGGATGAACCAGACTTGTGTAGGTATACAATTTGTTTTCCTGAGGTCTTGGCTGATTTCTTTTGAATTTCCCAAAGAAGCACTGAGTTTGAACTTGTACCTGTGGATGTATTTCAAGGCCTAACTCCAATTCACTCAAATGATGTCAATTAGCTTATCAGAAGCTTCTAAAGCCATGACATCATTTTCTGGAATTTTCCACGGTGTTTAAAGGTACAGTCAACTTAGTGGATGTAACTTCTGACCCATTGGAATTGTGAAATAATCTGTCTGTAAACAATTGTTAGAAAAATTACTTGTATCATGCACAAAGTAGATGTCCTAACTGACTTGCCAAAACTATAGTTTGCTAACAAGAAATTTGTGGAGTGATTGAGAAATGAGTTTTAATGACTCAAACCTCAGTGTTTGTTAACGTCTGATTTCAACTATATATTATAATTAAGGTTCTAACATAATTTCCACATCAACAATCGAAATGACTGAAAATTCAGTTTACAACGTCAAAATATTGTCTCATCAAAACAAAATTCTAGCTTTATAAATCAAATGCATCAAAGGGATGTTGTGTATTTTCATGTTCAGTTAAACAATAGCCTAACCCGCAAATTGCAAAGGAAATGGTAATGAGTTAGGCCTACCTTTACTTTTAAATGAAGTCCATTTGTCTGTCCTTCAGGCTGAACCTCTCAGTGTGACAGCATTTCATGGCCAAGGATGACACTTTTTTTTAACCTTTATTTAACTAGGTAAGTCAGATAACAACAAATTCTTATTTTACAATGAGGCCTACCCCAGCCAAACCCTACCCTAACCTGGATGATGTTTGGTGAATTGTGCGCCGCCCTATAGGAATCCCGATCATAGCCAGTTGTGATACAGCCCGGGATCAAACCAGGGTCTGTAGTGACACCTCTAGCACTGAGATGCAGTGCATTAGACCGCTGCGCCACTCAGGAGCCCTAAAATGATCAAACCTGGCTTCCATTTGAACACTGATAAGGTCCAAAATACTGTAAAACATTCCTCTCCTCTCATCTCTGATTGGCTGTGTGCCAGGCTGCTTTGTCAGGGCGAGTATGGTACATTAGATGGGATGATTTTCTGTCCCTTCCTCTGATGGTCAGGAGGTGCAGGTGTTGGTCTCCCTCTCTGAATTATACCAAGTTATCCTTGAAAATACAACTTGAAAACGTTTGGGGTGCAGTACAGTGTATATTTGTCTTTTCCTTTTTCTAGCTTCAATGAACAGAGCTTACCCACACGCATGCACAAAATATGAAATTGGCTCAATGCAACAAATGAAGCTAGGCAAAGCAGCGAGGTCTATGCTGTTCATTGACAGTGACTGGAATCAGGAACGGCCGCGAATGCCCGCAAGTTTTGAATGGATTTGAATTGATGGGAAGGAAGGCATGAATACCCTAACACGTTTTGATGCAGTTATAGCACATTTTGAGATTTTGAGCATAAAACAACCTTGAAAGAAAACAGATGAAAAATGATGAAACAGCTTTTCATAACAGCTTTTCTTATTAGATTATCACAGGGTAAGCACTGCCACTGAATGAAAGACAGTGTCTTGTTTTGTTGTTCGCATGAGACCAAATTATGATTGGCCTCCGCAGGCCTATCAGTGAGATGGTTATTCAGCTCTTCATGTGATTGGCTGACACACTCACACATTGTTGACATAAGGGTTGAAGTTACCCCTAAGCACTGATCCAAGGTCATATACTCCCATTTTTACTCCCAATGGTTAAAGTTGGGACTAACAGATGATAAGATGACTCTAGATCTGTCATTAAGGGCAACTTCTACCCAAAGCACTGAAACTACCTAGAACTCTGTCCAAACATTTCCAATCACTAGCCACTTGTGGCCTAAGTGAAATACGAACAAATACCAACTCCACTATCCTCATAGTTATTTTTAACACACTAATACAGGCTACTGCCATTTTCCAACAGACTCCATTCAGTTTAATCCATATCATCAGCAGCCTGGCATTACAGTATATTGGATCGAGTCCAGAGCAATATCCCTTCTCCTCATAAACTTTATCCTCACGGAAACTTTATCCTCTGGTGCTAGCTTAAGGGCATAGCCAGGCACCAATTGGATAGTGGCAGAGTGAAATAACGATTGAATGCGGGTCAATTCGGAGAGATACGGAAGGAGAGCAGCAGACTACACTAATGGAAGTGGCGAAGAGGTGCAGAAGAATCTGATAAAGAGTCATTCAATGGGAATACAGATTGAGGGAAGAAGAAGGGTTGATGGTTGATTACAACTGGCCAGTAGGTGTGGTTTGATAGAGGGTGCTTGGTTATTTTTGGTAGAGTTGATGTTGTTGGTGTGCGTGGTTGTATGTGTGTGTAGGTGTGTTTGTGAGTGTTCGTATTTCTATAAGCTTTTGTCTTATGCTCTGTGTGCAAGTGTGTGTACATGTTTGTCTCTTTTGTATGTTCTGTAAGTGTTTGTATTTCTGTCTCATGCATATGGATGTGTGTGTGTCTGGGGAGTGTGTTAGGCCGATTGAATAATTCATCCACCTTGTGTCAGAAAGGAGCCTGTCCATTATTGATGAGCCGCTATGCCACAGGCACACGCACGCGCACACACACACACACACACACACACACACACACACACACACACACACACACACACTCAGGACACTGAGTAAATGAAGACCATAGGGAGGCAACACGCACACACACACATGCACACACACTCAGGACACTGAGTCAATGAAGACCATAGGAAGGCAACACACACACACCAATTTTTTAATCACAAGTCATACCATTATTATCCCAGTATTGAGGGGCTTTGGGTCATTCAACTAAATCATACACTGAGAGCCGCTCCTGCGTGTTGAATTTCATCTGTTTTGCGTTCACCCTTTTTTAAAAACTAGACTTGATAGCGGAGACAGTACAAAGCTTTATGGCATACAGGTCGTACTTACACATGAAACTTAGACTACATTATAATGCATTCATGCAGCCACCCTGCGCAGTGAAAGATGTGGTAGACTACCCTAACTTACGATTTCTGATGTGGACTTTCAAGGTATCTTTCTGACTCTCCCTTACAGAGGGAAAAGCAGAGCTATTATGATCTTGCTATTACCACTCCAAATGTATTACATCAACACGAAGTGCTTAGGGGGTTAGGGGTTGTTTTGGAATTGGGAAGTAGGCGTAGTACTCTGTATCACCCTCTCTCTTTTCAATTCAATCTGCAATTGTGCTTTATTGGCAATAAATATGTACGGAAATTGCCAAAGCTAACTATAATAATGAATGTTTGCTGGATAATAACAATTGGCCCCCGTCTCCCTCCCCTCTCTTACCAGTCTTGAGGGATGACTTCAGGCAGACACCCAGTGACGTAGTCGTGGCGGCAGGGGAGCCGGCGGTCATGGAGTGCATCCCCCCGCGGGGCCATCCGGAGCCCACCATCTCCTGGAAGAGGAACAACATGAAGGTCAACGACCACGACGAGAGGATCACCGTGAGTCCTATCCATCTGTATATAGACCTCTGTTTCATCCTTCTATACTTTCATTGTTGTGGCTATGCAAAAAAGAGGCCAGTGCATTCGGAAAGTATTCAGACCCTGTGACCTTTTCCACATTTTGTTACGTTACAGCCTTATTCTAAAATGGATTAAATTGTTTTTTCCCCCTCATCAATCTACACACAATACCCCATAATGACAAAGCAAAAACAGATTTTTAGAGATTTTAGCTAATTTAACCATAAGTATTCAGACCCTTTAGTCAGTACTTTGTTGAAGCACCTTTGGCAGTGATTACAGCCTCAAGTCTTTTTGGGTTTGACACTCAAGTTTGGCAAACCTGTATTTGGTGAGTTTCTCCCATTCTTCTCTACAGATCCTCTCAAGCTCTGTCAGGTTGGATGGGGAACGTCGCTGCACAGCTATTTTCAGGTCTCTCCAGAGATGTTCGATCGGGCTCTAGTCCAGGCTCTGGCTGGGCCACTCAAGGACATTCAGAGACTTGTCCCTGAAGCCACTCCTGTGTTGTCATGGCTGTGTGCTTAGGGTTGTTGTCCTGTTGGAAGGTGAACCTTTGCCCCAGTGTGAGGTCCTGAGTGCTCTGAAGCAGGTTTTCATCAGGGATCTTTCTGTACTTTGCTTCTTTCAAATTTCTCATGATCCTAACTAGTCTCTCAGTCCGTGCCGCTGAAAAACATCCCCACAACATGATGCTGCCACCACCATGCTTCACCGTAGGGATGGTGACAGGTTTCCTCCAGACGTGATGCTTGGCATTCAGGCCAGAGAGTTCAATCATCAGACCAGATAATCTTGTTTCTCATGGTCTGAGAGTCTTGAGCTGCCTTTTGGCAAACTCCAAATGGGCTGTCATGTGCTTTTTACTGAGGAGTGGCTTCTGTCTGGCCACTCTACCATAAAGGCCCAATTGGTGAAGTGCTGCAGAGATGGTTGTCCTTCTGAAAGATTCTCCCATCTCCACAGAGGAACTCTGGAGCTCTTTCAGAGTGACCATCGGGTTCTTGGTCACCTCTCTGACCATGACTATTCTCCCCAGTTGCTCTGTTTGGCCGGGCGGCCAGCTCTAGGAAGAGTCTTGCGGGTTCTAAACATCTTCCATATAAGAATGATGGAGGCCACTGTGTTCTTGGGGACCTTCAATGCTGCAGACATGTTTTGTTACCCTTCCCCAGATCTGTGTCTCGACACAATCCTGTCTTGGAGCTCTATGGACAATTCCTTCAACCTCATGGCTTAGTTTTTGCTCTGACATGCACTGTCAACTGTGGGACCTTATATAGACAGCTGTGCGCCTTTCCAAATGATATCCAATCAATTTCATTTTCTACAGGTGGACTCCAATCAAGTTGTAGAAACATCTCAAGGATGATCAATGAAAACAGGATGCACCTGAACTCAATTTTGAGTCTCATAGCAAAGGGTCTGAATACTTATGTAAATAAGGTATTTCTGTTTGTATGTTTTTGCAAATGTATTTAAAAATCTTAAAATCTGTTTTCGCTTTGTCATTATGAGGTATTGTGTGTAGATTGATGAGGAAATGTTTTTTTAATCCATTTTAGAATACGGCTGTAACAACATCTGGAAAAATCAAGGCGTCTGATTACTTTCCCAATGCACTGTATATCCGTCTATCTATTATATCTATGACATAGTCCCTTCAGAAAGTATTCACAACCTTTGACTTTTTCTTAATTTTGTTGTTTAAAGTTAATTTAAAAGTGATCAAATAATAAGTTGCATGGACTCTGTGGCAATAATGGTGTTCAACATTATTTCTGAATGACTACCTCGTCTCTCTTCTCCACACATACAGTTATCTGTCGGGTCCCTGAGTCGAGCAGTGAATTTAAAACCACTAAGAACAGGCAGGCTTTCCAATGCCTCGCAAAGAAGTGCACCTGTTGGTAGATGGGTGAAAATAAAATAAAAAGCAGACATTGAATAGCAGTTTGAGCATGGTGAAGTTAATAATTACACTTTGGATGGTGTATCAACACACCCAGTCACAACAAATATACAGTCGTCTTTCCTAACTCAGTTGCTGGAGAGGCATGAAACTGCTCTGGGAGGCCAATGGTGACTTTAAAACACGTACAGATTTGAATGGCTGTGATAGGAGAAATCTGAGGATGGATCAACAACATTGTAGTTACTCCACAATACTAACCTAATTGACAAAATGAAAAGAACGAAGCCTGTACAGAATAAAGATATTCCAAAACATGCACCCTGTTTGCAGAAAGGCACAAAAGTAATACTGCAAAGAAATGCGGCAAAGCAATTCGCTTTTTGTCCTGAACACAAAGTGTTATGTTTGGGGCAAATCCAATCCAATACAATACTGAGTATCACTCTCCATATTTTCAAGCATAGTGGCGGCTGCATCATGTTATGGGTATGCTTGTAATCATTAAGGACGGGGGAGTTTTTCAGGATAAAAAAATAATTGAAATGAAGGTAAGCACAGGCAAACTCATAGAGGAAAGCCTGTTTGTTTGCTTTCCACCAGACACTGGGAGATTAATTCACCTTTCAGCAGAACAATAACCTAAAACACAAGGCCAAATCTACTCTGAAATTGCTTACCAAGATGACAGTGATGTTCCTCAGTGACCGAGTTACAGTTTTGACTTAAATATACTTGAAAATTGATTGGAAGAACTGAAAATGGTTGTCTAGCAATGATCAACATCCAATTTGACAGAGCTTGAGGAATTTTTGAAAATAATAGTCATATAATTATTTATTGTGTGTCCCTTTCAGGAAATATGTCTCACAGCTCAACAAACAACAGCACAGCATCACCAATAGGTGCATAAATACATAAATCACAAGCAATAACTACAAAATAAAACACAATTGGGCAAATGTTGCACAATCCAGGTATGGAAAGCTCTTAGAGACTTATCCAGACAGACTCACAGCTTAATCGCTCCCAAAGGTGCTTCTACAAAGTATTGACTCAGGGGTGTTTTTTTTCCGATAAATTACCAAACATTTCTAAAAACATGTTTTCACTTTGTCATGATGGGGTATTTTGTGTAGATGGATGCGAAAAATATATATTTAATCCAGTTTGAATTCAGGCTGTAACACAACAAAATGTGAAATAAGTCAAGGGGTATGAATACTTCTGAAAGCACTGTGTGTGATATAGACACACATGGCATTTTAATTTCATTCATAGGACATTTGAAAAACATTTAAACACAACCATATTGTTTTACAATTCATATATTTGACAACCTGCCCATTTGAGGTTTGAACCTACAATATTTGGGTGCCAAACCAGGACTTTCATCCTTTGTACCACCAGGGAAGCCCTCTTTCATCATCAAAAATGTTCAGTATATAGCCATGGCAGTATGGCCAATCAGGAATTCTATGCTTCTTTTTAAACATTCTTAAACGTAACTAACCCAGGGAAATACTGGTAACTGGGCTATTCACCATTATTTTGTGTATTCATATACTTCTTAAATACAGAACCGTCAAACTAAATATGATTATTTTTTTTAATCAATTTTGAATTCAGGCTGAAACACAACAAGATATGGAATAATTCAAAGGGTAGGAATACTTTCTGAAAGCACTGTATAACTAAAGTTGAAGTCGGAAGTTTACATACACCTTAGCCAAATACATGTACATTTAAGTTCAGTTTTTCACAATTCCTGACATTTAATCATAGTAAAAATTCCCTGTCTTAGGTCAGTTAGGATCACCACTATATTTTAAGAATGTGAAATGTCAGAATAAGAGTAGAGAGAATGATTTATTTCAGCTTTTATTTCTTTCATCACTTTCCCAGTGGGTTAAAGATTTACATACACTCAATGAGTATTTGGCAGCATTGCCTTTAAAATGTTTGTCTTGGTGGCCTTGGGCCATTTTGCCACAACTTTGGAAGTATGCTTGTGGTCATTGTCCCTTAGGAAGACCCATTTGCGACCAAGATTTAACTTCCTGACTGATGTCTTGAGATGTTGCTTCAATATGTCCACATGATTTTCCTACCTCATGATGCCATCTATTTTGTGAAGTGTACCAGTCCCTCCTGCAGCAAAGCACCCCACAACATGATGTTGCCACCCCCGTGCTTCACGGTTGGGATGGTGTTCTTCGGCTTGCAAGCCTCCCTCTTTTTCATCCAAACATTACGATGGTCATTATGGCCAAACAGTTCTATTTTTGTTTCATCAGACCAGAGGACATTTCTCCAAAAAGTACGATCTTTGTCCCCATGTGCAGTTGCAAACCGTAGTCTGGCTTTTTTATGGCGGTTTTGGAGCAGTGGCTTCTTCCTTGCTGAGCGGCCTTTCGGGTTATGGCGATATAGGACTCGTTTTACTGTGGATATAGATACTTTCGTACCTGTTTCCTCCAGCATCTTCACAAGGTCCTTTGATGTAGTTCTGGGAATGATTTGCACTTTTCGCACCAAAGTACGTACATCTTTAGGAGACAGAACGCGTCTCCTTCCTGAGCGGTATGGTGGCTGCGTGGTCCCATGGTGTTTATACTTGCGTACTATTGTTTGTACAGATGAACGTGGTACCTTCAGGTGCTTGGAAATTGCTCCCAAGGATGAACCAGACTTGTGGAGGTCTACAATTTTATTTTCTGATTTTTTGATTTTCCCATGATGTCAAGGAAAGAGGCACTTAGTTTGAAGGCAGGCCTTGAAATACATCCACAGGTATAACTCAAATTTACTCAAATTATGTCAATTAGCCTATCAGAAGCTTCTAAAGCCATGACATTATTTTCTGGAATTGTCCAAGCTGTTAAAGGCAATCAACTTAGTGTATGTACAATTCTGACCCACTGGAATTGTGATACAGTGAATTAAAGTGAAATAATCTGTCTATAAACATTTGTTGGGAAAATTACTTGTGTCATGCACAAAGTAGATGTCCTAACCGACTTGCCAAACCTATAGTTTGTGAACAAAACATTTTGTTGAGTGGTTGAAAAACAAGTTTTAATGACTCCAACCTAAGTGTATGTAAACTTCCGACTTCAACTGTATATACAAGTAGAACCTAGAATACCTATATCTATACCTAAGTTTAATCTTTCTATCATTTAAGCGTTTTATCCATAGACCCTATGGTTGTATCCCTTAGTTTGTCAGCTGAACACTGGTCAATACTCTATGACAGTTATATGCTCAAAGCTATAATGGACACTCATGTGTATGGAATTGCATTGATTTTTGATTATCGGCAATGACGGAAATGAATAGATTATACAGCACATTTAGTTGAATCTATTTGAAAGTGTAATGGCAAAAGCAGACCCACCACAACAACAGAAGCAGACCCACCACCGTCTCTGCTCACCCTGAGGCTTTAAGCACTCAGATACACTATACAATACACTACAAGTCACTTATCTTAATAGACCCCAGCTAGCACATAAGGTTCTAAGAGCCACATGTTTCGTAGAGCTTGGGGGGAGCATGGTTGTCCTATGGTTAATTTGCATACAATCTTCCCACAACTTTCTGGGAGTGGTGCACCATCGTTGCTTGGCTTTGGAAAATTCTCTGCACATTTAAGGAACTTCACACAATAAAAACAATTAAATTATTGGTATTTTATTAGGAACTTTCCTAATCATTTTTTTTTATTTAACTAGGCAAGTCAGTTAAGAATACATTCTTATTTACAATGATGGCCTAGGAACAGTGGGTTAACTTCCTTGTTCAGGGGCAGAATGACAGATTTTTACCGTGTCAGCTTGGGGATTTGATCTTGCAACCCCACGTTTGCGTTTAATTTAATAAATAGTTCAGAGAACGTTAAAAAACAATGTTCTCCTGTGGGTATTTCTGTACTTAAGCACGTTTCCTACAGGATTCCTCATAGTTCTATTTTAAGTTATGTTCTCAAATTGTTCTGAGAACGTTAAGAAAACTTCCCATAAAAACCACAAGAAAACTTTGGTAACGTTCAGAGACCGTTCTAAGAATGTTATTTAAAAACATATACATTCTGTTCTCAGCATCAACAATACTCTCAATCCTCTTGTTAAGTGTGTTCAGGTGTGTTGGCCACACCCACTAATTGGCTACAATTGATCTTAAAGAGAGCCCGTTTCCTTTGAAATGGTGTCTGTTTGAATAAACTAAAATGAACAGCTTTGTATGGGTAAAAAATAAAACGTAGCATGCTAGCTCCATCCTGGTGGTGAAGTGGACTAATTCCATGGAAATAGAACAGGAGATTATAGGTTTGAATCTCTCTGATGCCTAGTCACAATAAAAAATACATGTATTTCCATGATTAATGCTTAATGAAATACATTTCCATGTGTCCTATCTGTGCTAGGATTTCAAAAAAGTTCACCCAAAATAAGCTAGTCATTTTATAAAAAGTTTTATTGAAACATAATTTATTTTCTCAGAGTTTTAATAAGACCTCGCAGAAAAACTTCAGAAAACCTCCATGCAACCTAAAAATAAACGTTAACAGAAAAGGCAAAATGTTCTGTTTTACTGGTCAGGAAACGTATTGCTTCGTTCCCACAACCAATGGAAACAAGAAACATACGTATCCACAACGTCCAAGGAACCAAATGTGCTAGCTGGGAAGGCTCTTATTTAATGTAGTCTACATTTGTTGGGAGAGAGAAATAGAGAGAGTGGGGTGGGGTGAGGTTGGAGAAAGAGAGAGACAGACAGAAACAGAACGAGAGTAGGGTGGTATATAGAGTGAGCTAGAAAGAGAGAGAGGCAATGTGATGCCAGGGCTGTGGAGAGAGATTGAGCGAGAGAGAACAAGGGAGAGATGGAGGGAGAAAGAGAGCGAGAAAGAGAAGGAGACAACCATAATCAGAAACAGATAACCAAATGCCTAAAATGTTGTTTACTCAATATATAACATGACAGAGTGAATGGGCTTGGGGACATGACATGACTCTTCCCTCTGTGGTGGCTTTTAAGGGAACACCGTGGCTTACTTCTTGACCAGTGGAGGCTGCTGAGGGGAGGACGGCTCATAATAATGGCTGAAACGGCATTAAACCATATGTTTGATGTATTTGATATCATTCCACCTATTCCGCTCCAGCCTTTACCACGAGCCCGTCCTCCCCATTAAGGTGCCACCAAGCTCCTGTGTTTCTGACTAACATGTTTGTTTATCCCCTCTCTCCCTCCTTTCCAATTCCTTTCCCCTTAACTATAGATCCGAGGAGGAAAGTTGATGATTTCAAACACGAGGAAGAGCGATGCGGGCATGTTTGTGTGTGTGGGCACCAATATGGTGGGAGAAAGGGACAGCGACCCAGCAGAACTTGTGGTGTTTGGTGAGTGGAGTTTCAACATATTAAGTTTTCCCTCTCCTCCTCAACACATTCAAATGCTCTGTGTTTCCTCTTCTCCCTCTGTTTCTCACATTTTATCGTCTGCTGTGAATTCATCATCTTTTCCCTACTTCTTCCACTCTCCTATCTTGCCCTCCTCTTTTCTCTCCCCATCTTTCTCTCCTTGTTTTGCTTTTTCCTCCCTCTTTCTTTCTTAACTTAGCTTGTTCTCTCTCTGACCATGTCTCTGTCTCTGTCCATCTGTCAGAGCGGCCCATGTTCGTTAAGCGTCCAGTGAACCAGGTGGTGCTGGCAGATGACATGGTGGACTTCCTGTGTGAGGCCCATGGAGACCCCGCCCCCACCATCCGCTGGAGGAGAGAGGAGGGAGAGCTGCCCCGTGGCAGGTGAGGACACACACAAAGATAGATACACACACACACACACACACACACACACACACACACACACACACACACACAGCATCACATTAGCATTGGTCACCAGAAATCAATGAGGGTGAATGGATCCCAGTTAGCATGCAGTACTATCCTATCAGCTCTGCTCTGCTACTGTTGTTGTTGTTGCAGGTCAGAGATCCGCAGTGACCACAGCTTGCGTCTGACTCAGGTCCGGGCCGAGGACGAGGGCACCTACACGTGTGTGTCTGAGAACAGCGTGGGAAAGGCAGAGGCATCGGGCAGCCTGCAGGTCCACGGTAAGACCGGGCACAACACATGGGGATTCACACACATGAAATGCAATTAAACTGACTGGTACAGAGTGACACACACACATAAGTAGAGACACAGGCACGTACACCAATAGGATATTATGGCATGGAGTTGCATGGAGATTATTGGCTGTTGGGAGATGATTTCGTTTGGAGAGTGCAGCTGCAATATTAATGGGGTATGCCAGTGTGTGTGTGTGTGTGTGTGTGTGCGCGTGTGTGTTTCGTCTACAACACACTCAGAGTAGAGGAGATAGCCAGAGGGGTTTCTGTTTGAGCACATCTCTTTCAGTCTGAGCCCTCTCACTCCCAATCTCCACCTCTCCCTTTACACATGCATCCCTTAATTTTTGACCTATAGCCGTCATATCATAATACCTATTCATACCAGGGATTGGGGTCAATACCATTTCAGTTCAATCAATTCAGAAGAGTTTGAAAATGTACTTGCAACGTGGCATTGATTTTCTATAAGGAAGTTTCAATTTCACTTTCTGACTTGACCAGTAAAACATCATCTAACCCTGATACACTGATTCTTGGTTCATTGGACTGCACTGCTCATTCAATCATCCTCAAGTCTCAACTCAACTCGACCCATCTCATTTTCATTCATCTCTCTTTTTTCTCTCCGGTCCATTTTTTTCCCCATCTCTCCGTCCCAGTGGGTCCATTTAGTAAGTACACCATTTCATCTCATCTCTCTGCATGTAGCGTGTGTCAAGTGAAGGACAAGGATTGATCTGATTGCTTGCAATTGGGTCTCGTCCATGCGGTTGCCGTATTTGGCATAGTAGAAACCCCCCATTTGCTTTTATCTGATTGGCGTCTTGGTGAAGGGGGGATAAGTCAATATGCATTAAATGCCCCTGGCCACCCAGTAAAATCATACTCTGCAATACCATATATGGACATGGCCCAACAGCAGCAATCCAATCAGCTTTGAGTTCATCTATAAAATGGTCTGTACTATAGATGTATATATTTACAGCAACAACCATTAACATTGGAATGCCAAAAAAGGTTAAATGCTAGTCTTTTCTATACACCTACAGTGACTGATACCGTGTGTGTGTGTGTGTGTGTGTGTGTGTGTGTGTGTGCGCGCGCGCATGCATGCATGCACTAAGGCTCAATGCTTCAAATAGGCTAGTGATAGGACCACAGTCATGTCCTTAACTTGTCAATGACGATTACAGCAGAGATCAATGGGGCAGGGTTGACCTCCAGGATTTACACCCACATTGGCAAATGACCTAAGGAAGCTAGCATGAAGCAGGGAGAAGGCGATCAATACTAGCCCAGAAGTAAAGGTGACAGGCAGGCTGAGGTTGCTACTGCGATTTGGAGGTGTACCAAACCCTTCTATGCATTCGAGGTAGAAGTTGCCCATAATCACAGATCTTGGATCAGATTACGCTAACCTCAATCCTAGCATTAACCATTATGGTTAGGAAAAGAAATCTGACCCTGTGTCAATGGTTACGGACAATTTACTGCCTTCTTTGCTACTTGGTAGATCAAATGGGGTTTCCTCCTGTCTGAGGTTTAGCATCTATGCTATAGCGTAACCCAACTTGGTTGCAGATGTTTCATATTTAAAAGGCCCCTGTTTATTAGGAGAATGTAAATATTTTGCGACCAGTTTCCATTGTAGTATCCCTCCCACACTAGACCTCCCACTTAGAGCATATCACCACGTGCGACTAATTTTGGACACAGTCCGAAGATGCTAACATCAATTAAGCGCCAAACCATCAGCTACTCGCATATTATTGTGAATGAAAATAAGAGCCATGTTTTTGTGGTAGCAGTCAAGTGTAGGTTAACAAAAAGTTATTTTTGGAGTAACCCAGAAGCTTTTCTGTCTCTCATAAAACCAAAAAAGCAAGCCATAGCTATGAAATTAAACGTTGTTCTGCCACGAAACGGAAGATATTGCACTATATTTCTTCAGAGAGTGTACATGTCAAAATGAAAGAAAATGAAGTGGAAATGGTAGATTAAGAAGGAACAGTATACAGGCCACAAGGCACATGCACAGGTAGAGGTCTAATGGGCCTGAGCCCCTGCCCTTTTGTCCTCCTATGAGTAAAGTTCCCATTTCAGATTGGTTAATTATTAACTTTTTATTTCACTTTTAGTCGATTTTCTCTCGTTATTGAAATTATATTCCCATCAAACTAGCTAATTTCACCTTTTATTGTGTGGACAATTCCCCCTCACCTGCTCCTCTGCCCCAACACGAGTGTGCACTGCATGTATGAGATACCTGCACGCAACGAAAGTGTAGTAGTGGCTCACTTTTCAGTTGCAGGTGTCATATCACAGTCAAGAACAGAGAAGGCTTTAATTAGACTGTTTGTTAGTGGGCCTAAGAGGAAAATGTCAGTAGCAGAACAAACTCCAATCACAGGTAAAGACAAGTTAGATTGTTTAAACAGCATAGCTAATTAGCTAGCTAGCTAACTAGTTGGTTTACATAATCTACATTTGCTATTATCAGCTGATAGCCCACTGCTCTTCAGCCTCTCTTTGTAGCCTGACGACTCACACAAAAAATTAATTCACTGCTCTGTCGTTCGTTACATACTTTAGACAGACATCATTGAAATATTTTGTGGTGAGGAGGGGCGCGAGGGGCGTTGTACAAAACAAAGTAATAAGTGATTGAATCGTCTCTAACCAATCAGAGTATCAAAGCTAATGACACATTTTCAAACCACCGCTTTACCTAAGTGTGTTCTGACTAAGGCCCAACCCATCGGTTTCTGGACCAATCAAATGCCCCCGAATGTGTTCGCATTTGGTGTAGGGTCCGGGAGGGTCGGGGAGTCAGTCTCATTGTGGAGAAGAAACTAAAGTCCATGAGCATGGCGTAGCATTTGGCCGGGGCAAGGAGTCTGGGTAGCCAAGCAACTCTCTTTGAGATTGTGTACAGTGGGATGAGTGGGATTTTGCAGAAAATAAAGCTATATGCTTACAAATCTATTTCAATTTGGCTACAGGAGCATTAGATAATTAGCTATGAATGTACGAAATGTAAGTAAATATATATATTTATTTATTTAGGGTTTTGGGCACAGGGAGGAAAGACGGGGGGAAAGATTCCACTTATAATTGGCTTGTTGAAGAACAGTATAAAAAAAAAACTTCCCATCAGACAATAAACATTTTGCACAAAATGAGAAGTGGAGGGGAAAAGAGAAGAGTGGTGGGTCCCTTAATGGGGGCTCGTCCGGGATAGCAATCTCAAAGGATCTTTTTTTATCATGCCCGCAGCGCCATTAAAATCATAACATAATCTCAGCGTGTAATTTCCTAAACTGCCCTGCATATTAGCATGTATAAAGGACAGGGACAATAGAGGGGGAAATAAGGTGTAAGACTAATTTAGATACAACAGATTAAAGACTGGGAAGGCACTGGGGCGATGTTTGAAAGCCTGTTAAATAGGCAGTCTTGTGTGGGGCGGAAAACAACCCAATTATTGAGCAAGTGGGTCAGAGAGGAGAGAGTGGGTGAGAGAGAGAGAGAGAGAGAGGACAGGGTGTATGTATGTATGTGTGTGTGTATGTGTGTGTGTGCTTGAGAGAGAGAGTGAGAGAAATGAAGAAACAAAGCGAAAAATAGAGAGAAAGAGAGAGAGAAAATAGACTGAATTTATGAAGAAAAAAAACAACTACATTAAGATATCCATTTTATCAGCAACATATCAGCATGCAATGTCAGTACACACCGGTTCACTTTAATCTTCCTAATTTACTATGGATTAGATCTACATGAAGGCAAGGAGTTTAGCACAAAAAGCTCTTTCAATTGTTTTCTTCAGGGAAAAAACTTGAAGGCCCAGAACATTGTACTCGTTCATTCTGTGCTACAGGGGGTAACTTTAACTTTAGCAGGTCTTTTACAAGTCCTCTCAAGCTTAAAACATTGTCTTTTTGATGCAGTATTAATAGCGTTTGGGTGCATTTTTAATTGCGAGCGGGTCTACTCGAGCGTATGTATGTGGCTGTTGTCTGTCGACATCATCGTGTGACTGTGACAGCTGCCTGTCACTCTTAGCCCCTGAGGAGCTCTCTCCGAGGACATGGCTGTGCTTTGTTGCTTACCGTGTGTGTGTGTGTGTGTGTGTGTGTGTGTGTGTGTGTGTGTGTGTGTGTGTGTGTGAAATGTCTTTCTTGCTAGCTCTAAACCCAACAATGCAGTAATCCATAACAATGTAATACTAAAACAACATAAGGTAGAACAAAAATACATGAGAAATAAAAATAAGAAGAACACGAGAAAGTAAGTAAGCATAATATATACAGGGTCAGTCAGTTCCAATACCATATTTACAATGTACAGCGATACTGGAGTAATAGAGGGACATATGTAAGGTGAATAGGCATCAGGATATTATGATAAACAGAGTAGCAGCAGCGAATATGATTGTGTGAGTGTGTGTGTGTGTGTAGAGTCAGTATAAATGTATTGTATGTGCATGTGTGTGTGTGAGCAAATTATGAGTGTTTGTGAGTGTTTGTGTGTATGTTGGAGTGTCAATGTGTGTGTGTTACTGTGTAGGGCCCTGTGAGTGTGCATAGAGACTGCAAAGAAAGGTGTATATATATACAGTACCAGTCAAAAGTTTGGACACATCTACTCATTCAAGGGCTTTTATTTTCACTATTTTCTACATTGTCATTGTAGAATAATAGTGAAGACATCAAAACTATGAAATAATACATATGGAATCATGTAGTAACCAAAAAGTGTCAAACAAGTCTAAATATATTTTATATTTAAGATTCTTCAAAGTAGCCAAATTTTGCTTTGATGACAGCGTTGCACACTCTTGGAATTCTCTCAACCAGCTTCATAAGGAATGCTTTTCGAACAGTCTTGAAGGATTTCCACGTATGCTGAGCACTTGTTGGCTGCTTTTCCTTCACTCTGTGGTCCAACTCATCCAAAACCATCTCATTTGGGTTGAGGTCGGGTGAATGTGGAGGCCAGGTCATCTGATGCAGCACTTCATCACTCTTCTTCTTGGTCAAATATCCCTTACACAGCCTGGAGGTGTGTTGGGTCATTGTCCTGTTGAAAAATAAATGATAGTCCCACTAAGCACAAACCAGATGGGATGTCGTATCACTGCAGATCTATGCTGTGGTAGACATGCTGGTTATGTGTGCCTTGAATTCTAAATACATCACAGACAGTGTCACCAGCAAAGCACCATCACACCTCCTCCTCCATGCTTCATGGTGGGAGCCACACATGCGGAGATCATCCGTTCACCTACTCTGAATCTCACAAAGACACGGCAGTTGGAACCAATAATCTGAAATTTGGACTCATCAGACCAAAGGACAGATTTCCACCGGTCGAATGTCCATTGCTCGTGTTTCTTGGCCCAAGCAAGTATTTTCTTCTTATTGGTGTCCTTTAGTAGTGGTTTCTTTGCAGCAAATTGACCACCAAGGTAGCAAGGGGAGGCAGGTAGTTTAGTGGTTAGAGCGTTGGGCCAGCAACCTTTTAGATCGTGGTCCCTGAGCTGACAAGTAAAAAATCTGTCGCTCTGCCCCTGATCAAGGCAGTTAACCCACTGTTCCTAGGCCGTCATTGTAAATAGGAATTTGTTCTTAACTGACTTGCCTAGTTAAATTTTAAAAAGCGTCTTGGGCTCCTGAGTGGAGCAGTGATCTAAGGCACTGCATCTTAGTACTAGAGGTGTTAATCCTGGGCTTTATCACAACTGGCTGTGACTGGGAGTCCCATTGGGCGGTGCACAATTGAGCCAGCGTCATCTGGGTTAGGGGAGGGTTTGGCCGGGGTTGGCCGTCATTATAAAATAAGAATTAGTTATTAACTGACTTGCCTAGTTAAATACATTTTTATAAATCAACGCCGTCTCCTCTGAACAGTTGATGTTGAGATGTGTCCGTTACTGAAGTATTTATTTGCGCTGCAATCTGAGGCTGGTAACTCTAATGAGCATATCCTCTGCAGCAGAGGTAACTCTGGGTCTTCCTTTCCTGTGGCAGTCCTCATGAGAGACAGTTTCACCATAGCGCTTGATGGTTTTTGTGACTGGACTTGAAGAAATGTTCAAAGTTCTTGACATTTTCCAGATTGACTGACCTTCATGTCTTAAAGTAATGATGGGCTGTTGTTTCTCTTTGCTTATTTGAGCTGTTCTTGCCATAATATGGAATGGTCTTTTACCAAATAGGTCTATCTTCTGTATACCCCCCCCCCCCCCTTTTTATTTCATCTTTATTTAACCAGGTAGGCCAGTTGAGAACAAGTTCTCATTTACAACTGCGACCTGGCCATGATAAAGCAAAGCAGTGCGACAAAAACAACACAGTTACACAAACAAACATACAGCCAATAACACAATAGAACAATCAATGTACAGTGTGTGAAAATGTACAAGAGTAGGGAGGTAAGCCAATAAATAGGCCATAGATGCAAAATATTTACAATTTAGCATTAACACTGGAGTGATAGATGTGCAGATGATGATGTGCAAGTAGAGATTCTGCGGTGCAAAAGAGCAAGAGGATTAGTAACAATATGTGGATGAGATAGTTGGGTGTGCTATTTAAAGATTGGCTGTGTACAGGTACAGTGATCGGTAAGCTGCTCTGACAGCTGATGCTTAAAGTTAGAGAGGGAGATTTAAGACTCCAGCTTCAGTGATTTTTGCAGTTTGTTCCAGTCATTGGCAGCAGAGAACTGGAAGGAAAGGCGGCCCAAGCAAGTGTTGGCTTTGGGGATGACCAGTGAAATATACCTGCTGGAGCGCGTGCTACGGGTGGGTGTTGCTATGGTGACCAGTGAGCTGAGATAAGGCGGGGCTTTACCTAGCAAAGACTTATAGATGACTTGGAGCCAGTGGGTTTGGCGACAAATATGAAGCGAGGGCCAGCCAACGAGAGCATACTATCAGGGCACAAGGCGGACCCAGATGCAGACACAGGAGGCAGATGGTTGGAGTCTTAGATGTTTATTGATCCAAAAAGGCATAGGCAAGAGAATGGTCGTGGACAGGCAAAAGGTCCAAACCAGTTCAGAGTCCAGGAGGTACAGAGTGGCAGACAGGCTCGAGGTCAAGGCAGGCAGAATGGTCAGGCAGGCGGGTACAGAGTGCAGAAACAGACAAGGGTCAAATCCGGGAGGACTAGCAAAAAGAGAATAGAAAAAGGCATGAGCACGGGGAAAAACATGCTCGTTGCCTTGGATATACAAGACAAACTGGCACAGAGAGACAGGAAACACAGGGATAAATACACTGGCACAGAGAGACAGGAAACACAGGGGTAAATACACTGGGGAAAACAAGCGACACCTGGAGGGGGTGGAGACAATAACAAGGACAAGTGAAACAGATCAGGGTGTGACACATACAGGTCGCAGTGCTGGGTAGTATATGGGGCTTTGGTGACAAAACGGATGGCACTGTGATAGACTACATCCAGTTTGCTGAGTAAAGTGTTGGAGGCTGTTTTGTAAATTACATCGCCGGAGTCAAGGATCGGTAGGATAGTCAGATTTAGGAGGGTATGTTTAGCAGCATGAGTGAAGGAGGCTTTGTTGCAAAATGGAAAGCTGATTCTAGATTTAATTTTGGATTGAGATGCTTAATGTGAGTCTGGAAGGAGTTTACAGTCTGGCCAGACACCTAGGTATTTGTAGTTGTCCACATATTCTAAGTCAGAAACGTCCATAGTAGTGATGCTAGTTGGGCGGGAGGGTGCGGGCAGCAATCGGTTGAAGAGCATACACTTAGTTTTACTAGCATTTAAAAGCAGATGGAGGCCACAGAAGGAGTGTTGTATGGCATTGAAGCTCGTTTCGAGGTTCGTTAGCACAGTGTCCAAAGAAGGGCCAGATGTATACAGAATGGTGTTGTCTGTGTAGCGGTGGATCAGAGAATCACCAGCAGCAAGAGCGACATCATTGATATATACAGAGAAAAGAGTCATCCCGAGAATTGAACCCCTTCCTTGTCACAACACAACTGATTGGCTCAAACGTATTAAGGAAAGAAATTCCACAAATTAACTTTTAACTGTTAACTGTTAATTGAAATGCATTCCAGGTGACCAACTCATGAAACTGGTTGAGAGAATGCCAAGAGTGTGCAAAGTTGTCATTAAGGCAAAGGGTGGCTACTTTGAAGAATCTCAAATATAAAATATATTTTGATTTGTTTTTTTGGTTACTACATGATTCCATATGTGTTATTTCATATTTTTGATGTCTTCACTATTATTCTACAATGTAGAAAATAGTAAAAATAAAGAAAAACCCTTGAATGAGTAGGTGTGTCCAAACTTTTGACTGGTACTGTATATACAAACAGAAAGGTCAACTCAGTCCGTGTAGCCATTTTGTTAGCTATTTAGCAGTCTTATGGCTTTGGGATAGAAGCTGTTGTTAATACATTGCATTCAATGGTGAGTTCAAAGATGAGTGTAACAAGGTTGACACTTAAGTCAATACATCACAGTCAATGGGGAAAGACACCAATTGACACTTACGTCAATACATTGCATTCTATGGAAACATATTGGTGTCACGGGGTTGATGATTATGTCAATACATTTGCAGTCAATAGTAAAAGACGAGTGTCAACCTATTGAGGCTTATCTCAATACATTGCGTGCAAAAATACAAATAAGATAGAAGGGTCAACTCTGTCCGTGTAACCATTTTGTTAGCTATTGTTAGCTGTAGCGCCACGCGATCAAGGGAGGTGCTATTGCCATTCCAAGCAATGATACAGCCAGTCAAGAAGCTCTCAATGGTACAGCTGTATAACTTTTAGAGGATTTGAGGGCCTATTCACGCACACACACGCGCACCTACTGTGAGCCCCGTTTCTCTTGTTGCATTGTTTTAGATCGTCTGTTGTAACCACTTTGTCTGCCACTGTTTGATATAGAGGCCTGCTGTGAGTTACTGTGTTCCATTCAACTTCAGCACTGAAACTAACTGCACTCTGATCTGGCCTAGCATAAGCACAGTATGTGGGGGGCTGAGGAATCAGTTGAAAAGTGCTATACACACAAACACACACACCAAATGTACACAATCACTTACTCATGCACACACACACACACACACACACACACACACACACACACACACACACACACACACACACACACACACACACACACACACACACACACACACACACACTTCCTCGTGAACACACATCTGTACACACACACACATGCACGCACACACACACCATCTCACAGCTGCTTTACCTCTCACTCTGACCACCACTCTCCTTCTGAACATACCTCCCTCATTTATCTTATCATAAAGAAAGAGTCCTGAACTACCACAGGTTAAAATAGACTCTCTCTTATTCAAGTTTTCTCAGTTATGTGTGTACTTGGTTGCAATAGGCACTTAACAAAAGTCAATGGACTCCCCTTTTTTAAATTCAAAGTGATTGTCTTTATTTCATGGTGGATAAATGCAAGACTCCATTTTGAGCCATCCGACATTTCTCTAGCCCCATCCCTCAGCTTAAAACCAAACCAAATGACCTTTGACTGATGAACTAATTCAGGATTGTGGCTTTAAATATAGAACTAAGTTTCCAAAACGTGTAGTAGCTGGATGCCATTTCTCATCTCTTCCCTATGACACATCTGATACGTTCGCTCAATTTTGGTGTTATGTATATTTTATATCCATTACAGTGTGTTCCCACAATGTGCTATCCCAAGTGAGAACTTTCATGCTTCTCTGTTTCCCCTGCCTCTGAAGCTCAGCAGTGTAGTGCTGTGCCCATTATGGCTAATTATTTATTGTAGCCATAGGCGATGTGCAAGAGAGTGTGCCTCCTCAAATCAAGCATCGCCATTGTTATTCTCGAGATGGAGCTTCGGAGGGGGAAAAGTCCCAGTTGAAAACCCCACCAATCATTCTGAGATAGAAGTAGATGGATTTGCGCCTGGTCAAGTCGTCGTAATCAAGCCCCTTGTCTAGTGTGGAGTAAATAATAATTTGTTCTTAACTGACTTGCCTAGTTAAATAAAGGCTAAATAATAAAATGGTTGAAATACAAAAGGTAAAATAACTAAACAGAAATGTGGGTTGTATTTATAATGTTGTTTGTTCTTCACTGGCTGCTCTTTTCTTGTGACAACAGGTCACAAATCTTGCTGCTGTGATTGCTCACTGTGGTATTTCACCAAACAGATATGGGAGTTTATCAAAATTGGATTTGTTTTCAAATTCTTTGTGGGTCTGAGGGAAATATGTGTCTTCAATATGGTCATACATTTGGCAGGAGGATAGGAAGTGCAGCTCAATTTCCACCTCATTTTGTGGGCAGTGTGCACATAACCTGTCTTCTCTTGAGAGCCAGGTCTGCCTATGGCGGCCTTTGTCAATAGCAAGGCTATGCTCACTGAGTCTGTACATAGTCAAAGCTTTCCTTACGTTTGGGTCAGTCACCGTGGTCAGGTATTCTGCCACTGTGTACTCTCTGTTTAGGGCCAAATGGCATAGTAGTTTGCTCTTTTTTTGTTAATTCTTTCCCATGTGTAATAATTATCTTTTTGTTTTCTCATGATTTGGTTGGATCTAATTGTGTTGCTGTCCTGTGGCTCTGTGGGGTCTGTTTGTGTTTGTGAACAGAGCCCCAGGACCAGCTTTCTTAATGAGGGACTCTTCTCCAGGTTCATCTCTCTCTAGGGGATGGCATTGTTATGGAAGGTTTGGGAATCGTTTCGTTTTAGGTGGTTGTAGAATTTAAAGGATATTTTCTGGATTTTGATAATTAGCGGGTATCGGCCTAATTCTTCTCTGCATGCATTCTTTGGTGTTTTACGTTGTACACTGAGGATATTTTTGCAGAATTCTGCATGCGGAGTCTCAATTTGGTGTTTGTCCCATTTTGTGAATTCTTGGTTGGTGAGCGGACCCCAGACCTTACAACCATAAAGGGCAATGGATTCTTTAACTGATCCAAGTATTTTTTTAGCCAGATGCTAATTGGTATGTCAATTTTTATGTTCCTTTTGATGGCATAGAATGGCCTTCTTGCCTTGTCTCTCAGATTGTTCACAGCTTTGTGGAAGTTACCTGTGGCGCTGATGATAAGGCCAAGGTATGTGTAGTTTTTTATGTGCTCTAGGGCAACGGTGTCTAGATGGAATTTGTATTTGTGGTCCTGGCAAATGGACCTTTTTTGGAACACAATTATTTTGGTCTTACTGAGATTTACTGTCAGGGCCCAGGTCTGGCAGAATCTGTGCAGAAGATCTAGGCCCCCCTTGGTTGGTGACAGAAGCACCAGATCATCAGCAAACAGTAGACATTTGACTTCAGATTCTACTAGGGTGAGGCCGGGAGCTGCAGACTGTTCTAGTGCACTTACCAATTCTTTGATATATATGTTGAAGAGGGTGGGGCTTAAGCTGCATCACTTCTCACCCCACGGCCCTGTCGGAAGAAACCGCGCACTTGTTGTTTGTGTACATGGATTTTATAATGTCGTATGTTATTCCCACAACACCACTTTCCATCTATTTGTATAGCAGACCCTCATGCCAAATTGAGTCTAAGGCTTTTTTTAAATCAACAAATCATGTTTGTCAATTAGGGTGTGCAGAGTGAATACGTGGTCTGTTGTACGATATTTTGGTAAAAAACGAATTGGGCATTTGCTCAGTACATTGTTTTCACTGAGGAAATGTACGAGTCTGCTGTTAATGATAATGCATAGGATTTTCCCAAGGTTGCTGTTGATGCATATCCCACGGTAGTTATTGGGGTCAAATTTGTCTCCACTTTCGTGGATTTGGGTGATCACTCCGTGGTTCCAAAGGAGGATGTTAGAGTTTTAGTATAACCAATTGGAATTTGTTGTCTGTATATTTTATAATTTCATTGAGGACACCATCAACACCACAGGCCTTTTTGGGTTTGAAGGTTTTTATTTTGTCCTGTAGTTCATTCAAGGTAATTGGAGAATCCAGTGGGTTCTGGTAGCTTTTAATAGTTGATTCTAAGATTTGTATTTGAGCATGTATATGTTTTTGCTGTTTGTTCTTTGTTAGAGAGCCAAAAAGATTGGAGAAGTGGTTTACCCATACATCTCAATTTTGGAAAGATAATCCTTCGTGTTGTTTAGTGTTTTCCAATTTTCCCGGAAGTGTTTAGAGTCTATGGATTCTTCAATTACATTGAGCTGATTTCTGATGTGCTGTTCCTTCTTTTTCCATAGTGTATTTCTGTATTGTTTTAGTGATGCATAGACTCAAGGTTTTCTGGATCTCTATGTTTTTGGTTGGACAGGTTTCTCAATTTCTTTCTTAGGTTTTTGCATTCTTCATCAAACCATTTGTCATTGTTGTTCATTTTCTTCAGTTTTATGTTTGACATTTTTTGATTTGATAGGGAAGCTGATTGCTCTATTCAAGTAGACTGTGATTTTGCTGTGATCTGATAGGGGCGTCAGTGGGCTGACTGTGAACGCTCTGAGAGACTCTGGGTTGAGGTCAGTGATAAAGTAGTCTACAGTACTACTGCCAAGAGATGAGCTATAGGTTTACCTACCATAGGAGTCCCCTCAAAGCATACCATTGACTATAAACATACCCAGTGTGCGACAGAGCTGCAGGAGTTGTGGCCCATTTTTGTTGGTTATGTTGTCATAGTTGTGCCTAGGGGGGCATATGGGGGAGGGAATGCTGTCACCTCCAGGCAGGTGTTTGTCCCCCTGTGTGCTGAGGGTGTCAGGTTCTTGTCTGGTTTAGGTCGCCACAGACTAGTACATGTCCCTGGGCCTGGAAATGATTGATTTCCCCCTCCTGGATAGAGAAGCTGTCTTCATTAAAGTATGGGGATTCTAGTGGGGGGATATAGGTAGCACACAGGAGGACATTTTTCTCTGTTTAGATCATTTCCTTTTGAATTTCTAGCCAAATGTAAAATGTTCCTGTTTTGATTAATTTAATGGAGTGAGTTAGGTTTGCTCTATACCAAATTAGCATACCCCCTGAGTCCCTTCCCTGTTTCACACCTGGTAGTTTGTTGGATGGGACTACCAGGTCTCTGTAACCTAGAGGGCAACCAGTGGGTCCTTCTCCTCTATACCATGTTTCTTGTAGGATGACAATGTCTGTATTTCCGATTTTCTTTGATGTTCCATTAAGTGTCCAATGTTGTTGGTCGTGTGTCTTGCCCTCAGACCAGTAAGTGTGAGCAGAGCTTTCTATCGCTCTATATCTCTCTCTATATCTCTCTCTATATCTCTCTCTCTCTATCTCTCTCTCTCTCTCTCTCTCTCTCTCTCTCTCTCTCTCTCTCTCTCTCTCTCTCTCTCTCTCTCTCTCTCTCTCCACAGTTTTATGACTTTATGTCAGGTCTTAAATACCTGGTAGAAACTGCCATGCAGTATTGAGAGAGTCTACCAGAACCAAGAGCTCCTCAAGATTTCAACTTTTTGAGAATGTGGGAATGGTCCGTGGACACTTGAGGGACAGTTATGACGAATGTGTTTCATTTGGTGATCTCATGAAGGACAGGAAACACATATAACTCTATCTCTTAATGTGTACATTTCCCAGCTGTCATGTTTATATCTAAATATTGTGAAATGTATGTGATTAAACATGAAACTATTTGTGAAAAGATGTAATGGGATGTTAACCTTCTAAATGAGAATATGGGTTTTCATATTAAGTTAACCAAATCAATGGCCACGCCCACGTGAGCATAGACATTACGTTGGCGTCATGGAACCGCCCTTTTCTACTCCAGAGTATAAAACCACCCGTGACGAAATGTACATTTCACGACAAAGAAACCCACGGTAAGCCGGTCGTCTCAAATAATTAAGAAGACAGAGGACGCTGGGACAGAGGACGCTGGGACAGAGTCCCCACGTTGGAATGGCTACAATTCTATAGGCCCCAGAAGCTGTTGTTTTGGCTACATGGCTGGAAATTGTTCAACTCTGAGATTTTCATTCACTACAGTAGAAGGAGCAAATTCTAGACGACACAAATGACTAGTTTGCACCTAGAAACTACGTAAACTTAGAAAAAGGAATACCGACAGCCGCCGAAGCATTTATTCTGTGAACATTGTGGTACTCTGAAGTATCTACAACCACGAAGACATGACTTCTGGGAAAGTTAACCAGAGACTCTGGTGAACTCTACAGGACGATCAAGTGTTTTCAACGGAGAGACAACTACATACAGGCGTAAATATGTACATTTCATTTTTTTTCAGAATGAGCGGCCGTTCATGTGCAAAGGATTAGCATTTCTAAGATTAGAATTTTCCACTGTGTGTAGTGAATCGATTTTGTATTTCCCGCTCTTTCTCGGTCCCCACCCCTGTCCTTTGTCTACCAAACCGTCATATCAGCTTAGCCCACTCTGGACTTTTCTATTGTTGTTAGTAACTAATATCTACTGTTTGTTTGTTATGCATTTCTGTGATTATTTAGTAAATAAATAATTAAGCCAATTTGTATATTGCTGATTCATTATGTAAACTAGGGTTTGTGCAGATAACCAAGAATTTTATGATGTTTGGAATGAGACAAATGAGGTAAAAATTAATAATTCATTAATAGAAGATTAATTGACCAGATATTAAAATATCTGAGTTATATTTTGATTTGTTTTACTTAACTTAACTTGTAATCGCAACACTTTCCGTGGTGGCCCAACTTCCTAGTTAATTCATGTTTACATGGTTAGTTTCATCACGTAATAATTAAACCTAGAGAATTGATTTGATAAAATAAGTCTTCACATTTAATGATAGTCACAGCCTGAATTCAAAATGGATTAAAACATGTTTTCGCTCACCCATCTACACATAATACCCTATAATGACAAAGTGAAAACATGTTTTTGAAAATAAATCACATTTATTGAAAATTAAATACAGTAATATCTAATTTACCTAAGTATTCACAACCTTGAGTCAATGCTTTGTAGAAGCAGCTTTGGCAGCGATTATATCTGTTAGTCTTTCTGGTTTCTAAGAAAAAAGAAAGTCTCTAAGAGCTTTCCATACCTGGTTTCCTGAACATATGCCCATTATTCTTTTCAAAAATGTTCAAGCTCTGTCAAATTGGTTATTGATCATTGCTACAGTGCACAACCATTTTCAGGTCGTGCCATAGATGTTCAAATAGATTTAAGATAAAACTTGCAACTCGGCCACTCAGAAACATTTACTGTCTTCTTGGTAAACAACTCCAGAGTAGATTTGGCCTTGTGTTATAGGTTATTGTCCTGCTGAAAGGTGAATACTTCTCCCAGTGTCTGGTGGAACCATGTTTTCTTCTAGGATTTTGCCTGTGCCTGCCTCCATTCACTTTCTTTTTTACCCTGAAAAACTCTCCTGTCCTTAACAATTACAAGCTGAATACATCTCCCAGTGTCTGGTGGAACCATGTTTTCTTCTAGGATTTTGCCTGTGCCTACCTCCATTCACTTTCTTTTTTTACCCTGAAAAACTCTCCAGTCCTTAACAATTACAAGCATACACATAACATGATGCAGCCACCACTATGTTTGGAAGAGAGCGGTATTCAGTAATGAATTGGATTTATCACAAATATAACACTTTGTATTCAGGACAAAATGTTAATTGCTTTGCCACATTTTTTGCAGTATTACTTTAGTACCTGGGATGCATGGTTTGGCATCCTTCTGTACAGGCTTCCTTCTTTTTACTCTGTCAATTAGGTTAGTGTTGTCGAGTAACTACAATGTTGTTGATCCATTGTCAGTTTTCAATCACAGCCATTAAACTCTGTAACTGTTTTCATAGTGAAATCCCTGAGCGATTTATTTTTCTTTTTTCTTTTGACGCCTTTATCTTTGCTGTGACCTGGTGTATTGATACACCAAGTGTAATTAATAACGTCAACATGCTCAAAGGGATATTCAATATCTGCTTTTATTTTTTTTATCCATCTTTCAATAGCGGGCCTTTGCAAGGCATAGGAAAACCTCACTGGTCTTTGTGTTTGAATCTGTGTTTGAAATGTACTGCTCTATTGTCTGTATGTGTGGGGTTCTGTATGTGTGGGGTACAGACATGCAACTTATTATGTGACTTGTTAATCACATTTTTACTCCTGAACTCATTTAGGCTTGCCACAACAAAGGGGTTAAATACCTATTGACTCAAGACATTTCAGCGTTACATTTTTTATCAATTTGTTTCAATTTCGAAAGCATAATTCCACTTTGACAATATGGGGTGTTGTGTGGACACTTAGGAAACGGGTTTCTAAAGGGTTCTTTGACTGTCCCCATAGGATAACCATTTTTGGTTCCAGGTGAAATTATTTTGGGTTCCATGTGAAACCCTTTGTGGAAAGGGTTCTACCTGGAACTAATAAGGGTTCTTCAAAGGGTTCTCCTATGGGGACAGCCGAAGAACCCTTTTAGGTTCGAGATAGCACATTTGTTTTTAGAGTGTAGACCAGTGACAAACTATCTTTATTTAATCCATTTTAAATTCAGACTGTATAACACAACAAATTATGGAAAAAGTCGAGGGTTGTGAATGCTCTCTGAAGGCACTGTACGTTGGCTTTGCCTGTTTTGATAGTGCATTTTTGTTGTACGTGTCTCTGTCTGTGTGTGCACAAGCCTACGGTGAGATTACATAAGATGTGGGTATTAGGCTGCGTTTCTTCACTATTTCAGCACTTGCGTCAGCCCTGAGAATGGGATTGAATCAATAGGACTGCAGGCCCCGGAGATGGCTACTGAGACAGAATATGGTGAAACATAGATTATTACTGGTGTTTACTTTTGTTCGCTAGCTAGCTCTTCTTCTTCCCCACAGCCCAACGCCCAAATGACAGACAGCAGGGGATGTCAGGTTTGACCTTGTTGACCTTTAGGGTTGGCATGTGGAGTCTCGTTTGACCCCTGGACATGACCCTCCGCGACCTCTGCCCTGGGTCTATTTTGCGAGTGATTTATGTCCTACTGTGCGAAGAGCGAGGGTGGCAGGGAGAAGGGGTCGATCGAGGAGGATGAAAGCTTGTGGTACACTTAGAAAAAAAGGTTCTTAGGGTTCTTCGGCTGTCCCCATAGTATAACCCTTTTTGTTCCAGGTAGAACTATTTTAGAACAAGCAAAAGGGTTCTACCTGGAATCAAAGTGTTCTTCAAAGGGTTCTCCATGGAGACAGCCGAAGAACCATTTTAGGTTCTAAAATCTTTTTGTTCCAAGAGTGTACACACTTCGGAAATAGAGCAACCATCCTGAATTAAACACATCTCTTAAAGTGAAAATACACAGAGCAGGTAACTGAACAAATTGGTCATAGTTTTTCTGTTAGACTAACTTCTCTAGGTGGGTCGATAATGAATGCTGAGATTTTGCTCCTTGAAAGTCTATTGGTTTGATGAATTGAAAGGAAATGGGAGCAGAGGTAAAGCGGATACTACCCAAGGCACTATTTTTGTTCTCTGCTAGACCTCTCTCGTTTTCTCTTTTACTTCCTCCTCTCTGTAAATGTACCTCCCTCCATCTCTCTACTCTCTCGCTCTCTTCTTTGCCCCCTCTTCTCTCTGACCTCTCTCTGACCTCTCACTCCCCGCCCAACTATCTCCTCTTTCTTTCAATTCAATTTAAGGGGCTTTATTGTTATGAGAAACATATGTTTACATTGCCAAAGCAAGTGAAATAGCTAATAAACAAAAGTGAAATAAACAACAAAAAAATAACAGTAAACTTTACTCTCACAACAGTTCCAAAAGAATAAAGAATATTATGTCTATATACAGTGTTGTAATGATGTGCAAATAGTTAAAGTATGAAAAGGGAAAGTAAATAAACATAAATATAGTGGTGTTTGTGCTTCACTGGTTTCCCTTTTCTTGTGGCAACAGGTCACAAATCTTGCTGCTGTGATTGCACACTGTCTTATTTCACCCAACAGATATGGGAGTTTATCAAAATTGGAATTGTTTTCAAATTCTTTGTGGGTCTGTGTAATCTGAGCGAAATATGTGTCTCTAATATGGTCATACTTTTGGCAGGAGGTTAGGAAGTGCAGCTCAGTTTCCACCTCATTTTGTGGGCAGTGTGCACATAGCCTGTCTTCTTTTGAGAGCAATGTCTTTCTCAATTGAGAGCAGCCTTTCTCCATAGCAAGGCTATGCTCACTGAGTCTGTACATAGTCAAAGATTTTCTTAATTGTGGGTCAGTCACAGTGGTCAGGTATTCTGCCACTGTGTACTCTCTGTTTAGGGCCAAATAGCATTCTAGTTTGCTGTTTTTTTGTAAATTCTTTCCAATGTGTCAAGTAATTATATTTTGGTTGGGTCTAATTGTGTTGCTGTCTTGGGGCTCTGTGGGGTCTGTTTCTGTTTGTGAACAGAGCCCCAGGACCAGCTCTCACTCACTCACTCACTCACTCACTCACTCACTCCACACACACACACGCACACACCCCACCTCTCTCCTTTCTCTCTACCCCCTGGCCTTCAATACCTTTCTTTCTACCCCCCCCCTCCTCTTCCTCCCCTCGTCTCTCCATCTCCAATTGAGAGAGAAAGTGAAATAAGAGAGGGGGATCAGGCAGGGAGATGAGAAATCAATTAGGCACCACAAGGGCAAAGGTGACATCATTACACATTCAGTCCCTCCGTGCAAAATGAGCCAATAGCTCGTGGTGTGATCAATAGCAATCAAGAGGTGTGTGTGTGTTCGGGTATGTGCGTGGGTGTGATAGGTGTCATGGAGGAGAGATTGTGAGGATATAGTGGGGGGGGGGGGGGGGTTCTCCCCTATTTCCAATATAATTATTGTATTTCAAATACATAATTTTTACAAGGTTGGATTTTTACAAGGGTTGGATAGAGAGGCAGAGTGGGATCCTCTATATGCTCCTCCAGCAGCCCATATATGGTAGCCAATTAGCATATAGAAGAGCAGGCTCCAATGATCCTATACTTTTGGCAAGGACACAGAGGCCAATGAGAATTCAACTAGCCAGTGCTAACTAGCTGCAAATTACACTGGGTCACATTCTTGTAAGTAGAGCTTTAAAAAACAATCCTAGTCCTATTAGCTGCAGTGGCTCGTGTCCGGGTCAGCATCGCAACGATAATATGAGGAAGCAAGTTTGTAATAGCATGGATTTTCGACATTAACAGCTTCAAAACACGAGCCCATGAAAACAGATGTAATATGTGAAGAAATTGTAATTGAAGAAACCGTGCACAAGTTCGAATGTCGTTGCTGTAGCGACATGGACGTGATGCTCAGTTTTATCACTGCACCGAACAGTACTCATTTTTTTAAAGCTCTTTATCAATGTTAAATGTGGTGGGGCATCCTCCTACATGGAGTTTCTCAATGAAGACAAGTGTGTACAAGAAATTGTCAAGTGTGTACTGGAAAATGATGTCTGTACTAGAAATCCACACACACAAAGCACCCTCATTGCATCTCTGGTTTCCGTCAAATGCTTCGTCCTTTTTCTGACATTTCAAAACACAGCCCTTTAAGCAGGTTTGGGTGTCAAAGTGGTGATTTAAACAGAGGTGTGTGTGTGTGTGTGTGTGTGTGTGTGTGTGTGTGTGTGTGTGTGTGTGTGTGTGTGTGTGTGTGTGTGTGTGTGCCTGTAGTGTTTGTGTTATATAGTAAGGGATGAACTGTTATCCTCACACAGTGTTTTGGTGGGCCCCTAAGAATTGCACACGTGCACAGTGTCAGTGGTGACAGCTTGGTTGACATACACAGTGCATGCAGACCTGACACACACTCAGATTAAGAAAGGGTCACTCACACACGTGCACACACACACACACACACATCCTGACGTAGAGAAATGAGTTAACACACTGTCCAGCAGAAATAAAAACATGCACATCTTTTTTAGATATTCTAACATACTCTTCCCTCTCTCTACAGTGCCCCCTCAGATCGTTGTTCGACCCCGGGACCAGATCACAGCCCAGGGTCGCACCGTAACCTTCCTCTGTGGCACCAAGGGCAACCCTCCACCCGCTGTGTTCTGGCAGAAAGAAGGCAGCCAGGTAAGACGCACACCATGGAATATTGTATCAGGTCAAGTCACAGTCGTTCTGTATACACCAATATGACCACTCCACTGTGGAAACTGGTGTTCAGTCAGCATGGTTTTGGCACAAAATGGCTGACATGGATACAGATAAGGGTGGATAAAGTTACCACACATAATATAAACCTCCTTATGAAAACTGGTACAATATCAACACAATTCATTGGTATCATTAAAACATGGTTTAAAAATTGCCATGCGACCACCAACCTGGTTCGATTCCAGGCTGTATCACAACCGTCCGTAATTGGGAGTCCCATAGGGCGGTGCACAACGTCGTTAGGGTTTGGCTGGGGTAGGCCGTCATTCTAAATAATGAATGTGTTCTTAACTGACTTGCCTAGTTAAATAAAGGTTATCCTAAGGAGAACCTTATCTAGTCTGTCATGTTCTTGGCTCTGCTAGCGTTGAATGTTGCTATCAGGCTCTGCTTTCTCTCGGTTGAGCACAGTCCCTGGGCAAGTCACACTGAGAAACACACACATTGAAGGAATTGTTGGATAGTATTTTAACTCGGCAGCTATACTCTTCCTGGGGTCCACAAAGGATGGCGTATATGGCGTCATGTCTGATTAAAAACACCACACACACACACACACACACACACACACACAGGTGAACTCTAGTGTCTGTGGTGTAATGTGCAATCCCCTTTATATATTACACTTTAGAGCAGATCTCACCAGGAGTATATAGGCTCCTTAGGCATCGAAGAGAGAGTGTGTGTGTGTGTGTCACTGGTTCTGCGAAGCATCAACATGCTGAAAGGCCTGGTGGTTGAGTGTGTGCATGGGAGCCTGTAGCACCGCTCTTAGGGACAGATGAGGGGGAGAGATGGAGAGAGAGAGAGAGATGAAGAGGGTGAAGGTGGAAAGAGGGAGTGAGGGGTTGGTTGGTATAGCTAGAGAGTGGGAGATGTAGAAACAAAGAGTTGCCAATGAGAAAGAGGGTAGGGAATGGGAAAAGTAAATGAATGCAGAAGGAAAGAGCAAAGGATTTTATGTGGGAGTACTGTATAGGAGGTGCAGAGAGAGAGAGGGAAAGAGGGAGGGAGAGAGAGAGAGAGAGAGCGCCCCCCTTTGTAGCCCTGCCAGGGCTGTGTTAGATAACACCAAACTGCCTGGCTCTAAATAACACAAGACCCATGGAGAGCAGAACTGAGGGCTTCTCTTTGGTCTAGCTGTCTCTGGGCAGCGAAATGATTCCCTCTATCCCTCTGTGCCCCTCTCCTCCCTCTTTCTATCCCTCCCTCTATTCCTCTGTGACCCTCTTCTCCCTCTATCCACCCCTCTAAGCATCACGGTGGACCCCTCCCTTTCTCCCTACTTCTCTGCCTCTCGCCATCACACGCAATTATACCTTCACCCTTGACCTCTAGCCACGGGCTCTCCACCGATCAGCTCTAAGCCTCTTCGAGGACAGAGTCAAAGAGCATCGCACTCCTGGAACCTCGTGAAATACACATTGGAGGCAGCGAAAACCACACACACATACAGTACCAGTCAAAAGTTTGGACACACCTACTCATTCAAGGGTTTTTCTTTATTTTTACAATTTTCTACATTGTAGAATAAGTGAAGACATCAAAACTATGAAATAACACATATGGAATCATTGCAGTAACCAAAAAAGTGTTAAACACTGAGATTCTTCAAAGTAGCCACCCTTTGCCTTAATGACAGCTTTGCACACCCTTGGCATTCTCTCAACTATCTTCATGAGGTAGTCACCTGGAATGCATTTCAATTAATAGGTGTGCGTGGTTAAAAGTACATTTGTGGAATTTCAGGTCAGTCAAGGTCAGTCAATCCGGAAATGTTAAAGTGCAGTGGCAAAAACCATCAAGAGTGATGCTGAAACTGACTCTCATGAAGACCGCCACAAGAGAGGAAGACCCAGAGTTACCTCTGCTGCAGAGGATACGTTTATTAGAGTTACCAGCTTCAGAAATTGCAGCCCAAATAAATACAGAGTTCAAGTAACAGACACATCTCAACATCAACAGTTCAGATGAGACTGCTTGAATCAGGACTTCGTGGTCGAATTCCTGCAAAGAAACCACTACTAAAGGACACCAATACCAAGAAGAGACTTACTTGGGTTAAGAAACATGAGCAATGGACATTAAACCGGTGGAAATCTGTCCTTTGGTCTTGAGTCCAAATTTAAGATTTTTGGTTCCAACTTCTGTGTCTTTGTGAGACACAGAGTAGGTAAATGAATGATCTACGCATGTGTAGTTCCCTCCGTGAAGCATGGAGGAGGAGGTGGATTGGTGATTTAGAATTCAAGGCACACTTACCAGCATGGCTACCACAGAATTCTGCAACGATACACCATCCCATCTGGTTTGTGCTTAGTGGGACTATCATTTCTTTTTCTACAGGAAAATGGCCCAACACACCTCCAAGCTGTGCAATGGCTATTTGACAAAGAAGGAGAGTGATTGAGTGCTGCATCAGATGACCTGGCCTCCACAATCACCCGACCTCAACCCAATGGAGATGGTTTGGGATGAGTTGGACTGCAGAGTGAAGGAAAAGCAGCCAACAAGTGCTCAGCATACAGTGGGGCAAAAAAATATTTAGTCAGCCACCAATTGTGCAAGTTCTCCCACTTAAAAAGATGAGAGAGGCCTGTAAATTTCATCATAGGTACACTTCAACTATGACAGACAAATTTAGAAAAAAAATCCAGAAAATCACATTGTAGGATTTTTAATGAATTTATTTGCAAATTATGGTGGAAAATAGGTATTTGGTCACCTACAAACAAGCAAGATTTCTGGCTCTCACAGACCTGTAACTTCTTCTTTAAGAGGCTCCTCTGTCCTCCACTCGTTACCTGTATTATTGGCACCTGTTTGAACTTGTTATCAGAATAAAAGACACCTTTCCACAACCTCAAACAGTCACACTCCAAACTCCACTATGGCCAAGACCAAAGAGCTGTCAAAGGACACCAGAAACAAAATTGTAGACCTGCACCAGGCTAGGAAGACAATCTACAATAGGTAAGCAGCTTGGTTTGAAGAAATCAACGGTGGGAGCAATTGTTAGGAAATGGAAGACATACAAGACCACTGATAATCTCCCTCTATCTGGGGCTCCACGCAAGATCTCACCCCGTGGGGTCAAAATTATCACAAGAACGGTGAGCAAAAATCCCAGAACCACACGGGGGGACCTAGTGAATGACCTGCAGAGAGCTGGGATCAAAGTAACAAAGCCTACCATCAGTAACACACTGCGCTGCCAGGGACTCAAATCCTGCAGTGCCAGACGTGTCCCCCTGCTTAAGCCAGTACGTGTCCAGGCCCGTCTGAAGTTTGCTAGAGAGCATTTGGATGATCCAGAAGTAGATTGGGAGAATGTCATATGGTCAGATGAAACCAAAATATAACTTTTTGGTAAAAACTCAACTCGTCGTGTTTGGAGAACAAAGAATGCTGAGTTGCATCCAAAGAACACCATATCTACTGTGAAGCATGGGGGTGGAAATATCATGCTTTGGGGCTGTTTTTCTGCAAAGGGACCAGGACGACTGATCTGTGTAAAGGAAAGAATGAATGGGGCCATGTATCATGAGATTTTGAGTGAAAACCTCCTTCCATCAGCAAGGGCATTGAAGATGAAACGTGGCTGGGTCTTTCAGCATGACAATGATCCCAAACACACCACCCGGGCAACAAAGGAGTGGCTTCGTAAGAAGCATTTCAAGGTCCTGGAGTGGCATAGCCAGTCTCCAGATCTCAACCCCATAGAAAATCTTTGGAGGGAGTTGAAAGTCTGTTACCCAGCAACAGCCCCAAAACATCACTGCTCTAGAGGAGATCTGCATGGAGGAATGGGCCAAAATACCAGCAACAGTGTGTGAAAACCTTGTGAAGACTTACAGAAAACGTTTGATCTCTGTCATTGCCAACAAAGGGTATATAACAAAGTATTGAGATAAACTTTTGTTATTGACCAAATACTTATTTTCCACCATAATTTGCAAATAAATTAATTAAAATTCCTACAATGTGATTTTCTGGATTTTTTTTCTATTTTTGTCTGTCATAGTTGAAGTGTACCTATGATGACAATTACAGGCCTCTCTCATCTTTTTAAGTGGGAGAACTTGCACAATTGGTGGCTGACTATATACTTTTTTGCCCCACTGTATGTGGGAACTACTTCAAGACTGTTGGAAAAGCATTCCAGGTGAATCTGTTTGAGAGAATGCCAAGCGCGGGCAAAAGGTGGCTACTTTGAAGAATGTAAAATATAAAATATATTTTCAGTTGTTTAACACTTTTTCCCCACTATTCTACAATGTAGAAATAGTAAAAATAAAGAAAAACCCTTGAATGAGTAGGTGTGTCCAAACATTTGACTGGTAGTGTATTTACACTGCATGCATGTAACAAACACACACACACACACACACACATACAGTGCCTTCAAAAAGTATTCACACTCCTTGACTTTTTCCACATTTTGTTGTGTTACAGTCTGCATTTAAAATTGATTAACTAGAGTTTTTGTGTCACTGGCTTTCACACAATACCCCATAATGTCAAAATGGAATTATGTTTTTAGAAATGTTTACGAAATCATTATAAAACAGTATAAAACAGTATAAAACATTTGCTTGTCACATAATATGTTGCATGGACTCTCTCTGTGTGCAATAATAATGTATAACATGATTTTTGAATGACTATGTCATCTCTGTACCCCACACATACAATTATCTGTAAGGTCCATCAGTCAAGCAGTGAATTTCAAACAAAGATTCAACCACAAAGACCAGGGAGGTTTTCCAATACCTCACAAAGAAGGGCACCTGTTGGTGGATCAGTAAAAATAAAAAAAGCAGACATTGAACATCCCTTTGAGCATGGTGAAGTTATTAATTACACTTTAGATGGTGTATCAATACGCCCAGTCACTACAAAGATACATGCGTTCTTCCTAACTCAGTTGCCGGAGAGGAAGGAAACCGCTCAGGGATTTCACCATGAGGCCAACGGTGACTTTAAAACAGTTAGAGTTTAATGGCTGTGATAGGAAAAAACTGAGGACGGATCAACAACTTTTTAGCTACGCCACAATTTGACAGAGTGAAAAGAATATCTCATTCTTACAATCTGAGCAAATTACAGTAAAAAATGATATGTTTTACCTGTGCTGACCAGTTTCAGCCTACCGGTTGTGTGACATGGTGTTGTGATGTTTTATCCCCCCTGTGCTGACTGGTTTCAGCCTACCTGTTATGTGGTGTTGTGTCATTTCCTGCCTCCCCAGATCCTGCTGTTCCCCATCCAGGAAGCTGCCCAGTCCGGCCGATACTCTGTGTCTCTGAGCGGGGAGCTGACCATCACAGACGTCCTCAGTGAGGACTCGGGATACTACATCTGTCAGGCCATCTCTGTGGCCGGGAGCATCCTCACCAAGGCCCTGCTGGAGGTCGAGAGTGGTTAGTGTCTGTGGGAGGAACACAAACAAACACACGCACACACACACACTCACAGATCTGTCGTAAATATATTGAAAAAGTGTTCAGGGACAGATGAATGTACACACAAATGATAGCACATAAACATGCAAGTGCAGATACACAAATATATCTGTTGTATATCAAGGTGCTCATACACACAAGTCAGGGACAGACACACACACACACACTCAGTCACAGCACATACACTGAGTGTACAAAGCATTCATTTTTATTTTATTAATTTAACCTTTATTTAACTAGGCAAGTTAGTTAAGAACAAAATCTTATTTACAATGACGGCCTACCAAAAGGCCTCCAAGGGGACGGGGGCTGGGATTAAAAATAAAAAAATAAAAAAATAAATATAGGTCAAAACACACATCACGACAAGAGTGACAACACAACACTACATAAAAAGAGACCTAAGACAACAACATGGCAAGGCAGCGACACATGACAACACAGCATGGTAGCAACACAACATGACAACAATATGGTAGCAACACAATATGGTAGCAGCACAAAACATGGTACAAATATTATTGGGCACAGACAACAGCACAAAGGGAAGAAGGTAGAGACAACAATACATCACGCAAATCAGCCACAGCTGTCAGTAAGAATGTCCATGATTGAGTCTTTGAATGAAGAGATTGAGATAAAACTGTCCAGTTTGAGTGTTTTTCTTTGCAGCTCATTCCAGTCGCCAGCTGCAGCTGCAGCGATATGAAAAGGTGCAACTCAATATTAGGAAAGTGTTCCTAATGTTTGGTATACTCAGTGTATCTACAGATAGCCCGTAGATTCTAGGCAGATGTTTATGTTGAATTACCTCAAACAATTTGCTTTGGAACACAGAATGTGTAGAGGCAAAGGCATTGTGCTTCGGTGCATGTGAGGCTATACAGTAATGACTGTCTCGTTAAAGATTGGATTCCCACAGTGCCGTAAACACAAGTCATGCCAAAGCATCCAAAACAGCCTCAATGAGTGTGTGTGTCTGTGTGTGTGTTTCAGTTTCAGTTTGTGTGCCAGTGTGTGTGTGCCTTTGCGCGTGTGTGCCTTTGCGTGTGTGTGTGCCTTTGCGTGTGTGTGTGCCTTTTCGTGTGTGTGCCTTTGCGTGTGTGTGTGATTGCACACTAACCTCTGACAGAAACCTAGCATGAGTTTCTCTAGAGCAGTGGTTCCCAAACTTTTTATAGTCCCGTACCCCTTCAAACATTCAACCTCCAGCTGCATACCCCCTCTAGCACCAGGGTCAGCGCACTCTCAAATGTTATTTTTTGCCATCATTGTAAGCCTGCCACACACACACACTATACAATACATTTATTAAACATAAGAATGAGTGTGAGTTTTGGTCACAACCAGGCTCGTGGGAAGTGACAAAGTGCTCTTATAGGACCAGGGCACAAATAATATAATAATAATCAATAATTTTACTCACTTTATTCACTTACTTTATTTACCCGTCTTACACATAAAACCTTATTTGTTCATAGAAAATTGTGAATAACTCAATAACTCACACTCAGGTTCATGAGAAGGGTGTGCTGGAAAGGATGCATAAAACTCTGCATTATTGGGTTGTATTGGAGATAGTCTCAGTCTTTAAATGATTTTCCACACAGTCTGTGCCTGTATTTAGTTTTCGTGCTAGTGAGGGCTGAAAATCCACTCTCACATACTGTAGGTACTTGGTTACAAAGGGCATCAGTGTCTTAACAGTGTGATTTGCCAAGACAGGATATTCTGAGCGCAGCCCAATCCAGAAATCTGGCAGTGGCTCCTGATTTAAATTCAATTTTCACAGAACCACTTGTTGCAATTTCGATGAGACTCTCTTGTTCAGATATTGGTAAGTGGACTGGAGGCAGGGCATGAAAGGGATAACGAATCCAGTTGTTTGTGTCATCCGTTTTGGGAAAGTACCTGCGTAATTGTGCACCCAACTCACTCAGGTGCTTCGCTATATCACATTTGACATTGTCCATAAGCTTGAGTTCATTTGCACACAAAAAATCATACAATGATGGAAAGACCTGTGTGTTGTCCTTGTTAATGCAGACAGAGAAAAACTTCATAATCATAGCCTCAATTTTGTCCTGCACATTGAATATAGTTGCGAAGAGACACTGTAATCCTAGATTCAGATCATTCAGGCAAGAAAAAGCATCACCCAGATAAGCCAGTCGTGTGAGAAACTCATCATCTTGCAAGCGGTCAGACAAGTGAAAATTATGGTCAGTAAAGAAAACTTTAAGTTTGTCTCTCAATTAAAAAAAATGTGTCAATACTTTGCCCCTTGATAACCAGCGCACTTCTGTATGTTGTAAAAGCGTTACATGGTCGCTGCCCAAATCATTGCATAGTGCAGAAAATAAAAATAAAATACGAGTTTTTTATTTTTTTTTATTTGTATTTCATCTTTATTTAACCAGGTAGGCCAGTTGAGAACAAGTTCTCATTTACAACTGCGACCTGGTCAAGATAAAGCAAAGCAGTGTTACAAAAACTATACAGAGTTACACATGGGATAAACAAACATACAGTCAATAACACAATAGAAAAATCTGTATACAGTGTGTGCAAATGAAGTAAGGAGGTAAAGACAATAAATAGGCCAATAGTGGCGAAGTAATTACAATTTAGAAATTTACACTGGAGTGATATATGTGCAGATGAGGATGTGCAGGTAGAAACACTGGTGTACAAAAGAACAAAAACAAATATGGTAATGAGGTAGGTAGTTGGTTGGATTGGCTATTTACAAATGGGCCATGTACAGCTGTAACGATCGGTAAGCTGCTCTGACAGCTGACGCTTAAAGTTAGTGAGGGAGATATACAGTTGAAGTCGGAAGTTTACATACACTTTGGTTGGAGTCATTCAAACTCTTTTTTCAACCACTCCACAAATGTTAACAAACTATAGTTTTGGCAAGTCGGTTAGGACATCTACTTTGCATGACACAAGTCATTTTTCCAACAATTGTTTACAGACAGATTATTTCACTTATTATTCACTGTATCACAATTCCAGTGCGACAGAAGTTTACACACACTAAGTTGACTGTGCCTTTAAACAGCGTGGAAAATTCCAGAAAAGGATGTCATGGCTTTAGAAGCTTCTGATTGGCTAATTGACAGAATGTACCTGTGGATGTATTTCAAGGCCTACCTTCAAAAAAATCAGCCAACACCTCAGAAAAAAAGTTGTAGGCCTCCACACGACTGGTTCATCCTTGGGAACAATTTCCAAGCGCCTGAAGCGCCATCATACCGCTCAGGAAGGAGACGCGTTCTGTCTCCTAGAGATGAACGTACTTTGGTGTGAAAAGTACAAATCAATCCCAGAACAACATCAAATGACCTTGTGAAGATGCTGGAGGATACCGATACAAAAGTATCTATATCCACAGTAAAACGAGTCCTATATAGACATAACCTGAAAGGCCGCTCAGCAAGGAAGAAGTCACTGCTCCAAAACCGCCATAAAAAAGCCAGACTACGGTTTGCAACTGCACATGGGTACAAAGATCGTACTTTTTGGAGAAATATCCCCTGGTCTGATGAAACAAAAATATAACTGTTTGGCCATAATGACTATCGTTATGTTTGGAGGAAAAACGGGGAGGCTTGCATGCTGAAGAACACCATCCCAACCGTGAAGCACGGGGGTGGCAGCATCATGTTGTGGGGGTGCTTTGCGGCGGGAGGGACTGGTGCATTTCACAAAATAGATGGCTTCATGAGGGAGGAAAATCATGTGGATATATTGAGGCAACATCTCAAGACATCAGTCAGGAAGTTAAATCTTGGTCGCAAATGGGTCTTCCAAATGGATAATGAACCCAAGAATACTTCCACAGTTGTGGCAAAATGGCTTAAGGACAACAAAGTCAAGGTATTGGAGTGGCCATCACAAAGCCCTGACCTCAATCCTATAGAAAATGTGTGGGTAGAACTGAAAAGGCGTGTGCGACCAAGGAGGCCTACATGCCTGACTCCCTTACACCAGCTCTGTCAGGAGGGATGGGCATAAATGAATCCAACTTTTTGTGGGGACTTATGGAAGACTACCCAAAACAATTTAAAGGCAATGCTTCCAAATACTAATTGAGTATTTAAACTTCTGACCCACTGGGAATGTGATGAAAGAAATACAACCTGAACTAAATCATTCTCTCTACTATTATTCTGACATTTCACATTCTTAAAATAAAGTGGTGATCCTTTTATTTTTTATTTTATTTCACCTTTATTTAACCAGGTAGGCAAGTTGAGAACAAGTTCTCATTTACAATTGCGACCTGGCCAAGATAAAGCAAAGCAGTTCGACACATACAACGACACAGAGTTACACATGGAATAAAACAAACATACAGTCAATAATACAGTATAAACAAGTACGATGTGAGCAAATGAGGTGAGATAAGGGAGGTAAAGGCAAAAAAAGGCCATGGTGGCAAAGTAAATACAATATAGCAAGTAAAACACTGGAATAGTAGATTTGCAATGGAAGAATCTGCAAAGTAGAAATAAAAATAATGGGGTGCAAAGGAGCAAAATAAATACATTATTTAAATACAGTAGGGAAAGAGGTAGTTGACCTAACTGACCTAAGACAGGGAATTTTTATATATTATTTTTGTTAGCATTAAATGTCAGGAATTGTGAAATACTGAGTTTAACTGTATTTGGCTAAGGTGTATGTAAACGTACGACTTCAACTGTAAGTCTCCAACTTCAGTGATTTTTTTTATTTTTTTGCAATTTGTTCCAGTCATTGGCAGAAGAGAACTGGAAGGAAAGGCAGTCAAAGAGGTGTTGGCTTTTGGGATGACCAGTGAAATATACCTGCTGGAGCGCATGCTACGGATGGGTGTTGCTGTGGTGACCAGTGAGCTGAGATAAGGCGGAGCTTTACCTAGCAAGGTCTTGTAGATGACCTGGAGCCAGTGGGTTTGGCGTTGAATATGTAGTGAGGACCAGCCAACGAGAGCATACCGGTCACAGTGGTGGGTAGTATATGGGGCTTTGGTGACAAAACGGATGGCACTGTGATAGACTGCATTCAAAAAGCTTGTTTGGAGGTTTGTTAACACAGTGTCCAAAGAAGGGCCAGATGTATACAGAATGGTGTCATCTGCGTAGAGGTGGATCAAAGAATCACCCGCAGCAAGAGCGACATCATTGATATATATGGAGAAAAGTGTCGGCCCTTGAATTGAACCCTGTGGCACCCACATAGAGACTGCCAGAGGCCCTCCGATTTGACATACTGATCTCTATCTGAGAAGTAGTTAGTGAACTAGGCGAGGCAGTCATTGGAGAAACCAAGGCTGTTGAGTCTGCCGATAAGAATACAGTGATTGAAAAGTCGAAAGTCTTGGCCAGTTCGATTAAGACAGCTGCACAGTACTGTCAATTATCGATGGCGGTTATGATATCATTTAGGACCTTGAGGGTGGCTGAGGTGCACCCGTCACCAGCTCAGAACCCAGATTGCATAGCGGAGAAGGTACAGTGGAATTCGAAATGGTCGGTGATCTGTTTGTTCACTTGGCTTTCAAAGACTTTAGAAAGGCAGGGCAGGATGGATATAGGTCTGTAACAGTTTGGGTCTAGAGTGTCTCCTCCTATGAAAAGGGGGATGACCGCGGCCGCTTTCCAATCATTAGGAATCCCAGACTATACAAAATAGAGGTTGAACTGATTAGTAATAGGGGTTGAAACAATAGCAACAAATTATTTTAAGAAGAGAGGGTCCAGATTGTCTAGCCCACCTGATTTGTAGGGGTCCAGATTTTGCAGCACTTTCAGAACATCAGCTGTCTGAATTTGGGGAAAGGAGAAGTGTGGGGGGGGGGGGGGGCAATTGCTGTGGGGGGTGCAGAGCTGTTGGCCGGGGTAACCAGGTGGAAAGCAGGCCAGCCGTAGAGAAATGCTTATGGAAATTCTCAATTATCGTGTATTTATCAGTGGTGACAGTGTTTCCTAGTCTTAGTGCAGGGGCCATGCTTTAACAAAGTGAACCATTTTCACTGTATTGTCCAAAACGTATTTCAAGCTGTCAGACATTCCATTGGCAGCAAGAGCCTCTCCGTGGATGCTGCAGTGTATTTATTCAAGTGGCCTTGGGAGCAACTGCTTGCACGTGTGTTACCACTCCACTATGTCGTCCTGTCTTTTGCACCATCAGTACAGATACCAACACATCTTGATCACCAAAGTCCATTTGATGTCACAAAGCTGTCCAGTACTTTAAAAATATCCTCTCCTGTTGTCCAGTAGAGGATGTCTTCCTTAATTGACCCCCAATAAACATATCGGACATATACCAGGAGCTATGCCAGGCCCGCCACGTCTGTTGACTCATCCAGCTGTAACTGGCTTGTATGCGAAGCAGTAATTGTTTCAAAACATCTCCTGCCATGTCACTGATGCGTCATGAAACAGTGTTGTTTGATGAAGACATTGCCTGTATAGTTTTCTTTTGGCCTTTTCCCCCAGCATTGTCCCAACAGCAGGAATAACTGCCTTGTTCAGGGGCAGAACAACAGATTTTTACCTTGTCAGCTCGAGGATTTGATCTTGCAACCTTTCAGTTACTAGTTCAATGCTCTAACCACTAGGCTACCTGCCGTCCCAATTAAGTCCTCCACAATAGAATGCTGCTTGCCTGTCCTAGCCACTCGTTAGCTCACCATATAAGACCCTTCTAGACCCTTTTTATAATGGTATCTGTTGCTTTTATACATGTCTTACTACTCGAAAGTCATTTTAATTCTCGCAAAAAAAAATCTATGTGGTTTATTTTTGTAATTGGCATGTTTTGTTTCTAAATGTCCGGCAAGAGTGAAGGTTTCATCGAGTTGTGAGATAGTACTTTTGCACATATAACACACTGTGGCTGAGGAAAGGCACTACTCCAAATATAAGTGAACCGCAAATCAATGTAGTTCTCATCATATTTGCGCCTCTTCGATGGTCCAACGTCCCTGTCTGTTGTTCGGTGCTTTCCCGGGTAAGGGGGCAGTAGCTCTTCGGCTGCATCAGATTCCCAACTGTCAGTGTCCATGCTAGCTGGGTTAACAACAAATGTAGAATTACTGATGCAAACATTGGATGTGCTCGTGGAAGCAGAACAACTTGTGTCGTCGAGAGGTGCAGGTGTAGTATTGCTGGTAGTAGCAGTACTACCAGTAGAGCTGGTATGTAGAGCTGGTATGTGTCTATGGACGTGGGCCTTACTTTTTTTAACCATTTATCAATTTTCGAGCAAACGGAATGAGCAGTAGCAATGTTTGGCTACATATGGGCCGATAGTGGAATTCCCGCTAGGGAATAATGGTTCATGTGATTGGATGTTAGTTATTTGACTAGGCTACCTGAATTTGACATTGTGTTGTTATTTCGCTGAACACTGGATGGTTTCATTTTATTTTTGGCAGTGAAATGAGGCTACTCAGGCGAGGAAAAAAAACTCACCCAAATGTATAGCCCCGTTGGAAAATATAAATGGACTGTTTGAAAAATTTTAAAAATGTGAATCACATTTGGCGTACCCCCGCCGGCAGGGGGGTATGCATACCCCAGTTTAGGAATACCTGCTCTAGAGTAAGTTTATTACCCCCTAGGGCTCACTATCACACACAGCTGGCTTCAATTAACCTACCTCCCAAACCCAACCCAGCACCTTCCTCGTACAAACCCCACATTCAAATCCCATTACCTTCTAACACTTTGAGTATATCCCATATGGCATCCTCTTCCCTTTATAGTGCACTACTTTTGACCAGAGCCCTAGGTCAAAAGTAGTGCACTTTAACAGGAATAGGGTGCCATTGGGAAGCATCCTTTTCCCGACTACCTTATCACCATGTTTTATTTGGACATATTTCATGGACTGCTGGTTTGGCCGATGGACTACCCCCCCTGCCAGTCCCTCCACCCTCCATCACTCCCTTCACAACTGCTTAAACCTAAATAAATTAAAAACTCTTCAAAGCCGCCCCAAATTAAAAATCATCGCCCCCCCACCAGTCCCCCAAATGAGCGAACAGCAGGAGGTAAAGCGAGACGTAATCAAACAGGACAAGTCGCAATGGCGCTATGCAAATTAACCTCGCCGGGAACATATGCTCCCCTCATCGCGCCGCGCCCAGTAAGGAAGGGGATAAACTGTTGTTTAGATGCATCTGTGCTCCACATCTGCCTCAAAGCACTGTAGCTTAGCTAGCCTTTCCCTGCCTAGCATACAGACAACAATGCACTTGTACGTTTTGCTAACAGATATACAGTTAATATTTGTTTTTTAATTTTCCCTTTGTCATAGTCATAGTTCATGAATGTTACTCTGTAAGATGTCAGCACACACACAGTGGTGTTTACATGATGGTGTGCACACAGACATACAGAGGTGGCATAGACAGATCCATATATGTACATTGGCTGGCCTGGTGGTCTAGTGAGTATATAGCCAGGGCCTGTGTTTCACTACAGGGTAAACAGTCTATGGAGGGATGGGATTTAGTGCCAAGGGGTTAAACAAGGAGTACACTATTGATGTACTGTGCACTACTTACATACTGTATGTAGGATCTTCATTTGAACAGGAAATGTGAATTGTTGTGTGGATTATAATTCAGGGACATTTTTCTAGCGGTTGATCCATTATGTGTTAGGACATATCAAGTCTGCCATTTTTAAGTGTAAATGACAAACTTTAGTCGCCTTTTAAAAATGTGAACACATTACAAATTTGCATCTCCTGCTGTGCAGGAAATGTCCTGCAACAACGGGGTGATAAAATGAAGATCCTACATCTGATCTGCATGTTCTATATTGCTCGATATTAGTCAATGCAGAAAATGTCAATACACTTCAAAAGGTAATTATACTTCATATCTGACTGTGCAGTGGACACGGTTCCCTTTTCAAACAAACGCGCGCACACACAGAAATACTCAAACACAATAATGCACACACATACTCTGCTCCTCCATTCCATTTTAAGCTTCTATGAAGGCAGGTCATTTCGATATGTACTGTATCTTAAGTGAAGCCACTTACGCCATATGGCTATTTAGCACACCTGTAACCAAACCCGCTTAGAATGTGGACTAATGCAGAAATTGACTCCACAACCTTGGTGGTATGTTGTGAAAGATTATGTTTCCTTTCCATAATGTTTATTCATATAAGTATCCTCTTGGCCTCTTGGAACAAAGCCGAATATTGCAAACCTAATCTCAGCATGTACCCAATCCCAGCAGTCTAATGTCCTAGGGTTTACCATCAGAACGGTTTGATACTGGAGAGGGAATGGTAAATGCCAAAGTAATTGACTCGTCAATGACTTATTCATGGTCCTCCACCTCCCCGATTTCAAGACGAATTTCCAGGTTTAGTCAAACAAATATTAAATTATTCAGCGCTACTTTAACGTGTTAAGCCATAACAATGCTGTAAAGTGGGAGAAAGCAATATGAGTGAAGATGTTATGGCAAATAAAGGCCTGCACTGGCAAAACACTACCGTTCAGTAGAGTAACTGCCAGGGGTAGACCTTTTTTTTGACTGAAAGTTGACATTACAGGGACAGATTCTGCTAAATGAATATTTAGATATTTCTTTCCATACCTTGAAAGCAGTCTACGGACAAGGAGTGACTGCAGTCCACACAGTTTTGTTAAACTAGACACTGAAATTATCGTATTTTTATTTAACTGTCCCTTTAGCATCTAACCAATAAATGACAACTTCATTGAACCGCTGTTTTATTTCACATATAAATCGTCTCTAGAGCAACAGAGAAAAACTAGATTGCTACACGCTCGAGCAAAAGAGATCTATGTCATTGATTGGATGTGAAATAGGGCAGGAGCAGGGGGTTTGTGGACTTGCTGAGAGCTGCGTTATTTTACGTCTGCATATTTTTACACCGCCTGCCGTTAGTGATTTACACGGGTTAATATGAAGAGTTATGTCCCAACAGAATTCGAGGTGGACTCCATGCTGAAAATGGTTAGGATAGTGTTTTTATGGAATACACTCAACTACCCACTGGGCACAGATGTCAATTCAACGTCTATTCCATGTTGGTTCAACATAATTTAATTGAAATGACGTGGAAACAACTTTGCTTGAACCAGTATTTGCCCAGTGGTACACACTCTCTTAATGCACATTCTCTCCCTCTCTCTCCCTCTCTCTCTCTCCCTCATTCCCTCCCCCACACAGCACCCTCCGACCGAGTCCCGCCCATCATCCGCCAAGGGCCAGCCAATCAAACGTTGGCACCAGGCTCCACCGCTCAATTCCAGTGCCACGTGATGGGCAACCCTCTGCCCAGCATCCAATGGGAGAAGGACGGCCAAAGGATACTGGGCGACGAGCGTGTCAGCCTGATGGAGAAGGGAACGTTCCAGATCACAAACCTGCAGGTACTTGAAAGGAACGTACAAAGAACGTTCCCAATAATTCTTAAGAACGTAAAAATAATGTTGTCAATGGTTCTCATAAATGTAGAAAGAACGCTCCAAACAATTCTCTTTCCCTCCTCTGTAAATGCCTTCACGCCCTGCATAATAGCATATGAAATTAAACACCTCACATTGCATCTCAACGCACTTCAAGTCTCATCATATCAATCGTCTGAGGTAACTCTCCTAAGTGACACTAAGCAACCGCATGCAATAACACCCGAGTGTTATTTCCAAAGCAATGCAATCAACTAAATCAAATCCAAGTGTAGACTAACAGTGAAATGTTTACTTATGGGCCCTTCCCAACAATGCAGAGAGACAAAAAGAGAAATAATAAAAAAATAAAAAAATAACACAAGGAATAAATACACAATGAGTAACTACTAATCCTTAATGGTATTTAGCTTTGTTTAATTCACTGTGTTATTATGACTGACTGCCATTTCGAGCAATAGAAAGCAGTTTTCAGATGCCACGGCAACCTGTCCTCTTGATATATTGATATGGTCACAGTGAGCGGCATACAGGCCATACAAGCTGTCCACTCTGACACACATCTCGGCAATGTAATTCAATCAAATTAAGAGTAAGATATTAATATTGGAATATTGGACCGCAGGAGTGACTTTTATGGTTTATGGGTGACTCATTGACTTAGTAATTGGCTGTCGAGTGTCTGTGGTGCATAATCGCCAAGGTAATGAGCGTTAGCAGTCGTTAGTGGTGGCGTACGAACGGCTAATGAAATCCATTCTACCCAGAGCCCTCTGGGGTTGCGGGCTGCACCTGCGGGTCACCGTAGTGTGTGGCGAGCTTCAGGCCGGCTGACGTGTTAATTAATTGATTGTCGAGCCCACAGTGATTAACGATTGCTGTGACTTTAATTAAATCCTTGTTGGGGAATTGAGAGAGGGGGAGAGAAAGAGGAGGGGGGATAGGTAAAGAGAGAAGGAGGGAGAGCGATTAAGTTAAGAATCTCAATGCACCAACATCAAAAATGTTCAGCTAAAACTTCAACCGCATGCACTCAAAATATAGCAAACAATCTTTAGTACTTCCTCTGCCCACTGTATTTGTGAATTTCTCATATCTCGACTAGATGGGCTGTACTTATGTCAATTTCTATCATTTTGAATCTTGGACACTCTTCCTCCTTGTTTTTATCGCTCTCTCCCACTTTTATCAGGTTGCTCCTTTTAACTAAGGCAGAGAGGGGCACAGGAAGAAGGGGAGGATGGGGTGGAGGAGAGAGGGCCGGCCAACTGACAGATGGTCTGTTTGTTCCTCTCTGGGACTGAAGCAATGCCCATTACCTCGGGACCAGAGCCAGACACACACTACAACTACAGCACTGTGCCAAACCTCCCTCTAACAGGACAGAGAGAAAAGGGGGGGTGGGGGAGAAAGAAAGCAATAGAGAAAGAGACAGGATATTGAGATGAAAATATGAGATGGAGAGAAATAGAAGTCAAGGAAGATGCTACAACACAGAGAGAGAGTGCACTTGAGATGATATCAGAACATCGAGGAAGGGGAGAAAATAAGGAACGCATTCCACAACCAGGAACTAGTTTAGACATTTGGCTCCCGGTTGACTCTCCCCACCTTCAACCATTTTTAACTATCTGTTTAGCGCAGCGCCTAAAGCTGCCAACCATGATTAATGGTCAGATGCCCATCCGTTTAACCCTTCCCAATCCTCTCCTCCAATCACCAGTCACCACCCGGGACCTGTCGCCCCAAACATCCACATCATTGGCTTTCTTGGCTGCCATACAGGTTCTTTCAAGGTCAGCTGGCCTTTAGGAAGAGTGATGTACTATTGGACTTGGAGTCACCTCTCCTGTCCCTCTTGGGGCTTTTAGACAGGGAACTTAGACTTGAGTTATACCAACACCACTGCAACTGGCCACACACACACACACACACACACACACACACACACACACACACACACACAAGGGTATAGAGAAGTGGATGGCAACCAAGCACAAACAACAGTGCTATTATCTTGATTGCATTGTGTTGGCTCGCTGTGCGTTTTTGTAGTGTGCTTTGTATAATTCATTAGCTTTAGTTTTGAATAAGATTGGTCTTACATTAACCATGAGGGCTGAATACCTAGTCGTGTGTGTGTGTGTGTGTGTGTGTGTGTGGCCCACTAACCTCCAGGCGGTTGGGGGTGAGCTGTCAACACTATTAGATCATTGTCTGCGAGTTAAAGTCCCTACAGGTGTAGGATCTTAATTTGACCAGTTTCTCACAGCAGGAAGATAATCCTGCAGCAACAGGAAATGGGAATTATTGATAAAAAAATGTTTAGGGGCAAATCTGAATTTAGAAGCATTTTAAACCTTGAATACATTAGTGCATTTCCTGCAACAACAGGGTGATCAAATTGAGATCCTACATTTGTACATCTTCCACTGTTGTAAGCAATTTCTAGCCCTTGTCTCGCTCTCAGCCTCCCAATGAAATTTTAATAGGCAATGTTCTCCCTGACCCACACTTATCGTCTTAAACACACACACACACACACACACACACACGTGTGCACTACCTACACACTCACACACAATTACCAGTAGGCACGTACGCAATCACACACACACACACGCACAGACACACATGCACCTGCGAGTATACACACGCATGCACACCCGCGCGCGCGCGCACACACACACACACACTTGCTAGTGTCAGCCCAGAATGCTGGTTACTGTTGAGTGCTCAGTATAAAGCAAAGTAAGAGCCACAGAAGTTTGCAGACCCGCTCTGGTTACTAAAGGCTCTCCTTTATCCTCCTCTAAACTCCCACACTGGTTCAAAAGGATCAGGGCCCATATTTATCAAGGGTTTCAGATAGGAGTGCTGATCAATGATCAGTTTTGCCTTTTAGATCATGAATACGATTAAAAGGATAGTGGGGACTCTTACCCTGAACTTGAAGCTGTCTACCTGCTCTACTGCTGCCCTGTCGATGTGGATGGGGGCGTGTCCACGATCAGCTCCTTGTTCTTGCTGACATTGATGGAGATGTTGTTGCTCCGGCACCACACTGCCAGGTCACTGACCTCCTCCCTGTAGGCTGACTCATTGTTGCCGGTGATCAGGCCTACCACCGTCGCGTTGTCAGTGAACTTGATAATGGTGTTGGAGTTGTGCGTGGCCACACAGTCGTGGGTGTACAAGGAGTACAGGAGGGGACTAAGCACACACCCTTGTGGGGCCCCTGTGTTAAGGGTCAGCGTGGAGGAGATAATGTTGCCTACCCTCACCACCTTGGGTCGGCCCGTCAGGAAGTCCAGGATCCAGTTGCAGAGGGAGGTGTTCAGACCCAGAGTCCTAAGCTTGGTGACGAGCTTGGAGAGAACAATGCTGTTGAACGCTGATCTGTATTCAATTTACAGCATTCTCACATAGGTATTCCTCTTATCTAGGTGGGTGAGGGCAGTGTGAAGAGCAATTGAGATTGCGTCATCTATGGATCTGTTGGGGTGGTATGGAAATTGGAGTGGGTCTAGAGGGTGGCTGGGATGGTGGTGTTAATGTGTTCCATAACCAGTCTCTCAAAGCACTTCATGATTATAGAACTGAGAGCTACAGGGCGGTAGTCATTGTGGCATGAAGCTTTAGAGTTCTTAGGAACAGCAATGATTGTGGTCATCTTAAAACATGTGGAGATTACAGACTGGGACCAAGAGAGGTTAAAACTGACTGTGAATATGCCTGCCAGCTGTTCTGTGCATGCTCTGAGAACATATACTCTAAAGCCATATATACACTGAGTATACAAAACATTAAGAGCACCTGCTCTTCCCATGACATAGACAGACCAGGTGAATCCAGGTGAACGCTATGATCCCTTATTGATGTCACTTGCTAAATCCACTTCAATCAGTATGGTATTTGGTGCCAGGCGCACCGATTTGTGTCAAGAACAGGCAACACTGCTGGGTTTTTCATTCTTAACAGTTTCCTGTGTGTAACAAGAATGGTCCAACACCCAAAGGACATCAAGCCAACTTGACAGAACTGTGGGAAGCATTGGAGTCAACATGGCAGATGTTCTAGGCAGATGTTCACGTTGACTTACCTAGAAAGATTTGCTTTGGAACACCGAATATGAAGAGGCAAAGGCATTGTGCTTTTGTGCATGTACACGATGTTAACTGAGCCCTCTCTCTTGTTGCCAGGAAACCGACTCAGGGGCCTACACCTGCGTGGCTTCCAGCTCGAGCGGAGAGACGACATGGAGCGGAGTACTCACGGTGAAAGGTAAATGCACACGCATGCACACACGTGTACACACGCACGCACACACGTGTACACACACGCACGCACACACACACACGGTGAAAGGTAAATGTACTGTAGTAAACACCTCCCTACAGACTATTAGATTGCCTCCATGACATTACATGCCCATATAAGATCATTATCACCTGTAGTTATGGCAGTGAATGGAGAAATAAGGCAGAGGTCTTGTGAAATTGTGGATGTAATAGCACCTAGGGGCGTTGTTTGGCCCAAGGCGAAGCGGAAGGATGATGAGTTGGAAGAAGTAATGCCTTATTGCTGAAATGAAATGCTGCTGTTTGATGAAGCTTGATACGGTGGTATTTAGTGCCTACAAATGCATCTTAAAAACAACCAAGCAGAAATTCACAACTAAACTCTTATTTTTAGATGTGAATTGTCAAAGTCAGTTACTGTGATCAGGGCTTGGGTCGGTTTCATTTCATTCCTTATTGAAGACAAATGTCACTTTTCAATTTGTGATTGATTGTAATTACATTAATTATTTACCAACAGGTAACTCACAAAAGGACTAGTGCTAGTCTTCCAACAACAGTTAGATTGAGAATGGTTGCACTGCCACTATACATAGTAGATCCACTACCACTATACATAGGAGATCCACTACCACTATACATAGGAGATCCACTACCACTATACATAGGAGATCCACTACCACTATACACAGGAGATCCACTACCACTATACATAGGAGATCCACTACCATCCAGCTAACCTCTCATCCTCTGTCTCTGTTTATTTTTAAATGCACTTCACTTCATTTGATTTTATTGTGATTTTCAGAGAGTGGAGGTTCGTCTGTCCCCCAGGCATCAGAACCTTTCCAGCTGCCAGGACCGCCCCAGAAGCCTGTGGTGACCGACGTGACGCGCAACAGTGTCACCCTCACCTGGCAGCCCAACGCCCACGAGGGAGGCGCCGCCGTCACCTCATACATCATCGAGGCCTTCAGGTGAGCGGAGTGGACAGTAGGAGTTGGACCACGTTCAATAGGGCTCAACCTCGTGGTGCATTCTGTAGAACAGACAGGAAGACAGATATTTCATCTCTAGTCATGCTACATTTTTGGAGAGAGGGGGTTGAAGTAACACATAACATCTAAAGACACACTTGCACATACTGGTGACTTGAAAAACGTAGAAGGATGGGGGACCCACGGTATAGGCCCGGGTCGCACAGAGATGACAAAAAGCGTGTTTCAAAAGTCGTCAAAGACAAGATTTATTTCAACCTAAAACATTTAAGAAGTAATATATGAGTTGAGGCGTTCAGAGGCTTCAATCTGATGTGGGCAATGAAAGGGGTTCTTCAACAAAAGAATCTAGTCATTCTGGCGGAGACAACTGCACTCCGGTAGTTAGCTAGCTACTTGCAACCTAAGTAACATTTAGTCAAATTAGTCAAATTTAGACTAAAACTAAAATTTCAAATAAATGTCACTAACTTAACACAAAACAAAAGTTTTAAAACAAAGAAAGAAATACATAATCTACCTCCTCCATCTCCTGTAGTTTGAAGAAACTAATTTGAATAGAATAATATAAAAATGCTCAACTATTCACCATCTCAATCTATCCAACAATGTCACCAACTCACCATACTTCAAAATCACACATGCAAAATCACACAAGTACTAGGATCCTTCTCTGATCCTTTGATTGGATGGACAACATGTTTATACTTTCCAAAGCTCTGACTGGTTGAAGGATGACCACCGGAAGTTGTCTTCATTATGTATGTAGGTCTATGAAAGGGAATGAGGAGCACAAGCCTTCTAGGTTTTGTATTGAAGTCAATGTAGCCAGAGAAGGACGGAAAATGACTGTCCTCTGGCTACACCATGGTGCTACCCTAGAGGGTGCTGTTGATACTACTGTATACTTTCATTGCAAAACTGTGTGTTTTAATCAGGTATTTGGTGATGTGAATATATTTGGTATAGGTTTATCTTAACTCTTTAAAAAATATATATAATTCACTGAGTAGGATGGTCCTCCCTTTCCTCCTCTGAGGAGCCTCCACTGGCAGACACACAGTGTTCTCCCCTCCAGCCCCCAGCTCTCTCTCAAATCAAATCTAATTGTATTGGTCACATACACATATTTAGCAGTGTAGCGAAATGCTTGTGTTCCTAGCTCCAACAGTGCAGTAGTATCTAACTATTCACAACAATACACACAACTCTAAAAGTAAAAGAACGGAATTTAGAAATATTAGGACGGGTAATGTCAGAGTGCCATTGACTAAAATACAGTAGAATAGAATACAGTATATACATATGAAATGAGTAAAGCAGTATGTAAACATCATTAAAGTGACTAGTGTTCCATGTCAATGTATATGGGGCAGCAGCCTCTGAGGTGTAGGTTTGAGTAACCGGATGGTAGCCGGCTAGTGATGGCTATTTAACAGTCCGATGGCCTTGAGATAGCTGTTTTTCAGTCTCTGTACTGACCTCGCCTTCTGGATGATAGCGGGGTGAACAGGCCGTGGTTCAGGTGGTTGATGTCCTTGATGATCGTTTTGGCCTTCCTGTGACATCGGGGGCTGTACGTGTCCTGGAGGGCAGGCAGTGTGCCCCCGGTGATGCGTTGGGCTGACCGCACAACCCTTTGGAGAGCCCTGCGGTTGCGGACGGTGCAGTTGCCATACCAGGCGATGATACTGCTCTCAGTTGTGTATCTGTAAAAGTTTGTGAGGGTCTTAGGGGCCAAGACAGATTTCTTCAGCCTCCTGAGGTTGAAGAGGCACTATTGCGCCTTCTTCACCACACTGTCTGTTTGAGTGGACCATTTCTAGTCAGAGGTTGCTGTGGGCAGCCATCCCTCACCCTTTATTAATGGTGTCAGTACACACACACACACACACACACACACACACACACCCTGTGGACACCCTGACACATTTCACATTCTAATCAACCTCAGCTAGGTTGGAGGCTGGCCCATGCTAACCCACTCCCCAAACCTCCCTGCTGCCCCCCACTTTGACTTTAGCCCCCATCAAACGTCACACAAACACACACACACAGCTTAGTGCACCTCTGTGGAGCTAAAATGGTAATGTGTTCAATTGTGGCTGGCACAGACAGATAGACAGAGTCCTTGGGCTATTGTACGCTGAGCGGAGCCGGGCTAGCTCTATTTACTGAGAGAGAGGTTCCTATGGGTCTCACAGTGGGCTGATAGGACGCAGAGGGATAGAAAGACGAATATAGAGGGATGGAGGAATAAAGGGATGGGGGAAGCAGGTCAGACACAGATACACAGTGTTACGAGTGCAGTATGGTCTAACAGTGGGCTGATAGGACGCAGAGGGATGGAGGGAGGAGGGGATGAGAAAGCAGGTCCAGACGTGAACGGACTGTGTTACGAGAAAATGCCCCCCCTCCCCTTCCTTGTTCATTTAGGTGGGGACTATCTCATCCTGACTCACTAGCCCCTGCATCACTATTCTCTCACCTTGCCCCCCGGGCAGTAGTTAGCACCGTGCCGAGTGGCCCAAATTGATTGTTTATAGAGTTGCTGTTGGGACTGAATAGGTTAGTTTAGAATAACATTTCCTTGTCTGAGGTGCTGGGGGTTATTTGGGGGTTGAAGGGTAGGTGTGGCCAGGGGGATAGGGTGTGTGTGTGTGTGTGCGTGTGCGTGTGCGTGTGCATGCGTGCAGAACAAGGTGGACATAGTATCCTGACATGTTGTTACTGTATGAAGATGGGCAGATTTACCATTGTCCTCTCTCCATTCTATAGGACATTCGAGGTGAGGAACACTCGTTTTTTCCCCCATTGGCATGTTTGTGGGGCAAGAGTGTATATTTACGTGTGTATTTGTGTGTTTCCTGTGTGTGTCCCAAGTTTCCCAGCCTCTCCTCGGACAAAGTGACCTTGGATTTATCACTTTTGGGCGGTCCGCTGGAGGAATATTTACGGCTCACACAGCTTTTATCGCTGGCGCCTAATTGCGCAGGTCGGCTATAAAGTCACTCGTCTGCTACAGCAGTCACTGGTCCCGAGGGGGAAATGAAAAAAGAACGGGTTGAGGAAAAGATAAGAAAAGGCGAGTGACGAGGGGTGGAGGAGGGTGTCATGTAACTATGCCAGTAAACAATAAACAAGGTGTGACAGCAAATCTAAAGAAGACCAGGCAGGAGAGGAAAATGCAAACGGAACTGCCTTTATTAGATGCATTGTTCACAAGATTTATCACTTTATTTATTAAAAGGCAAAACACGAATATTTAAGATGACAAACATTTTTTTTTTAAACGAACAAAGAAACTTGTCATAAACACACAGCTGGCGTTATTGTTATTTACCAGATGCTCTGGCATGGTCTGATGGTGCGTCGTGGCTAAAAACCTGAGTGGGCTAAAAATAGCTCCGTCATCATTTCCTGGATCTGTCACTGGGCTCGGGAACGCAGTGCGTCAAATGAGCATGGGGGATAGCGAAGCATCGCTGAACACAGCACTTAATGACTAAGCAAACAGCTTCAGCCTGGGCTCTGCTATTCTAGTGGCTCCTATCTGATTCTCTGTAAAAAAGACTGAGGAACAGTTTGTAGTCACTATTGAGTCATGGCAATGTTTGGTGGAATGCTTTGCCAATAACCTAACGAAGGGTTTTACCTAGTCAGTTGCACAACCAAAATGTCTCTTCCGCATTTAACCCAACCCCTCCGAATCAGAGAGTTGCTGCGGGCAGCCTAAACGTCAATCTGTGTCTGAAGTGGCGTACAGCATTTACTGTGAAGCAGCCTCCTCAGTCATCAGGGCTTTCATATTTATTGCACTTGGCGGAGCAGAGCTATTGTGAAGGAAGTTTGTGTTTATTACAGGACGTACCGCCGCCACCTATTGTCAACCAATCATGCCAATGCAGAGATATCATGTCACTTGCCGCTGAGCTTGATTCTCTTTGAAAAGATAGTGATAGTCACTATTGAGTAATATAGGAACAGCTGTCAATATAAGATACTCTGTAAAGTATAACATTAAACAATAGCCTTGCACAGTAACTTTACTAAGGTAATTGGAAATGACAAATAACATGACATCTTTGTCTGTGGTCTCTTACTTTAGCCAATCAGCAGGCAGTACATGGCAAACGGTGGCTGACCTGGTCAAGTTGGAGAAACACACGGTCAGTGGTCTCTTCCCCAACACCATCTACCTATTCATCGTCCGAGCGGTCAACGCTTATGGCCTGAGTGACCCCAGCCCCATCTCTGAGCCCGTCCGCACACAAGGTCAGTACCTAGGAGGGACACAACATAATAAATAAATAAAATAAGTCCAGAGTGATAGTTAGTGTAAAACAAGTGTGGGAAGTCAAAACGTAATTGTTCTCTCATTTTGAAAACTTGCTTCAGGAAAGCATGAAGGTCTGAAGGCTTCATGCTTCATATAAAACAATTTAGGTTATGTCAATCAAGTGTGTACATGAGTTAAGCATCCACTATCGTTTTACTGAGTATTTTGTGTCTTGAAGTTTGTTCATGATGTATTTGCAGATGTAAGTCCCACCGGCCAGGGAGTGGACCACAGGCAGGTCCAGAAAGAGCTGGGAGAGGTGGCCGTTCAGCTTCAGGAGCCCGTCACACTCACTGCCTCCAGTGTTCAAGTATCATGGATGGTGAGTACCCTGACCTGAGTGTTTATATCATCTTTCACAGGATAAAGGCTATTGGTTGGACTCACACTCTATGAATGTTTTATTGGATGTTTTACTGTATACAAGGGTAGTAGAACTATATCTCTTATCTATCTATTTGTATCTCCCTTTTCTCTAATTGTCTAATTGTCGTTTTTCCTCCCCTCCCCAGGTGGACCGTCAGTCCCAGTACATTCAGGGCTACCGGATTCTCTACCGGCCCAGGGGTGGCACCTGGCAGCTGCAGGATGTCAAGGCCCCGTCGGAGCGCCTGGCCGTGGTCGCTGATCTGCTCAGAGGCACTGAGTACGAGATCAAGATCCGGCCCTATTTCGACGAGTTCCAGGGCATGGACAGCCGGCTGCTTCTGGTCAGAACACCAGAGGAAGGTAAGACTGGCTAGAAGCTACTGATAGTGACCACTTCAGATGAGACTGACACAAGCCTTGCTGAGACAGAGGCTGTCCTAATATGGACAGCATATACAGTGGGAAGAACAAGTATTTTATACACTGCCGATTTTGCAGGTTTTCCTACTTACAAAGCATGTAGAGGTCTGTAATTTTTTATCATAGGTACACTTCAACTGAAAATCACATTGTATGAAAATCCAGAAAATCACATTGTATGATTTTTAAGTAATTAATTTGCATGTTATTGCATGACATAAGTATTTGATACATCAGAAAAGCAGAACTTAATATTTGGTACAGAAACCTTTGTTTGCAATTACAGAGATCATACGTTTCCTGTAGTTCTTGACCAGGTTTGCACACACTGCAGCAGGGATTTTGGCCCACTCCTCCATACAGACCTTCTCCAGATCCTTCAGGTTTCGGGGCTGTCGCTGGGCAATACGGACTTTCAGCTCCCTCCAAAGATTTTCTATTGGGTTCAGGTCTGGAGACTGGCTAGGCCACTCCAGGACCTTGAGATGCTTCTTATGGAGCCACTCCTTAGTTGCCCTGGCTGTGTGTTTCGGGTCGTTGTCATGCTGAAAGACCCAGCCACGACCCATCTTCAATGCTCTTACTGAGGGAAGGAGGTTGTTGGCCAAGATCTCGCGATACATGGCCCCATCCATCCTCCCCTCAATACGGTGCAGTCGTCCTGTCCCCTTTGCAGATAAGCATCCCAAAATAATAATGTTTCCACCTCCATGCTTCACGGTTGGGATGGTGTTCTTGGGGTTGTACTCATCCTTCTTCTTCCTCCAAACACAGCGAGTGGAGTTTAGACCAAAAAGCTCTATTTTTGTCTCATCAGACCACATGACCTTCTCCCATTCCTCCTCTGGATCATCCAGATGGTCATTGGCAAACTTCAGACGGACCTGGACATGCGCTGGCTTGAGCATGGGGACCTTGCGTGCGCTGCAGGATTTTAATCCATGACGGCGTAGTGTGTTACTAATGGTTTTCTTTGAGACTGTGGTCCCAGCTCTCTTCAGGTCATTGACCAGGTCCTGCCGTGTAGTTCTGGGCTGATCCCTCACCTTCCTCATGATCATTGATGCCCCACGAGGTGAGATCTTGCATGGAGCCCCAGACCGAGGGTGATTAACCGTCATCTTGAACTTCTTCCATTTTCTAATAATTGCGCCAAACAGTTGTTGCCTTCTCACCAAGCTGCTTGCCTATTGTCCTGTTGCCCATCCCAGCCTCGTGCAGGTCTACAATTTATCCCTGATGTCCTTACACAGCTCTCTGGTCTTGGCCATTGTGGAGAGGTTGGAGTCTGTTTGATTGAGTGTGTGGACAGGTGTCCTTTATACAGGTAACGAGTTTAAACAGGTGCAGTTAATGCAGGTAATGAGTGGAGAACGGGAGGGCTTCTTAAAGAAAATCTAACAGGTCTGTGAGAGCCGGAGTTCTTACTGGTTGGTAGGTGATCAAATACTTATGTCATGCAATAAAATGCAAATTAATTACTTAAAAATCATACAATGTGATTTTCTGGATTTTTGTTTTAGATACCGTCTCTCACAGTTGAAGTGTACCAATGATACAAAGTACAGACCTCTACATGCTTTGTAAGTAGGAAAACCTGCAAAATCGGCAGTGTATCAAATACTTGTTCTCCCCACTGTACTTAAGATAGCCTATGTCCATAATGGAGGGAATGGTGAGTAACAAGGTTTTAAAATAGTTTTTTTACGATGGGACTTCCAGCTGTAAATAAAGGTTTTGAAAGTGGTGATCGATTGGTCATACACAGTCGTTGCTTTTAAAGAGAATATGCCCTCAGTCAATTTACCCAGCAAAGTAAGGGTGAAATAAAAAGTGGTGAATTGAACCTTTTTAGTATTTATCTTGGAGGGCACAAAGCAGAAACAGTTTGAGGTCTGACTTTTTAAAAATAGCTAGCTGTTAAGGAGCCTCTAGCAGTCACATCTCTGTGAAGTCAAAAGCAATTCAGTCTCAATTGGATTGCAATTCCCAACACCTGTGTGACCTTCACATCCTGTTATGAAGGCAAAGAACTGTTTAGTCCAATAACCACTTCATGGCATTTGATGGAGTCTGCCATTTTCATCAAAATCTAATCATATTTTCGCTATCTTACCAAATGCCCCTATTTAATATTTTCTATGTCAACATGGAGTTGGGTTTTTTCACAACTTGATCTTCCCTCTTTCCCTGCAGTCCCGAGTGCCCCTCCCAAAGCAGTCACCGTGGTTACAGTGAAGCTGAGCAACAGCTCCAGCATTAGTGTCTCCTGGGAGCCTCCCCCCGCCGAGATGCAGAATGGAATCATCCAGGAGTACAAGGTAGGATGACTGAACCAGAAACGACATATCATGATTGGATCAATCCAATGACAACCATCCATATGGGTGGTATTTACTTAGAAATAACATGGTAAAATAAAAAATATAATAATAATAGTTACATAATTACAATGATTTATTTTGGATTCATTAAAACAAGTCATTGGAAATAAGGAGTAGCTATGAATTGTTTTACATTTTTTAAAGCAAGTACCAAATATGTTTTTATTTACTAAATAACTAAATACCATGTAAACACCAGCTCAAACAGGACTGGAAAATAAATCATGTCCATATTAGGACTGCCTCAAAGTCACAACAGGCAGTGCTAAAATGGACACTGTAAATTTGACATCTTCCATCTCTTACACCAACTCACCATCCTCCAACCAACAATAACAGGTGTGGTGTGTAGGCAACGACACCCAGACCCGCTACCACATCAACACCACCGTAGATGGCACCTTCCTCTCCACTGTGCTCAAGGGGCTGCTGCCAGGCATTCTGTACCAGGTGGAGGTGGCAGCAGTGACCAGCGCCGGAGTGGGCACCCACAGCCAGCCTGTGTCCATCCTCATTAGTGAGTCCCCGCAGAACCACAAGCTAGCAGAATTAGTCATTTCAGTTCCGGCATATCAAGGATATAGTATAAGATTGAGCGGAACTGTAATAAGGGAAGCAAAAATGACTGAAATTATTGTTAAGTGTAACAGCAGCGTCATATGCATGTGTTAAGCATGCTTAGAGTCTGTGTACAACTTAGAATCAAATGTTGAGGCCAACAAGCATGATTCTAACTTTACATACAGTTCTGAGGTGTGGAAGATTAAATGTTTTGCCATTCGTCATTTGGTTTATAACATATACCATTTTGTCATACACAGTACTCAAACCATGCAGTACTACTTGGAAAATGATGGTTATAATACAGTACTTACATGGCAAAAGTTGTCTGAAAATCGAAATATCTGAAAATCGAAATATCAATCAATCTCCTTACTTACTTGCCGCTCTCCCTCAGAGCTGCCAGCGGAGGCACCTTCAGTGCCCAGCGAGGACAGTGATGAAGGCAGCGTGAGCCTGGCCGAGCAGATCACTGATGTGGTGAAGCAGCCGGCGTTCATCGCTGGGATCGGCGGGGCCTGCTGGGTCATCCTCATGGGTTTCAGTGTGTGGATCTACTGCCGCCGCAAGAAGAGAAAGGAGCTGAGTCACTATACCGCATCGTTCAACTACACGCCTGCAGGTACTTAACACACTTTATTTTATGCACTCTTTATACAACACTTATTGTTACTTAACCACTTATCAAAGAAGCATGTTGTAAAATAACCAACCTTACCATATCAAGTATTCTACTGCACTTTACAATAGGCTGCTATTTTAACTTAAAATACTTCAGGATTTTGGCAATGAGGCCCTTTATCTACTTCCCCAGAGTCAGATGAACTTTTGGATACCAATTCTATGTCTCTGTGTCCAGTATGAAGGAAGGTAGAGGTTGTTTCCCGAGCTAATGCCTGAACTTCTGTGGGTATCAGTGCAATGGAGCAGAATGTTCTCTTTTCTCTTTTCAAAACTGGTTGAATGGCTTTGTTTACCCTGTAGGCACCTGCTACCTACTACAGGTGAGATAAATTACACACAGTGAACGAGAATCACCTGCCTCCAACCAAATTCATTAGAATTCTTCTGAAGTGAAGTTTCTTGGTCCTGTGCCGTTATAAATCAATACACGTGTGAACACCAAAAGCTTTGTTAATTAAAAAATAGTAACGTGCACGTGTGCCAATATATTAGAGTGCAACTGTACCATATGACATTATGGCCACCACTCATGCTTTACTGTATTTGACCTTTCCATTCACACCTGAATGCATATTTCCTTTTTTTTCTGCAGTTGGCTTTCCACATGGAGAGGCATCTGGACTCAATGGAAGGTAAGGATCCCTGTTTATGTTATTTCAAGGAGACTTTCCCATTCTTATTACTAGTCTTCTTTTAGTAAAGTGATGAGAACCAAGTTGTGGATTGGCATCAGGTATGATCATAGTGTGTGTTTTTATTATGTTTAGGCCTGGCATGCTGGGTGGCAACATGGGCAATTACCCGTGGCTGGCAGACTCATGGCCCACCACCAACCTGGTCCATAGTGGCAAAGAGGCCGTCAACTGCTGCACCTCCAAACATGACACTGCAGAGAGATACTACAATGGTATGAGACACAGCATGATCCTGCTCACAGCGGTCAGTTTGTTTTGTACACATCCAGGGATTATCTCTACGATGCCTTTTGTGTAGTCTCAGGGAGAATTTCAATTGCATACTCCTTGCGTCCTCTCTTCTCAATCCTTGCCTCCTTGTGAAAACCCATTGGAGAAGAAGGTCAGAGGGGAGGGACCTCTGGCTTTCTCATCCAATGGGTTTGAGAAAATAGTGTAAGCTGCATATGTCATGGTAACTGTAGCTCACATAACAACTTTGACACTAACTCTGCAGTTAAATATCTAGAAATACCATAAATCAAATGACAAAAGATGACCTCTCACTAGAATCTGACCTCTCACCTCTGACCCGCCCTCGGCACCAGAAGCGGGCATATCCAACTACCTGAACCAGACAGAGAAGTACAGCACGGGCGATTCCACCGAAGGCCCTATCTACAGCACCATCGACCCCACCGCCGAGGACCTCCGCAGCTTTAACAGCCCCTACTCCTCCACCACGCCCTACGCCAGCACTCCAATCATGCCCTTCACCAACCAGGCACTCCAGGGGTCTCACAGCCCCACAGAGCAAGATGGCGGCCACTGGATCACCCAGCCCGCCGGACCTTCCTCCCAGTACGCCCAACCCGACCGCTGCAGGACGGACAGTGGTAAGACTACGTTTAAGATCGTGTTTCCCATGGTATGATTCAAGTTGGGGCACCAAGAACCCCAAGCAACATTTACAAAAAAAGACCAAGTTAAATATAATAACTGGAGTCACTTTGACATTTTTGGAGCCATAGAACAGCATTATGGTACCTACTAGCTAGCAACAAGAGACGTAGCGGTAGCTAACCTACTCTAAATATGTGTAACACTGATTCATCTGGAGGCGGAAGAAACGCACACCTGGTTAGCGGAGTAGAACACTTGAAAAAGAAAAGGAGAGCCGCACACTATAGGAGCTCAGATACAATCATTTAAAAACAACGTTTCGACAGCCAAGCTGTCTTCAAATCAAATTGTATTTATCACATGCGCCGAATACAATAGGTGTAGACCTTACAGTGAAATGCTTACTTACAAGCCCTTCACCAACAAAGCGAGGGTATAATGACAAACACTACGGGTCACTAGTTTATATAGAGCTTGAAAGGACACACACAGGTGTCTGTAATCATGGCCGGCTGTGGCTTTATTTCTTTGGTTGATTAATAAATGTTGTACAATGGATATCAAAAACAATAATCACAAGAATGGCTTCATATCAGACTTTACATTGAGACCAAAGGGAGCAAGGGTCTTTAAATTAAAGATCCAGACGGCCACTCGTTTTCACAATACATTTTAAAGGTCAACCCCCTCTTCTAAGGAGGGTGACGTGTTCGATGCCGATATAGCGAAGGGATGAAATAGTGGTTTGCTTCCAAAAAGTGGGCCGCAACTGGGTACGTAAAGATTTTGCACCTACTGGTGCTACGATGCGCAGAGATTCTTACTTTTAGTTTGCGCTTCGTTTTTCCCACATAGTTATTTTACCACAAGGACAAGTTATAATAGAAAAATCTGCCTTAGTGGAGTACGTGGTTTTGCTACGCATTGTATATAATGTTACTATGCCTATGTAGCCAAATTGTCTCTATGATTGCATGTTTTTTTTATATGTTCTAATTATATCTGTAAATCAACCAATGAAATAAAGCCACAGCTGGCCATGATTACAGACACCTGTGTGTGTCCTTTCAAACTCTATGTAAATTAGTGACCCGCTGTGTTTGTCATTACACCCTGATGAAGACAGCTTGGCTGTCGAAACGTTGGTTATTACATTTTTGCATCTGAACTCCTTGAGTCTGTGGCTCTTCTTTTCTTTTTCAAGAACACTGATTCATGCCTCCAAAATTCATGCCTCCAAAATTTACAAGGGAACCTTTAGTTATGTTTGTGACATACATGTATACCCTTTTCAAGTGTATTAACATGTATTTAGAGGACCGTAGGACCAAGTTTTCCCACTATACAGAACTAAAACATCTCTTTGTGTGTCTATGTGCAGGTAAACCCAAGCAGAAGTCCATGGGCAAGGCGGTGAAAACCCCCTCTATGAACTGGACTGAAGCCCTGCCAGCGCCTCCCTCCTTTGGGGAGCTGGAGCAGTGTGTGGTGGAGGATTTGCCCATAGATGACCATGAGGACATGGAGCTAGGGTAAGCACACACACACACACACACACACACACACATATACATGACCATGTACACACACACACTTATGCTGCTACCTGGCACAACACACACCGATGTGTACACCATCTTCTTGCTAACTTGAAGGAAATATTAATTGATTAAGGTATGGTAGATCTCTTATATAACCTCTGAACACTCTTTGTAGGACCTGATGCGTCTCTGCTTGGCACTCAGCATTAAGGAGATAGATTAGGGGTAAGGCCCTGCGATAGACTAGTTTCCTGTCCAGAGGGTGTACTTGTAGATCAAGCAGCCTCATGCTACAGAAGCTGGAGCTCGTGCTCCTATGAACCATTCAGGCTCGTGGAAGGATACTTACTATACTGTCCTATAGACATATGGGCCTCTGACTTCCTATTTTTCTCCTGGCCCTTGTCTCTGCACTCTCAGTCCCCACTAACACATAGTTATAGGCCAGGGTTTTGTGTGGAGATTATTTATGTTAGCCTAATGTTGCCTCTGCCTGACAGGACAGACTCACCTTTGGTCTCTCTCTCTGTTAACCCCCTGCTAGCTCTGGACCTCAACGCACCTTTTCTTCCAGCTCCCTGCTGAACCACATTCCACATGCAAAATTAATACACACCCACACTTTATAAACCACAATATTGTCGGTATTCATGGAGGTTTGGCAAGGGGACCATTCAGTTATCGCTCCTGCCAATCATTCCCCTCGAATAGGCTAGGCTAGCAACTCAACTGAAGCAGGCATGAGGCTTACGAACTTCTACCTCTAACCATTTCTGAAAGCTACTGTGGATTATATTGGCTCTAGCCAAGCAGTTAGCAATTTAGCCACTATTCCCAAGTCTCAACCCTATCTCATTCATTGACCCTGTTAGCTAATAACATTAGCCTACTTTAGCCCGTTCCCCTTCTCATGTTCTACTCTCCGGGTCACCAGAACAAAATAATCATTCAGCAGTTTTCTCATGCACCACCCCACCTAGCCCCCTGCAGCTGTTAGCTGTTAGCAGAAATTGGTGATGAACCTCAGTTAATGTCGTTAACCTTTGAGTTAGCCCCTGTGGCTAGCTGAGAGGAACGTTGGCCTTATAACAGCTAGCTAACTCCCTGATCTTGCCCATTTCCTCCATGGTGTACACATACGCATGTACGCACACACACACACACATATGACACATACATGCACACACACACACACACACACACACATATGACACACACACACACATATGACACATACACACACATATGACACACACACACACACACATATGACACACACACACACACACACATATGACACACACACATATGACACACACACATATCACACACACACACATCACACACACACACACACACACACACACACACACACACACACACACACACACACACACACACACACACACACACACACACACACACACACACACACACACACACACACACACACACACACACCTATGACACATACACACACACATAGCACACCCACACAGGTGCAGGCACAGAGCCCTCTCTCCACACATACCTCTCTACCAAACACAAATGTATGAAAGCACCCTTTAAGTGATTCCATGCACACCCTGATCTTGCCAGATATGGCGCTCAACAGACCCATAGGGAGGCTGTCTAACGGCGCTGTAGAGCAATGGAAATCAATACGCTACAGACCAATGTTGTAAGCGTTATGAACTAAAGAGGGAGGGCCACCATTGTGAATGTGTTATGATCGAGCTACCTACTGCTCCATAGCACCAACTGCACAAGCGGTGACTGTTTTATAATGCTCCAGGTAGAAGTTGCCCTTAGGCACAGATCTAGGAACAGTTTATCCTCCCCAATCCATTAAAAGGGATAATGCAAAACGGACAATAGATCAGTGTTCCTAGGGGCCACGGCATCCTACTCTGTTTAAAGTGAACTCATGGAAAAAGTGACCCTCTCCTCCTTCCCAGGTCTGATGAGGAAGAGTGGTGCCCGCCCCTTCCAGACAGGACCTATCTGACCGAGGGTTGTGAGGATGGTCCCGCCCCTCCCCTCAGGGGTGGTGTCTCGTCCCCCACCACTTCCTACAGTCACCAGTCCACTGCTACACTCACGCCATCGCCCCGAGAGGAGAGCCACCATCCACCCCACGACACAGCACACCTTCACCACCATGACGGGCAGCAGCTAGCACGGTATGACACGACAAATTCTAAATGTCACATCATGTATGTACAGGTAGACACTGTAGCCATACTAATGGTGATAGCATTGAAGACTCTCTTTTTCAGATGAATAAAATGGTAATAACACAGATTAATAAAGCAATGAATGCTTTGGTATGGTAATTGCCCAATGCCATTAACAACAGATAGCACAATACTTGATATTTGCAGTAGAATCTCTCCCTCAAATGAACAAAACAATAGTTCAAATGTGTAACATAATAAAGGTATGTAATTGCTATTGCTAAGCACCCTCTCTTTCTTTGCCATTTTGCAGTAGGTTACCTTGTGGTCCCGTCCCAGTGCCCCGGGCGCCCAGCCCTTCCTTCACCCAGTCCAACCCTAACCTCTCAGCCCAGCAGCACAGTGAGGACACCGAGGGGGGCACACCGCTCCGCAATGGCTCGAATCATCGACGTGACTTCACTGAGGGGGAAACGCTGAGTGTCGACAATATCAGCTCCACCACACCTGGTCAGTGATGCTTACCGCTCTGCACAAACTCACACGAGTGAATGCACCACACACAGATGTGCTTTTACACATGGAAAGGGAACAGTGGGCAAACAAACCCATACAGGTGCTGTATCCTAATTGAATCACCTGTTGTTGCAGAAATGTTCCTTCCCAGCAGGAAATGCAAACTTGTAGTGTATTCAAGGTTTAAAAAGGCTTCTAAACTGAGCAATTTCCACTTTAAAATATCATACTTGATTTGTCACAAAGAAAAATGTATCGACCCGTACAAAAAAATGCTATAATCCAGATAATAATTCACATTTCCTGTTGCTGCAGGATTATTTTCCTGGGTGAGATACTGGGTCAAATTAAGATACACTATCTGTACTTACATGCACGCACACACACATGCACGTGCGCACACACATCATTAACAGAAAATGATTTACATTTATGTTCAGTATGTAATTCTTAATACCTAAACAAAGAGCTGGAATTACATAAAACATTGCAATGTTGTTATTTGCAATGTTGTCCATGTACAGTGATTCATAGGACCCATAACCTCATGACCTATTAGTCATTTTTTATTTCTCTCTGGCTGACCTACAGTAAGAGCTCTGCCATCCCCAGCAGACAACACACAGGCTCCCCCTGGCCAGAAGTCGCGAGTGAAAAAGAAGACCTCCAAGGGCGGCGCTTACAGAAGAGAGGTGCTGAACCAAGGAGGTTAGTGTTTCAAGTGTAATTAAATAAATGGCTCAGTAGAATAGAAGTATAACACAGGAAGACACAATTTATAGTCCAATATTTACACATGTATTGGGGAAGGGGTGATTGGCAGCCAAGTGTTTCAAATGTGGAGTTATTAACAATCAAAATAAGAGTGTGGTAGCAGCAGTTGTGAGGTGTGTGTAGCATGAATGTACACTACCGGTCAAAAGTTGTGACACCTACTCATTCAAGGGTTTTTCTTTATTTTTACTATTGTCTACTTTGTAGAATAATAGTGAAAACATCAAAACTATGAAATACCACATATGGGATCATGTAGTAACCAAAAAAGTGTTAAACAAATCTAAATGTATTTTAGATTTTAGATTCTTCAAATTATCCACCCTTTGTCTTGATGACAGCTTTGCACACTCTTCGCATTCTCTCAACCAGAAATATGAGGTAGTCACCTGGAATGCATTTAAATTAACATCTGTGCCTTGTTAAAAGTCAATTTCTTTCCTTCTTGAGCCAATCAGTTGTGTTGTGACAAGGTAGGAGTGGTATACAGCAGATATTTGGTAAAGACCAAGTCCATATTATGGCAAGAACAACACAAATAAGCAAAGAGAAACGACAGTCCATCATTACTTTTAAGACATGAAGGTCAGTCAATGCGGAACATTTCTAACACTTTGAACGTTTCAAGTGCAATCGCAAAAACCATCAAGCGCAATGATGAAACTGGCTCTCATGAAGACCGCTGCAGAGGATAAGTTCATTAGAGTTATCTGCACCTCAGATTGCAGTCACATAACAGACACATCTCAACAACAACTGTTCAGAGGAGACTGCTAGAATCAGGCCTTTATGGTTGAATTGCTGCAAAGAAACCACTACTAAAGGACACCAATAAGAATAGACTTGTTTGGGCCAAGAAACACGAGTAATGGACATTAGACCGGTGGAAATCTGAACTTTGGTTTGATGAGTCCAAATTTGAGATTTTTGGTTCCAACCACTGTGTTTTTGTGACACGGATTATCTCTGCATGTGTGGTTCCCACCATGAAGCATGGAGGAGGTGTGGGGGTGCTTTGCTGATGACACTGTCTGTGATTTATTTAGAATTCAAGGCACACTTAACCAGCTTTGCTAACACAGCATTCTGCAGCGATACACCATCCCATCTGGTTTGCACTTAGTGGAACCATCATTTGTTTTTCAACAGGACAATGGCCCAAAACACACCTCCAGGCTGTGTAAGAGCTATTTGACCAAGTAGGAGAGTTATGGAGTGCTGCATCAGATGACCTGGCCTCCACAATCACCCAACCTCAACCCAATTAAGATGGTTTGTGATGAGTTGGACCGCAGAGTAAAGGAAAAGGAGCCAACAAGTGCTCAGCATATGTGTGAACTCTTTCAAGACTGTTAGAAAAGCATTTCTCATGAAGCTGGTTGAGAGAATCCCAAGAGTGTGCAAAGCTGTCATCAAGGCAAAAGGTGGCTACTTTGAAGAATCTAAAATCTAAAATATATTTTGATTTGTTTAACACTTTTTTGGTTGCTACATGATTCCATATGTGTTATTTCATAGTTTTCATGTCTTCACTATTATTCTACAATGTAGAAAATAGTAAAAAATAAAGAAAAACCCTTGAATGAGTATGTGTGTCCAAACTTTTGACTGGTAGTGTATATGTGTGTGTGTATGTCTGTGTGGGTGTGTGCATGAGTGAGTGCATGTTTGCTAAGGTGCAGTGGTCAGTCCAGTTTAGTGTTCAGCAGTCTGATGGTTTGTAGATAGAAACGGTCTGGTATCAGACCTCATGCTCCGATACCATCTGCCCCACGGTAAGGGAGTGAACATCTCGTGGTTGGGGTGTGTGTGCATATGTGTTTGGACGAATGAACAAACAAATCAATGAATGTGTGTTGGGCATGAGCATCTCTGTGTGTGTAAAGCCTACATTATGTATGTTTGCCTATATGCTTATACAGTATGTACTGTTCTTCCATTGCAGTGTAACCCTAACCCTGTTGTCCTTGTCTGTCTTCTCCTCCAGACCTCCCCCCTCCACCAGAGCCACCTCCAGAGAACGGAGCAGTTCGGGGCCCAGCAGGGACTGTAGAATGTGGCAACACGTCCCTGGACAGAGAGGGGGGGCCCGGGACCTTGTCCTCCATGGAGAGGAAAGAAGGAGAGCGGAGCACTCCCAACAGGAAGGGATCGGGACAGCGACGCCAAGACGGTGAGTGGTGCAGATACTGAAGTGTGGTGTTCACACACATGCTCAGTCTCATATTCACAACACACTCACAAGCACAGCCAGAGCCTTTGCAGTAGCCTATTAGTACTCGCACCCAAACACAGTCACTCATTCACCTGGAAAATACTCATTCACACAAATAATAATAATACATAAATAAATCATGCTCATGAACACGTTCTCTCACACACACTAACATTTGAATACATTTCAATTCACAAATCCATCCATTCAAAACTCACGACTTAGTACTCCCTCCATCCTACAAGATCCTCTTATCAGTAGAACATAGCCATTTCTCTTACTCTCCATTTCTAACATGTACATCTCTGATCCCTGACCCTAACTCTCCCCTCTCACCCAATCCCATCTCCTCCACAGATGAGGACCTGATCTCATATGGCAAACCCAGCTACCTGGCGGGGCGGGGGGGTCATATGTCCAGCAACTGCTCCACCACAGGAAGCTCCTCATCGCGGGGCTCCACAGGGTCACGAGGGGGTCACTGCCCGGGCAGGAAATGCAACGAGGAGCGGAGGTGATACAAGGTTTCTCTGGTTCTTGGCAGCCACAATATCTGCTGTTTTCTCTTCTCTGGCATTTAGTTGAGCTATTCATATCAGGGGGGCAAGAAGAGACACTACGGTTGTGGTAATAGTGGTAATAGTGGTAATAGTGGTAATAGAAGGGGACCATGGTGGGTTCTAGTTCTTGGGAGCTACAATGTCTACTGGTGTTCAGGGGTTATTTGGGGGCTGAGAAGAGATATACTACAGATGAGGTGACCTAGGGTAATGTCATGTTTTGTGTTTTAGCTAAGACTGGGATAGGCAACTCTTTAAAAAAAAAAATAGTTTAGCTTTAATATTGTAAATAGATTGTGGTTTCTGTCAATGTAATTGCCCGCATAATTTCCAATCCCCCATATATATATTTTTAAATATATTTTCCTTTATTATTGTCCCCTAACCCTATCATCCCTCAACTAATTGGAGTAAATTAATGGACAACAACACTTAGGCTTCTACTTCCAGCTTATGCATACTATAGGCAACTCTTTGCCCACTGGCCTCTTTTAAAAAGTTCACTAGTTAACGAGTGTCAGCTCAAGATCTTTCCCTGCAGCCACTGTATTTCACAAGGCCAAAAATGTTGCAGCCTTCGTAGACCATGTACTATGAAAATATATACATCAATTCATTCAAGTGTGCCCCTTTACCATGCGCTGGTCTTTGTCAATAAAACAAAGTACAGATCAGCATCCAGCAAATGTATTCCGTTTCTGTACACAGTTCAGAGCATAGATAATATAACAGTTAAATTGTTTATGGTTCAGTGCTCGTTTCATATGTGTGTAAATAATCATTCACTAGCATGGAAATGCTGACATGAGGGATAACTGAGCAAAACGACAAGCCCTGTCATGCTTATAGATATCTACTATTGCTGACAAATACTATATTTCGCTCTATAAAACACACACTCACAAATGATTTCTCTCGCCATAAAAAAGTATGCATGCACGCACACACACAGAACACAAAATCCCCTGCACAGTGTGGGATAATGTTAAACTCAGCCCTCCCCCCCACCCCACTCTCCCTCTGTAGTGCACTGAGGGTACAACTTATTTGTGGGATCGCTGCTTTAAGTGCACTCTGCGCAGGCTCCCTAGTGAGGGGGTAGAAGGCCTTTTAAGTGGGTACAAGCTGTGTAGTATGTCCCTCGGGCTAAAAAAGACTAGAAAAGAAACAACCACAACAACATTTAGACATCTTTTCAAAAATGACTTTAGTAGTCAAACTACTGTATAACCACTTAATGGTACATTGCATTTGCTCTGTGTGCCCATGGTGATTCCCAGTGGTAACTTACACTGTTCTACTAGCTTTCAACTGCCACTGTTGCGACCATTGTACCTCGATCTAAACAGAAAATTGGTAATATTGTAGTATTAAGTATCTTAATGTATGCCTAATATAAAATATACAGCATCTACCAACCTATCACCATGTCTAGCTTTGTCATTCATTCAGCTGGGCTATTCTCAGTAGAGCTTCAGCCAATTTGTACTAGATGACCTCGTTTATTAGGTGCAGAATTGGCTCTGTCGGTCCAGACACTGTCCTACAGATCTGCTGGTTCTCAGGCGATCGGTGACCCAACGATAGGTCGTTCCCCTTTGACCTGCACCCCCTGTGGACGACCCAGGAACTCACTCTGATGCCCCCCTCATCTCCACTTCCCTTCGTGCTCCACCAGGAACATTAAAGCCAGGGCCTTACAATAGACGGGCTGTGTGTTTCACTGGGGAGACAGTTTCGTGTTACCCCTCTCCTGTCACGGTGCTGAGCGTTATCTTTCCACTTGGACAGAGCGGGTGAATGGGGGGCTTTGTTTGAATGGGGGGGTAGGGGCAAGGGTCTTTACTTTCTTTTTGTGTTTTGTGTGACTCCCTCAGATCTTGACTTCCTTGTTTAACAGCCAATCCCTCAAAGATTAGTCAAGTAGTCAATGAAGGACGAACAAGAGCTGCTCCCATAGGGCGGTTGACCAGCGTTTTGGGTTACAGTGAGATAGAATGTTTCTAACAACCCTCTTCAGCTCTATGGTTATTAGTACAACTTTGGGTTTTATTCCAACATTTTATAGTTTATAATTTAGCCACCTGGGTTGTTAAGCTCCTCTGATTTAGTTGTATAGCTGGTTTCCGTTTTGAAAATGAATTGACAAATCAAATGCATTTTGTTGTATTTAAATCAAGTGATGTAGACGACCTTTGTGATTTATGAGAATCATCCTCAACACATGCTTTGTGAGAGCTCCTACCTGTTATGTGCAGATAATAAACAAGCCTTGGCTTTCTGCTTTTTGTTCCTTTTTTCACATTGTTTTCTGACACATTTGTCTGTCTTTTTCAGGAAATGAGATAAGCGGAGACAGGAACATTCTCACGTAGAAACAAAACACGTTCCTTTGATGCCTCCCATTTTCTTTTTTTTTTTCCATCGACGCAAACAGCTACAAAATAAAGAATATGATCACATTCTAAGGAACAATGGAAGAAGAACGGACTTTCATTCTTTTTTTTGCTATTATTATGATTATTTATGACTTTTGGGCTCAACCCGCATTCATTTGTAAATAGCCATCTCTGTACTGTTTTTACGTGGGTTCTGGATACAGGGATAGAAAAAGTATATTGTATTTATAATGAAAAAAAGGTCCATTATTATAAACCTTTAATGTCTTGAATGTGCCAACCTCTTTTTGTAGAAATGCATACCGTTTCGAGAAGCATAAAGGCTATTGCACTTGTTGTGGCGGAGAAACAACAAAAAATATGGAGCACAATGTGTGTTGTCAGGCAGCCGGCCGGACAGATAAAACTGCAGGGGTTCGTCGTTCTCTCAGGACGCCTCTGCCTGTCTTCTCTGTCGTCTTTGGATCCCTATCGCCTGTCGTCCGATGAGAATGTTGTTCTTTTCTACGTTAGATTTTTTTTTTTTTTTACAGAGAAAGCTTGTTGTGAAAAGATTGTAACCGTCACTTTTTGAGTGTTGCTGCAATTGTGCGATGACTTGCGTATTCTGTTAAAAAAAGACCTGTTCTGTCGACTAACTTTTTGGTAGTCTTGTTGTTTTGTAAAAATACAATAAAATACATTTGTTGAACAATAAATACACTTTTTTACTTTACAGGGTGACTGCACTTCCTGATTTGGCCTCGTTTTGAAGATTGCGCATTAAGAATTGCTAGCAGCCATGACTGAAGGAAAATGAGTCTTGTCTTTGGGGGTGTGGTGTGACGTGGGTGGTTTGATGTGGGTGTGCTATGTCAGAGAGGAAGAGGCGAAGCGAGTGGGAGAACTGCTCCCAAAATCTGCTGTCTTCTCCAGCAGATTGGTTAACAAAAAAATGAGTGACTTATTTGCTATGTGTGGCTTATTTGACTGAATGTAAGTTTCGTAGTACTTAGGTTGTTACGAGTACTGATATATGTAGGACACGTGACATCCCGGCAACTTTGAGAAAATACACTTCATATCGGAGTTGTACCTGTTGTTCACACCCATATCTGCCCTCTCATTGGCTAGAATGGTCCCACCTGATCTTGCCTTCTCCCGACTGCCTTCCATTTTTGAAGACATTTGTTTTCATTGTTAGAGCAGCCGCTTGAGTATTTGATCAACATAATGGATCACCTGTGGTTATGTTTGTATATCATACCCTGGCAGGTACTTTTCTTTGACCATTCTGAGTCACTGTAACAACAAAATAGCCACTTCATTAAAATAGTCAGAATTCATCTAAGATGAATCAGGAAATCTGTCATTAATTTAGATGTTTCTTCTGAGGTCTTAGTCGCGCAATTTCACATCTAGCTAAGGTATTTAGTGCAGTATTTCTCAAGTAAAATGATTTGCCTGAAAAACTTGTCAGTGCACTTCACACAGTCTATCCAGTCAGGAAAGTCTGGCTGCACGCTTAGGACTGATTTCTTGGCACAATAACATGTCTACATCTGCAAGCTGTCAAACTATCGCAAATACTGTAAAGCACAAGCTACATGCTGTTCACCAGTGCCGAAATCACTTTCTAGCTAGCTAACTTTGTGTTTGTCAATGAAGCTAGCAAGTGGTAGCTAGCAGGCACATTGAGCAGCTGGTCCACAATAAACTTACTAAGTCATTGGCGAGTGGCGACGTGTGTGCTTCAGTGCTATTTATTTGTTTACAACTTTCTCACTCTCTATTACCAGAGTGTGTCTGTCTGGCAGTGTTTCATAAGGAATCTGAGGTCTGAGGCACTGCTTAATGGGATGTCTGTCTCACTGTCTGCTGCTATGATTGAATAGAGCACGCACAGCTGATAGAGCGCAATCAGCACAGCTGCTTCTCTTGTGTTAGTGGGCACTGCGCAAGTGGGCATGATCGTAATCCCAGCCCTCCAGTAAATTGTGACGAACTCACAAAACTGTTTTGGATGAGACTGACTTATTATCCTATTTACACTTTGTTGTGAATTTTGACAGTATAATTTATGTTTATGACTTATATTGATGCCACATAGGCCGTATAAAACTACTATAAAACAGAAATGTTGGTTCTAAGGGGCAGTTGAACTTTAAAGTGTTTCATAAGAATGTCTTCTAAAACATGTTTACAGTGTACAACTATAATAAAACAGAATTAGACAGATCCAAATGTATAGTTAGTTAGATTTGGCACCAAGACCGAACAATTTCTCCAACTGCAGAAAGCTAGCTCTACACAACAGAGTATGTAGAATTTACACTCAACTTGAGGCAACTATGGAAACATCTGACAAACCTTTGGTTTGGGGGAGAACTGTCAGGTGGAGTGAAAGTGTAAAAGCTGAAGTCATGTTTTCATTATTTTCCTCCTGAAGCCTCTGACTATTCACAGTACATTCCACATGGTTGGCTCTGCACGGAGAAGCATGACATTGCCAATGTGAGAGGCCTTTGCCTAGAGTTTAGAGAGTGATTTTTTTTTTTAACTCACCTCTATCCACCTGAGACATCACCCACGACCCTAAGGTGCCTTATGTGCGCACACACACAAACACACACACAGTGCTACTGTCATTGTGCCCCAGCAGTGAACTGAAAAAGGACAAAATGGGTTGTCTTTGCACTGTACTGTAGCCTACTGTTATGCCCTTGAACAACGAGGCATGTTGCAGAGTTGACAGTGTTTTTGGGTCTAGCTGGATCAAGGAAAATTCATAAGGAAGTGGGGATGGGACTACTCCCTGTGGAGCTCCAATGCATTCCTTTGTAGTTAATCCGGATGCACTACTACGTCACGTCACAAATACTGCATGATATACATGCCCCAAATTAACATATTCAGACCAAATCATATACATATTATACAGTGGGGCAAAAAAGTATTTAGTCAGCCACCAATTGTGCAAGTTCTCCCACTTAAAAAGATGAGAGAGGTAATTTTTATCATAAGTACATGTAATTTTCATCATAGGTACACTTCAACTATGATAGTAAATGAGAAGAAAAAAAATCCAGAAAATCACATTGTAGGATTTTTAATGAATTTATTTGCAAATTATGGTGGAAAATAAGTATTTGGTCTCCTACAAACAAGCAAGATTTTTGGCTCTCACAGACCTGTAACTTCTTCTTTAAGAGGCTCCTCTGTCCTCCACTCGTTACCTGTATTAATGGCACCTGTTTGAACTTGTTATCAGTATAAAAGACACCTGTCCACAACCTCAAACAGTCACACTCCAAACTCCACTATGGCCAAGACCAAAGAGCTGTCAAAGGACACCAGAAACAAAATTGTAGAGCTGCACCAGGCTGGGAAGACTGAATCTGCAATAGGTAAGCAGCTTGGTTTAAAGAGATCAACTGTGGGAGCAATTATTAGGAAATGGAAGACATACAAGACCACTGATAATCTCCCTCTATCTGGGGCTCCACGCAAGATCTCACCCCGTGGGGTCAAAATTATCACAAGAACGGTGAGCAAAATTCTCATAACCACACGGGGAGCTGGGACCAAAGTAACAAAGCCTACCATCAGTAATACACTACGCCGCCAGGGACTCAAATCCTGCAGTGCCAGACGTGTCCCCCTGCTTAAGCCAGTACATGTCCAGGCCCGTCTGAAGTTTGCTAGAGAGCATTTGGATTATCCAGAAGAAGATTGGGAGAATGTCATATGGTCAGATGAAACCAAAATATAACTTTTTGGTAAAAACTCAACTCGTCGTGTTTAGAGGACAAAGAATGCTGAGTTGCATCCAAAGAACACCATACCTACTGTGAAGCATGGGGGTGGAAACATCATGCTTTGGGGCTGTTTTTCTGCAAAGGGACCAGGACGAGTGATCCGTGTAAAGGAAAGAATGAATGGGGCCATGTATCGTGAGATTTTGAGTGAAAACCTCCTTACATCAGCAAGGGAATTGAAGATGAAACGTGGCTGGGTCTTTCAGCATGACAATGATCCCAAACACACCGCCCGGGCAACGAAGGAGTGGCTTCGTAAGAAGCATTTCAAGGTCCTGGAGTGGCCTAGCCAGTCTCCAGATCTCAACCCCATAGAAAATCTTTGGAGGGAGTTGAAAGTCCGTGTTGCCTAGCAACACCCCCAAAACATCACTGCTCTAGAGGAGATCTGCATGGAGGAATGGGTCAAAATACCAGCAACAGTGTGTGAAAACCTTGTGAAGACTTTGACGTTTGACCTCTGTCATTGCCAACAAAAGGTATATAACAAAGAATTGAGATAAACTTTTGTTATTGACCAAATACTTATTTTCCACCATAATTTGCAAATAAATTCATTAAAAATACCACAATGTGATTTTCTGGATTTTTTTTCTCATTTTGTCTGTCATAGTTGAAGTGTACCTATGATGACAATTACAGGTCTCTCTCATCTTTTTAAGTGGGAGAACTTGCACAATTGGTGCCTGACTAAATATTTTCTTGCCCCACTGTATCTGCGCTCGACAGAAACAACACAAAACTGTGATGTACGACTGATATAAAAGTACTTCTACCTTACTAGTGTACTGACGTTCATGTACACCTAAACACTGCATCCACTCCGAGGACAAATATGCTGACATACTAGCTCACAGACCCTCTCGGCACCCTCACACCTCACCCCACTTACCTCCCACCCTCATGGGCATCCTGGAAGACCCTTTACTCCCTTAAACTTCCAAGTCCTCCCCCCTCCCTCGCTCCTTTTCTCCCCTCTTGCCATAAATCATCCTGCTCATTCATTAGGCCAGTGTCAGGCTAGAAACGCCCACTAAAGAAAGAGAGGGGGAATAGTCTGAGAAAGAGAGGGAGATGGAGGAGGATGGGGAGTTGGGGATGGGGTGGAGTGGGTCATTGAAATCCCTGTCCTGTCCAAAATGTCACATTCCAATTTCCATGTTAATGGCACAGCCGAGAAGAGATGTACGCTTTTGTCTTTTGGGAAGACGTTTTATATGCAAAAGGGGTCGCAAACAAAGCCGTATGCAGTCAAGAGGATATTTGAGCAGAGTTAAAGGTCAACTTTGTGAATGAAAAACGGTCCAACTGTGCCTCTTTCTCAATTTTTACCATCCTGGTAATGCGCGCCGCGACCGACGAAGCTAGTTCATTTCCTAAGCTTGCCACAATAGCTAGCCAGTAACTCCTCCAGTATGTGTTGACTTAATTTCACAGGATTTGTTTTTGGACGGAAGCTGTAGCGATCGGTAAGAAATGTCACTTTTGTAGCCAAATATCGCAATCATCCATTTTCTTTTAAGCATTAAATGGCCTGATATGATGGTGCACTGATCAGTTATAACGTGATTTTTGTGTTTTTGCCCAAACCCGACCTTTAATAGAGATGGGTAGGTTGGACTGTCTTTGAAAACTGTGAGAATGTGTCAAGGTGTTAAGTCAAAACATAGTATATGAAAACTGGACGTATGTATGAATGTAAACGAGAAGAGATGAGAATAGTAGAAGAGAAGAGAAAGGGAGAAGAAAAGAGAAAATGAGAACAGAAGAGAAGAGAAAATGAGAAAGATGGAGGGACCCTTCTGTCTAATCTGGTCCAGACCAGATCTGGGTCACAGAGGGCCAACAGAAGGCAGGCTCTGATGGGGGGTCTGACCAATCCATTATAGGCTCTGATCACACAATGCATAGGAAAGACTACCAACCAAGGCCAAACACATCCAATATGACACCAGCACACAGCACTGAGAGTATGTGTGTGAGTAAGAGAGAGAGTTGTATATTATCTATCTCACTTGCTTTGGCAATGTTAACATATGTTTTCCATGCCAATAAAGCCCCTTGAATTGAATTGAGTGAGTATGTGAGTGAGATATATATAGAGAGAACATGTGAGCTAGATATATATATATATATATAGAGAGAGAAAGAGACCATGTGAGTGAGATATATATATATAGAGAGAGAACATGTGAGTGAGATATATATATATAGAGAGAGAGAGTGTATGTGAGTGAGAGAGAAAACATGTGAGTGAATGAGAGAGAGTGAGAGAGAGACTGAGGGTGTTTGAATAGTAAGGGGAAAGCAACCGACTGTAGAGGAAAGTCAAAGAGTGAAGTCGGGGGAGGTGCATCTTTGACAGCTGAAAGTCAGACACTAAGGTGGTTTCCCAACAGCAAGGCTCAACTCAACATGGCAGTTGCCATTGTTAATATACGTTTGTCTTTATATTGTCGAAATAAACTGCTCCAACCGTTATATCACACGCCCAAACTGAAATCATATGTGTGTACAGTGCAAAGTACTCAGATCCCTTGACTTTTTTAACATTTTGTTACCTTACAGCCTTATTCTAAAATATATTTTTTTTAAATCCCTCATCAATCTACACACAATACCCCATAATGACGAAGCAAAAACAGATTGTTAGAAACTGAAATATCACATTTACATAAGTATTCTGACCCTTTACGTAGCACTATCTTACAGCACCATTGGCAGCAATTACAGCCTTGAGTCGTCTTGGGTATGACGTTACAAGCTTGGCACACCTGTATTTGGGTAGTGTCTCCCATTTTCTCTGCAGATCCTCTCAAGCTCTGTCAGGTTGGATGGGGAGCGTCGCTGCACAGCTATTTTCAGGTCTTTCCAGAAATGTTCAATCGGGTTCAAGGCCTGGTTCTGGCTGAGCCACTCAAGGACATTCCGAGACTTGTCCCGAAGCCACTCCTGCGTTGTCTTGGCTGTGTGCTTAGGGTGGTTTTCCTGTTGGAAGGTGAACGGTCGACCCAGTCTGAGGTCCTGAGTGCTCTGGAGCAGGTGTTCATCAAGGATCTCTCTGTACCTTGCTTTGTTCATTTTTCCCTCGATCCTGACTAGTCTCCCAGTCCCTGCCGCTAAAAAACATCCCCATAGCATGATTCTGCTACCACTAGGTCTTTTGCGGTGACTGTATTATCGCCACACTGGCGGTCTTGTGTCATGAAGACAGTCAAATTCCACGTGACCATTTAGTCGTGGTAATTAGGCTTCTCCAAGCTCTGATGCTGCTGATGGTCATTAGTAGCCTACCAAACTTGCTAACTGTCTGGTACTCAACACTCTACTGTCCCTCTAATCCTAATCAAACACTCCATGAGAGCTCATGAGCTCATGTTGCTCAACATTTCAATAGGCTATGCAATTGTGCAAGAAAACAGAGTTATGGCCTCTACTGAAAAGAGGAGGATCAGCTTTCTATAGGCTAAGCCTACAATATTTATTTTTCAACTTCCCTAATATTAAGCACATTGCTTCTCTTTACAACAGGAGTATAGCCTACCTGGCTGGCATGATAATGAACCACAGGAAAAACGTCCTCCATTCGCTATTTAAGTGCATAGATGACATGTATTTTTTCCCGCTGCCCCTGTTTCTAGACAGGTGCATGATAATGGTCCATTCTAAATCAAAACAAATTTCACACATATTATTTAGTATATGTAAAGACAAGATTAAATCAAGAATAGTCTGTTCGGTGACAATATTAGCCAATCACTTGTGCACGATATATTATCACTTGTGAATGATGCCCAGCAGAAGAAACAATGCCTTTTTTTTCTCAACTTTTTCAAATCATATTCGCACACCTCATGTAGCCTAGCCCATAGGCCTATATGTTTTAATAAGGTTTGTATCACAACTAAAGTGGCCAAATGCACATGAATCCGCTTTACAAGGGGTGTAGAGCCTAACTGGCACACATAAGCAGCATGTGAGTTTCAAGTTTGGGGAAGATCCTTTTCACCATAAAAATGTACCTTTTATAATAAAATAATTACATGCATAATCGCATTTGTGGTCACTTCTGATAATGGTGTTTTCCCGCTAATGGAACATTCGCGCTGATAGCCTACTGCCGTGTGGGCATTGCTGTGCTTATAATGTGAAGAAATAGTCTAATAGTTGATCAACATTTTCAGCTAAACAGTCTGATCTGTTGCGTCAGCCTCATTGCGTAAACATTTTTTTTGATCCTATTGGTTGTATTAATTTGGGATCTATCGCATCCCACAACTGTCCCAGACTATGTTTGGAATATTTATTTCTTGCACAGAATAGAATGTGTAAACTTTTGTACTATGGGGGATAGTAGATTGACATGGGCTAGTGCTTTTGCTGTTTGTTAGGCCTAATCATCTTGTTGGCTGACGAAAAGTAAATGTGGACAGTTCTTCCAAAATGTTCAATATGCACATCAGAATTGGATAAGGACACGCGCAGTTTCGTCCCTGATGTGTCTGTCTTCACTTGTAGCCTGTGAGAAAGACCTGATCAGGTGATGGAGAGCTGTGTGAGTGAGGTGAGAGGTGCAGGCAGCATTTTGGGAGAAAGGCTGCAAAAAGCATTGATGTATTATCAAGTGCTTCTCAAATTGTGTATGAGAGACTGACAAAGTGTGTACAGCCAGCACAAAGAAAACTAAGCAGAGCTCATGCCTTTCAAGCGGCTTTTCTCAAATCATCATTAGAGTTACATCATGCAGCCTTACAATGTATTAAAAATCTAAACATATAGCCTAACGTTTGTAGAACAACTAAAGTTACATTAATAACTCTAAATTAAGCATATAGAAGTTCCTATTTCTTTGTTAACCACTCAACACAGAATAGCTGCATGTGTGCACTCCCTCAAGTCGTTTGGAGAAAATATCCTTTCTATTTTATTCAGCTTTGTTCAAATGTATTCTTCAAACTGTAAAATAATTGAAAACAATGCCACAGAATTGTAAGCAAATCTTCTCTGCTAAATGAACTTGTGTAGCCCACAGCCAAGGACAACTCATAGTATGCTATTCTGTTCTTTCTTCATATCATGCTTCTTTAGACCAGTCTAAAATAAATAATGGATTTATTGTGAAGGTGTAGGCTATATTACATGGATTTATTAGACTTTTTAAAATGTAGATGTTCCAAAGGTCAGCATCAGTGACCCGTGTGGAAGACAAGAGATGCTAAATGTTTGTTTTTTAAAATGTTACCTTTATTTAACTAGGCAAGTCAGTTAAGAACAAATTCTTATTTACAATGACAGCCTACCCCGGCAATGCTGGGCCAATTGTTCATGGATTTATTTATTTACAATGGGACTCCCAATCACAGTCGGATGTGATGCATCCTGGATTCAAACCAGGGACTGTAGTGACACCTCTATGCACTGAAATGCAGTGCCTTAGACCGCTGAGCCACTCGGGAGCCCAATTACAGTGAGACCGAAAGTAATTTGCTTGACAATCACTGGCTGATGAAATTTCATGACCACCACAGCCCTAGCTGTCACCATGCATCCCCGTAGGGATGGTGTCAGGTTTCCTCCAGACATGACGCTTGGCATTCAGGCCAAAGATTTCAATCTTGGTTTGTTCAGACCAGATAATCTTGTTTCTCATGGTCTTAGAGTCCTTCAGGTGACTTTTGACAAACTCCAAGTGGGCTGTCATGTGCTTTTTACTGAGGAGTGGCTTCCGTCTGGCCACTCTACCATAAACGCCTGATTGGTGGAGTGCTGCAAACATGGTTGTCTTTCTGGAAGGTTCTCCCATCTCCACAGATGGAGCACTGTCAGAATGACCATCGGATTCTTGGTCCCCTCCCTGACCAAGGCCCTATTCCACTGATTGCTTAGTTTGGCCGGGCGGCCAGCTCTAGGAAAAGTATTGTGGTGGTTCCAAACTTCTTCCATTTAAGGATGATGGAGGCCACTGCGTTCTTGGGGACCTTCAATGCTGCAGAACATTTTTGGCACCCTTCCTCAGATCTGTGCCTCGACACAATCCTGTCTTGGAGCTTAACAGACAATTCCTTCGACCTCATAGCTTGGTTTTTGCTCTGACAGGCACTATTAACTGTGGGAGCTTATATAGACAGTTGTGTGCCTTTCCAAATCATGTAACCTCTATGGGATCGGTGTCCCTAAACGGGACAATTGTTGCTCAATATATGATAATTTGACTAGAATGACGTCAACAACAGCCAACTTTCCGGGACACAAATCTTATATGGGCAAAAAGCTGAAATTCTTGTTAATCTAACTGCACTGTCCAATTTACAGTAGCTAGTACAGCAAAAAGATACCATGCTATTGTTTGAGGATAGTGCACAACAACAAAACACTTTCATCACGGCAACTGGTGTCAAGTGTGCTCCCTCTCCGGCCTCTAGGTAACAAGGCTGCTCGTTAGGGTGCACACCTGTTACGGCGCATAATGACACTCACCTGGACTCCATCTCCTCCTTGATTGCCTTGCTTTTTGTCACTCCCTTTGGTTTCTTCCCCAGTCGTCATTGTTGCTGTTTCATTGTTGGTGCGCTGTTTGTGTTTCTTGTTTTGTTCATTTATTTATTTAACGTATTCACTCCCTGAACCTGCTTCCCGACTCAGCGTACATCATTGCAACTGGTTTGATACATTCACCTCTGAAGGTAAATAATGTACGTACATTCAGTAATCCTTCTCTGATTTGTCATCCTGAGGATCCCAGAGATAAAATCCAATGTAAAATCCAATGTAGGAACTGGGTTCTACAGTTTGATCCCACCGCTGTCTCTGGCTCCACACCCACCCCGCCTGGCCATCCAGATGTGTGAAGGTTGGTCTATTTTCTGTAGGGAAGCTAATGATCCATCATGTATGACATTCCTGGGAGTGTGCAAACTAAAAAAAAATATTACCATAGCATTTTTGTATGTTCTCTATAGTTATGTACTTGAAAATGTATACATTGACCAATTCAGCACATTTGGGGAAACTCCTGGCAGACTTGATACAAAATATTGTGTAGTGATGTAAGTCTTCACTGGATCAGTCTGAAACCTTGCACAGACCCTGCTGCGATCGTGTGGATAACCTCTAAATGTATGGCATTTCAAAGATGTTGAATTTTATTTTATTTTTTTGTATTATCTTTTACCAGATCTAATATGTTTTATTCTCCTACATTAATTTCACAATTCCACTAACTTCAAAGAGTTTCCTTTCAAATGGTATCAATAATATGCATATCCTTGCTTCAAGTCCTGAGCTATAGGCGGTTAGATGTGCGTATGTCATTTTAGGCGGAAATTGAAAAAAAGGGTTCAATCCTTAAGAGGAATTTACCACAGGTGGACTCCAATCAAGTTGTAGAAACATCTCAAGGATGATCAATGGAAACACGATGCACCTGAGCTCAATTTCTAGTCTCATAGCATAGGGTCTGAATACTTATGTAAATAAGGTATTTCAGTTTTTATTTAATACATTGGCAAAAATCTCTAAACCTGTTTTCGCTTTGTCATTATGGGATATTGTGTGTAGATTGAGGGGAAAAATATAATTGAATCTATTTTAGAATATGGCTGTAACGTAACAAAATGTGGACAAAAGGATGGGGTCTGAATACTTTCAGAGTACAATCTATGTACAGGTAACAGCCAAAATAATGGAAACACTTGAGTGAATGAGGGATACAACATATTTTGAAAGCAGGTGCTTCCACACAGGTGTGGTTCCTGAGTTAAATAAGCATTTAACATCCCATCATGCTTACGGCCCTGCTACACTACACCCATCAGCCATTGAGGGAAAGCTTCCTTTGAAATCAGTGAACGTTGCTATACTGCCCGTGTTGCGTTCGTGTTGCGTCACTTTCAAGGGCAAGAATTGCCAACAGTGCTTAATTTGAGCCAGATCCTGCAGGAACTGGAACCAGCACCTCTAAGATTAGATTTAGTTCATTCCAGCACCTATTTTCCTGCTCTGGTACCTTTCGCGGCATGATTTATTAATTGTTTCACTGTTCGCACTAAACATTCGAATAAAAGCGATCAGCCTTAAATTAAGTTGCCTCATTATTTTTCCCGCTCACCAGAAAGGCCATGTAAACGCGTGGTGATCTGTGTACTCATCCTATCCTGCCACAATGATTCCAGACCTGCTCTCTTATTTGTACATAGAGGTTATGGGGAGTGCCAGTGGGTTAAGTAACTGATCTTGACACAGGTGTTGGTAGTGGTGGTCAGCTAATGAAGAGGTCCCTATGTAATCATGCCATGTAGCCTGAATTTGAAACGTGGTTAAACCAAATGAAAAAATGGATGAAAGGCAATTGAGGTACAATTTTCAGTTCCAAGAGAAAGCAAATGTATAAACCAATGGCTTGTCATACAAGAAACCACAAACCACCAAATTATAGAATTTCTTGAGGAAAAATGGTGTTGCATCCCTCCAAGAGTTCCAGACACTTGTCGAATCTATGCCAAAGTGCATTGAAGCAGTTCTGGCTCATGGTGGCCCAAAACCCTATGTAGATGTTTCCTTTATTTTGGCAATTACCTGTACATTGTACATTTCATCAGTGTGAGAGAGAGAGACTCGAATATCACATTAATTTATATATATCCACAGTGTACATGGAAAAGTTGGTTCCTCTTTCAGTAATGTCTTTGGTCACATTCGCGTTGGGTCAAGCAAAATACTTTAGTAAAGTGTAGACTTTACTGTGAAATGATTACTTACAAGCACTTTCCCAACAATGTAGAGTTAAAAAGTAAGACAAATTAGCCAAAAATAAAAAAGGAAATAGTAACAAAATAACAATAACGAGACTACATACAAGGAGTACCGCTACCGAGTCAATGTACAGGGCTACGAGGTAGTTGAGGTAATTGAGATATGTAAAAGTGACTAGGCAATCAGGATAGATAATAAACTGAGTAGCAGCAGCGTATGTGAAAGAGTGTCTATATCGGAGTATGTGTGTGCGTAGAATCAATATGCATGTGTGTGTACGTTTTCTATGTGTGAGCGTATGTAGTGGGTGTGTGTGTCACAGGAGGTTGGTGGCACCTTAATTGGGGAGGACATGCTCATAGTAATGGCTGGAACAGAATAAATTAAATGGTATCTAACTCATCAAACGTGGTCTCCATGTGTTTGATACCATTCCATTAACTCCATTCCAGCCATTATTATGAGCCGTCCTCCCCTAAACAGCCTCCTGTGTTGTGCATGTTGGCGTGTCAGTATAGTGTGTGGATAGATTTCAGTGAGTGTGCATAGAGCCGGTGCAAGAGAGTCAGTGCAAATAAATAAGGGGTCAATGCAAATAGTCAGGGCAGCCATTTGATGAACCGTTCCGCAGTCTTATGTCTTGTGCGCTCCGTCACTGCTCGTAATGCAGTAGCAGAGAGAACAGTCTATGGACTTGGGTGGCTGGAGACTTCTTCTGACACCGCCTGATACAGATGTCCTGGATGGCACGGAGCTCAGGCCCAGTAACGTACTGGGCTATACGGACTAGCCTCTGTAGTGGCTTGTGGTCAGATGCCAAGCAGTTGCCATTCCAGGCGGTGATGTCAAGATGCTCCACACGGTGTAGCTGTAGAACGTTTTAGGATCTGAGGGTCCATGCCTAATCTCCCACAAAATCTTCTCAGTAGGAAGATTCGTCGTCGTACCCTCTTCACAACTGTGTTGGTGTGTTTGGACCATGATGAGTCCTTAGCGATGTGGACGTCGAGGAACTTGAAGCTCTCGACCCACTCCCCTACACCCCTGTCGATATGAATGGCGGTAAAGAGCAACTGCAGAAACTTGCAATTGACTGCAGTCTCAACTTCATGACCTTTGATCACATGATTTTTGTGAAGTTCATGCATTGGACACCGCAGGAGGTTGGTGGCACCTTAATTAGGGAGGACAGGCTTGTGGTAATGGCTGGAGCGGAATAGGTGGAATGGTATCAAATACATCAAACACATGGTTTCAATGCTGGTTTCCATGTTCCGTTCCAGCCAGTTATGAGCCATCCTCCCCTCAGCAGCCTCCACTGGTGGACGTGTAGGTGCAAGTTAGACCATTTTTAACCCAATAATGCAATACACTTTGAGTGATCCGCTCAAACACTCACAGCGTGTGTGTGTCTGCGTGTGAATGTGGAAGTGTGTGTGATGAAGGGGGTAAGCTGGTAACTTACATCGTATTGACATACATGGCAGAGTGGATATGGATTGCCCATGTGTGCAAAATTCTAGTTAATTAAATAATTGTCACTGTTCAGTGTGCAATTTTCAATTGCAATTTTTACCTCTGCCAAGATGGTTCTGGGCATACTTTGAAATCAAGGAATTCCACATAAAAGCTTTTAAGTTGAAACCTATTCAGCTAAGCAGCATTGCCTTTTCCAGAGAGGTGGAATGTAAGAAAATGGCTTGCCATAAATTCTGCAAAAGCAGAGCCTCAATATTATTGTCAAAAAATCCAGGCATATCTAAATGGCCAACCCAGTCCACATACAGGAGGAAGCATTGAATTACTTCTCTCTAATTAAAAGCAAGTTCTACTCCCTAGAGATAGCAGCGACCAAAATGCATAATCCCCCTGGTGAAATGGCAGCTATGACGTAAAAAAAAAGAAACATTTAAAATATAATAAAAACGGGATTAAAGCGGGGGGGGGGGGAATGAATAAAACAAGCGTCAAAGCAGACCTGGGTTCAAATACTATTTGAAATCATTTCAGGCGGTGTTTGATTGAGCCGAAGGGAAGTAACATGCGGTGTTTTATTGAGCCGGAAGGGAAGCAACAGAATACACCCAAGTGTAAACCTCACATTTGTCACTCCAGGCAGGCTAAAGCAAATAAAGTATTTAAAAGATTTAAAACAGTATTTGAACCCAGGTCTACATGGCAGATATTGGGGCTTCTGTTTCTGTGCTCTCTCTCCAGGCCAATGTGGGTCAGTGGATTACCAACAGGCTATAAAAAGCTGCCATCTTGGCACGGGTCTAACGCAGTGATACAGATCCCTCTAGTACTATTTGTATGTGTGTAGGGGGATGGTGTGTGTGTGGGAGCTGGTGTTGGCTTTTCATGTTGAGCATATGGCCGTGGGGTATTGAACACTGTGAGATAAGGGCTAAATCTTCTGGATGTGTAGCCTACACAAACGAGGCAAGAGGAGGACACTGTTGTGTAATGTCATTTCTGTCTGTTTGTTCATGGTAGTGGCGAATGGGGAATAACACTATGTAACAACTCAATACAAACTAATGGAGTAACCTCTGGCCAAGGAAGCCATTGACCAAACTAACATTTACAGACACATATCCGTACGCACACACATGCACGTGCGCGCGCACACACACACACACACAGTTGACCAAATTTGAGGAGAGGCAATACAGTGATCCGAGACCAGAGTGGACAAAATGCTTGACACATCAAGAGATTGATTTCCTTTTGTTTGATTTTCTATGATTATAGAAGACTAACAGGTTGTCCTGCTGTTGTTCATCCTCTACAAGTACATGAATTGTTGAAAGTGCCACTGGATTACACATTTCATTAAAAAGGTTTCGTGTCACATTTGGATTGAACGGGATGTAGTTGGAGTCAGATACCAGTTGGTTTATTTTTTGTGTGTGCAGGAGATCATCCTGAGCCACAGGATGAGATTAGTAGTCTCAAAGTATCAATGATTTAGCTTGGCTGCCGGTCTGTTTTTGCTTTTGAAAAATGTTGGTAGTCTTGCCAAACAACGGGAAAGTTTGGCAAGGCAAGGATGAAACTCTCAGGAAAGGTACTGTACCTAGGCTAATGTCCACTGCTACTTTAGAAAGACCTCCTAGAATAAGTTTTCATAACTAAGAACTTACCAGACTGAGACTTTATATGTTTTATTATCAATAAGGCCACAGTAGAAGATATTGGGTTAGTTAAGCTTCAAATGATAAGTAATGCATGAAAATGTATATAAAAAGGAATAATTATTCCTCATCTCGGGTGAGACATATTAGTCCAGTCCTACTGAACCTATTCTTATAAAAGGAGGACCTTTACAGCGTGTGAGAAACATATTCTACTTATTGCTCAACGTGCACATTTCAGCAGGTACATAGGGCCAAATCCTAAGTTTCATGTTAAAAGGAAGAGAAATGAAACAAACTCTGAAAGAAAACATAACTACATCTTCCAAATTCTAGTCAACCAACAAATGGTTAGCGCTCAAAATTGTTTTTGTATAGAGACAAAAGCACATTTAATAATAAAAAATAAAAAACGGAATAAACGGTCTTGTGTGAACAAAGTGTCATTAAAAGAAAAGAAGCAGAGAATGGGTTGGAAAGTCAGCGTTCATGGTTCTTTAAATTAAATCAGTCGTAGATATTTACATTCTATTGCAAGTAAATGGTCTGTACAAATTCGCTCCGGAAGTTTTCAATTTGCTGTAATTAATATGAAACCAGACTGAATGCTGCCCTCACCAGTGTGCATTCAGTCTGTTTTAACCAGGCTAGTTGGATCATAGCGCTTGGAAGATTCTGGAAGACAAAAATAGTGCTGTAGTACAGTAACAGTGCCACTAAAAGCACAACACTCTCTAAATATTTGTTTTGGAACAACCTATGATATGACAGAATTTTGACTGACACTTGTTTTGGCACTGCGGTTCATCTCTTGGAAAGCCCAACCCAGGTCATATGAGAACACAAAACAGTGGACACACCATAGAAGATGTCCATTCTAGGAATTCTATTTTCATAGGCGAGACTGCCCTGAGGTATTGTGGGAAACCTAGTTCAGGTAACCAATAGTGGTCTGGACGGGAGATGTTGAATGGTCATTTCAACCCCAGTTACACTTCTACTGATGACTTGTAAAGCACTCACAGAGAAACAAAGACCACTTAAAAAATAATGAATGAAACCCATGTCGAAATGTAATCGTTTTTTCTCATGTTTTTCATACTTAACAAATCAAGAGTAAATACAATTCATGTCTTGGCATTGAAATGGATTTGACCAAAAATCATCAACAAACAGATCATCGGTGTGGGGTTGTCCTCACCCCTCCTCGTCCTTCACCCCTACTCCCTCCGGTGGCTCGGCGGTTGTCATAGTGAAGATCGTCACGGCAACGCCCCCAGGTGTTGCAAGCGGGGGCTGCTGCCTGAGAGGGGTACTGTGCACGGTACTGCGCCTCCATCTCCTCCACCCAAGCTGTGCTCCAGTCCCAAACGGGCATGGGGTCCAGCTGCCTGAAACACTCCTCTTCTTCCCCTCGAACTGGAGGGAACAGGGCACTGAGGGGCGACGCCGGGGGAGAGAAGTCTGGAGAGGAGACAGTAGAACACAACTAGAGTTAACACACACACTGATACATGACACCATGTCACACTATCGGACATCACGATAGAGATACTATATATTACAAAATACATGAGATATGACACCATGATACAAAGAGAGATGTGACAATTGACATCGTGATACAAAGAGAGATATGACAATTGACACCGTGATACAAAGAGAGATATGACAATTGACACCGTGACACAAAGAGATATGATACGACAACTGACGTCATGATAAAAGAGATGTAACAGAAGAGACACATTTTTACAGTGCCAGATAGTCTCTTTGTACCACATCAACAGTAAAAAAAAAAACAGAGGCACGATTACCCAGCCAACTTCTTCATTGGAATTGTCCCCTTGGCCAGTAATTAAAGAGGAAAATGACATTGACGTGAATGGCACCCTATTCCCAACAACAGATTCAGCCGTGGGCCGAATTTTTCTTATGCGGATGGTCGGGGGGCCCGGAATATATTTACAAATACTTAGTAGACTGCAAATTGAGCACAAGAAGCCCAAACAGATATAATATTTGACTAAAACAATTTCAAACCTTGCTTACATTTGGATATGATAATTTTTTCTCTCTATTATGCATGGGAATTCTTGGTAACAGATTTACAAAATTAAAATAAAATATATATATATATTTTTTTTTTTTCTCAGAAAACTTGGGGGGTCAAATAAAACCACCAGTTGGGGAACCCTGACCTACATAGTGCACTACTTTTAACCGGAGCTGTATGTGCCCTGGTCAAAAGTAGTGCACTATATAGGGTAGGGGTATCCAAATATTACCCTATGAGGTCTGGAGCCTACTGGTTTTCTGTTCTACCTGACAATCAAGTGCATCCACCTGGGACAGTCCAATTCAGATTTTTTTTTTTATCACTAATTGGTCATTTGACCAATCAGATCAGCTCTGAAAAAGGTCTGATGTGATTGGTCCAAAGAACAATAAATGGAAAAAATATCAGAATTGGGCTGCCTGTGTAAACACAGCCCTGATGTCCCAGGTCTAAATGAGTCCCTGATTTAGAGGGGAAGAATAAATAAATATGTCTGCATTTACACAGGCAGACCAATTGCAATACTTTTTCCACTAATTGGTATTTTTCAGTGCTGATCTGACTGGTCAACAGACCAAATACTGAAAATAAAAAAATCTTACCAAATAAACAGACCAAATAAATCATAAGAAATAAGGTTTGAAGTGCCTGTCCTATATCTAGGAGATATAATACATCTCAGAAAATATATATTGTTTTGACATATTTTGGCACAAAAGTACTTCCATATTTCCATTAATTATTTAATCTGGTACCAGGTAACCGTCAGATGAGTCCCTGGACACTTGTGGGGGTCACAGAGAAAAACGGAGAACACCATGGTGTTTCTGAGTCTTTCCATAGTGGTGTCATAATAGTTTGTAGCCCAAACCTTTCGGACGCAACAGATGTTTTCATGAGACCGATTTTATTGATTTTTTTGTTATTTTTTTTAAGAACAATTGTGCAAATCGAGTAAAGTTGAATCGGACATCTGCACATTTGGAAAAAGGACAGAGTTATTAATTAAGTAACAGTCTGAGAATGCTGGCTCGCTAGCCCCTTTAATTTGCTGAGAGGTCTTAAGTAATCACCTATTGCCATCCCCCGAATCCTGAGCTAACCCCCTGCCCAACACACACACACACACACACACACACACACACACACACACACACACACACACACACACACACACACACACACACACACACACACACTTTCTCTTTACATTGTGTGTGTCTGTGAGATACACTCTCAACTCAATCACATTTAACTGTCCCATAGGTCAGCTTCAGGGGCCACACAAGCACGGACAATTCCCACATGTAGCCCATCTATGCATCCTCGAATACAAGACCACTGCTTAAATCTAGGTAAGGCTACATCCCCAATGGATACAGAGAATGCCGATAAGCTACACAGAAAACGGGTGACACCTGATTATGGGTCAACTCCATTTCTTCACCAGCTACTTGAATACACTGTAATTCCATTTATTAGTTGTAAAATGTTTGTTATTTGTTAAATACTATGGACAATGTTAAATTAATGAATAATACCTAACCCTGACGTAGCCTGACACATCCATCCAGAAATCTTCATACACAACTATATGATGACCAAACTATAGAGGCTAGTGGAATCAGATTAAATGTCTGATGTAAATCTGACTCCAAGGCACCATTTTAAGATTGTCTTGTAATAGTGCACCATCTAGTGCCAGTTGGTGGAAAGACATCTGAAGGAATAACATACATCAATAACCTGTCTAAAGTATGATGATTGGCTACATTTGGGCAACCATATTAAAACATGCATTAACATTTTAATAATGTTTATCCAGCAGCCTTGCCTGAGAAGGAGGCTTCACTCATGGACTCGGCGGCCACAGTGGCGAGCACGCGGGCAAAGTTGGAGTCGTTCATGAATGAGCCATCCGACGAGCTGATGAAGCTGTTGCGGGTGCTGTACGCCATGTTTCCCTCTGACACCGAGCCCCAGCCGTTCCACAGCGAACCCTCCCATTCGCTGCAGAGCGACGAGGGCGTGCTCTGAAACCGGGCCCGCCGGGGGCCCATTGGCTCCTGTTCGTCAGTCATCCCGTCCTCCAGTTGGTCGGAGGGGAGGGGCCCATAGATATAGCCCAGGGTGGGAGTGGGGGAAAAGGTGCGAGATAGGGAGGAAGCGGGAGGATTCTCCAACGTGGTGCTGGAAACAGGAAGTGAGGTAAGAAAGAGGTGAATAAAGTAAAAACTCACAACACCTGTAAAGCAATACTGTAGCAACAACAGAATTATTCTTGTAATATCAAACATTTTACTGATAAAGAGACTAGCTACTGGCTTTGGAGAAAAGTCAGATTAAATATTACTGACAATATTTTCGGTTGTCTAAGTTTAAAAGCCCTTATCAATTGACGTAGTGGAATAGATAGCGTGAAAGCCCTTCAATCAATGACTCTGACAGTAAACCTCTCGCCCTCCCTCAGTTGCCACCCCTAGGTTTCTATGGCAACCATACCTGTGCTTCTCAGCCCTGGGGCTGAGCTCCAGGTACTGGGTGACTTCCTGTGAGGTCATCGTTGCATCCTGCTCCTCATCCAATGACATGCAGTAGGAGGCAGTGGACAGGCGGCTATAGGAGGGGCAGCCAGTGGTGGTGGTGTTAGTGTTGGTGGGGGGGCCGTGGTGACCAGGCGCAGCACACACAGACTGAAGAGACCCGGCATCTACAGTCAGCTTAGTGGACCTGCTGGACCTAGGTGTGATGAATAAAAGTCCGATGGTAATTTCCAATAATTAAAAATAAATTCATGAGACATTGATAAGTGACATTCTTCAAGAATCAATAGGTATATTATTAAATAATTAACAAAATGGCTATATCACAAAGTGGGTCTTTAAGCCAAAAATATTAGCTTGATATTACAGCAGCTAATGTCCCCCACGATGAAATCGGGGAGGGGACTGTGTATCCGTCTCAGTCTGTACATTCGTCACGCTTATTTGCCTAAATGTACTATAGTTACAAGATATTCCAATTTTGTTTCTAACAAAAGTGCTATTCCTTGCAAGAGAATAGTCATACTGTAACGAGAATTGAGCCGTTTCCTGTTTAAACTGTGGTTACGTGTCATTCATGGGCAAGTAAATTGGCATTTGATTGCTGGGTGTTGGTTGCTGTTCTCTGAGCCGTGTCGAGGCCCTGTCGTCGGGGCTAAGAGCAGGGAGGAAGTACAATCATTTTCTCCAGCAGTAGACAGGAAACCATAAGGTTTTACTATAATGGCCAACCAAATGGAGGAAAGCATGGCGCAGTGGCTCATTAGAGAGTGGGGAATGGGAGAAGTTATGGATAAATTGGTGTCAGGAAGTAGTCCACAGGATGTTCCTCACCCTTCCTCTGAGGTGAGGCTGTGTGTGTCAGTGGTGTCGCCCATGGGCAGCGGGAGTGGCAGCATGTCCACCAGCTGCGCTGAGGCAGAGTAGTGCAGGTTGCGGGGTGACTCCAGGGGCTTGAAGCACTCTGAGCGCCCACCTGGAGGAAAAATACACACAGGCACCAAGGTTAACACAACAAATACAATACTGTCAAGGACAGTGGTTCTGACTGTACCATCCATTCCTGGAGGAACCCCCAGGGGTGCACATATTTGTTCTAGCCCAACACTTAACACACCTGATTGAAGATAACTAATTACGAAGCCCTTGATAAAATCAATTAGATGTGCTGGGGTAGAACAAAAAGGGAAAACACCCTGTGGGGCAGTGAATACACTGGTTAATTGTTCCTGAGCATTAAACTCCTTTAGGGTATGAGTGGTATAAGAACACAGTACAGTACCTGGTGGGAGGTGGCTGAGCCTCTGTGTGTAAGGCATTCCCCTCATAGCCAACGCCTGGCTCCTCGACGACAACAGGGGGGCGCTGATCACCGCATGGAGATCTGGGAAAGGAGACAAAGTCTGTGACTTAAAAGTAACTACAGATTGACATTCACCAATAGCAAGGACATCAAAACCATGCAAGGAAGACACCATATTGACAATCACCTTGCTTGTAATTATTTTCCCACGACTCCTTGAGCACGCCCATCTTGGGCTGCGAGGGCAAGGCCTGTTTCCATGGCAATGCCTGGCCACCCTGGACAAGCGTGGTCTTGACAACTGTGGCAGGCTGGGAGATGCACACCGTCGCTGCGCAGTGCTGCGAGGAGGTGGTGGTGTGGCAGTGGGGCCGCTTGGGGCATCGGGCAGGGCTGTTGAAGGTCTTGAGGCCATTACCCGTCAGGTCCATGTAGAACGTCCCGTAGACACCGCAGCTGTCGGGCACAATGGGGACAGCCACGTCCAGAGAGCTGGGGTCCTTCTTGGCTGTGATGGGCAACGCTGGGAATAAGAAGAGGACCACTATTTGTCCCCCATGATGATGTTAAATGTTGTGCGTCCACTTGTGTGGCTGGAATTGTATTTTTAAGTTGTCAAATAAATGATATCTATCGATCTAAGATTGGAGAAATTCTGAGGCAGAATGGATCAAGTGTATTGCTTACGTAGCAGAGGTTCTGAGCTTCCATGATGAATAGCAGAGTTAGTTGCATAATCAACTGGTCCAGAACCAGTCTTTGTTATCCAGCGCATACTGGTCACAGTAAGAAATGCGGTAGGAGGAACTTTTTTTTGTTTATTTTTTTAACCTTTACTTAACTAGGCAAGTCAGTTAAGAACAAAGTCTTATTTACAATGACACGGCCTACCAAAAGGCCTCCAAGGAGACGGGGGCTGGGATTAAAAATAAAATATGAATATAGGACAAAACACACATCACGACGAGAGAGACACCACAACACTACATAAAGAGAGACCTAAGACAATAACACAGCACGGTAGCAACACAACATGACAAAAACATGGTAGAAGTGATTCTAGACCAGCTTTAAAGCAGAACTCACTAGTCCTTCTGAAGCCGGGGTTCTCCTGGCTCTGAGCCCACAGTCCCTGGTACTTCTCGTCACTCAGGGTCGGTCTCCACACACCCGAGATCCACGGAGAGTCTGGGGCCGCCATTCTGCAGAGACACAGATCAATCAATTAGTCAGCCAATCAATCAATCCCATGTAATGGGTGTGGTTAAAATATCAAAACTAGGAGGCACATATAGTGGATCAGATCATATTACACATGAGCATACACGGAGTGTACAAAACATTAGGAATTACCTTCCTCCTTTTGCTCAGAACAGCCTCAATTGATCGGCTATGAAAAGCCAACTGACATTTACTCCTGAGGTGCTGACCTGTTGCACCCTCTACAACCACTGTGATTATTATTACCATCTGACCCTGTTATGAACATTTGAACATCTTGGCCATGTTCTGTTATAATCTCCACCCGCCAAAGCCAGAAGAGGACTGGCCGCCCCTCATAGCCTGGTTGGTTCCTCTCTAGGTTTCTTCCTAGGCTCCGGCCTTTCTAGGGAGTTTTTCCTAGCCACCGTGCTTCTACACCTGCATTGCTCGCTCTTTGGAGTTTTAGGCTGGGTTTCTGTACAGCATTTGTGACATCAGCTCATGTAAGAAGGCCTTTATGAATACATGTAATTTAATTTGTTGAGGCATGGGCTCTACAAGCTGTCAAAAGTATTCCACAGGGATGCCCATGTTGACTCCAATGCTTCCCACAGTTGTCAAGTTGTCTGGATGTCCTCTGGGTGGTGGAACATTCTTGATACACAGGAAACTGTTGGCTGTAAAAAACCCAGCAGTGTTGCAGTTCTTGACACAAAACGGTGCGCCTGGCACCTACTACCATACCCCGTTTAAAGGCACTTAAATATTTTGTCTTTCCCATTCTCCCTCTGAACGGCCCACATACACAATCCGTCTCAATTGTTTCAAGGCTTAAAAATCCTTATTTGACCTGTCTCCTCCCATTCATCTGGTTGAAGTGGTTTTAACAAGTGACATCAATAAGGGATATATAGCTTTCACCTGGTCAGTCTGTCAGGGAAAAGGTGTTCCTAAAGTTTTGTCCACTTTGGGTTTAACGAAACAAAAGGTAGTGAAATTGTCAATGAGCCACACTGTTTGTCTTCCACCTACCTGTGTTTTATGATGAGGTCCTCACTGGCCAACCTGTACAAACCTGCAAAATCCAGAGTCATAGTAACTTTACAGTCTCGTTGATTTCCCAATGAGGGAACACACCTTATACAGGAACACTGGAGATGACAATGTTAATTCCATCCTTGATATAATTTATCATATGAGCATTTGACCTTGAATGATGAGTCCAGATCAACCTATGGAATGCATGCCCACTACAATACAACCCTGTGAGGGGTGAAACCTTCAGTTACACATCAAATAACCAGAACCTCTTGTTTTAGCTAAATAAAAAACCTGATTAGCTGCTAAAGCTAATTATGTACCCATAATGGCACAGTGGACTAGCGTACCATGACATATCCATGCTCCAAATGTCCTATGCCAAGCTAATACTAAAGATACAACATATAAGCTATCCCCCAATTCCTGCCCAGACAGACCTTTAGCCTTGATGTGGCCTCGTCCCAGGTGGTCGCCAGGCCGGGTGTGGCGGCGGTACAGGCAGACGGCTGTTATCACCAGGATGCACCACAGGAGGGCGCCAACACTCCCAATGAACACTGGGCCCCTCAGCAAGGCCAGGACCTGAGTGAGGTCCCTACTGGGGCTGTCCGACTGGGGGGCCCCGGACCTCTGGGAGTCTGGAATAGGGAGAGACGGGAAAGTAAAAAACAAGACAAAAATGAACACATGACAGAGAGAGAGAGAGAGAGAGAGAGAGAGAGAGAGAGAGAGAGAGGTTTCAGGCTCTGTTGTGTGGGGGTTTAAATAATATTTTAGATTCTTCAAAGTAGCGACCCTTTGCCTTGATGACAGCTTTGCACACTCTTGGCATTCTCTTAACCAGCTTCACCTGGAATGTGTTTCAAACATGAAGAAACAATGTTCTTTTCCGGATTGACTGACCTGCATGTCTTAAATTAATGATCGACTGTCATCTCTGCTTATTTGAGCTGTTCATGCTATAATATGTACTTAGTCTTTTACCAAATAGGGATATCTTCTGTATACCACCCTTACCATGTCACAACACAACTGGCTCAAAAGCAATATTGTCTCAAAAGCAATAAGAAGGAAAGAAATTCCACACATTAACTTTTAGCAAGGCACACCTGTTAATTGAAATGCATTCCAGGTGACTACCTCATGAAGCTGGTTGAGAGAATGCCAAGAGTTTGCAAAGCTGTCATCAAGGCAAAGGGTTGCTAATTTGAAGAATCTAAAATAGAAAATATATTTTGATTTGTATAATTGTTTTTTGGCTACTACATGATTCCATATGTGTTATTTCATAGTTTTGATGTCTTCACTATTATTCTACAATGTAGAAAATAATACAAATAAAGAAAAACCCTTGAATGAGTAGGTGTGTCCAAACTTTTGACAGGTACTGTGTCCAAATGTTCCCCTAAAAAACAACAACAAATAAAACACTGAAATATCACATTTACATAAGTATTCAGACCCTTTACTCAGTCGTTTGTTGAATCACCTTTACAACAATTACAGCCTTGAGTCTTCTTGGGTATGACTCTACAAGCTTGGCACAACTGTATTTGGGGAGTGTCTCCCATTCTTCTCTTCAGATCCCTTCAATCTCTGTCAGGTTGGATGAGGAACGTCGCTGCACACATCTCTCCAGAGATGTTAAATCGGGTGCAAGTACGGGCTCTGGCGGGGCCACTCAAAGACATTCAGAGACTTGTCCCGAAGCCACTCCAGAGTTGTCTTGGCTGTGTGTTTAAGGTCATTGTTCTGTTGGAAGGTAAACTTTTGCCCCAGTCTGACGTCCTGAGTGCTCTGGAGCAGGTTTTCATCAAGGATCTCTGTACTTTGCTCCGTTCATCTTTCACTCGATCCTGACTAGACCCCCAGTCCTTGCTGCTGAACAACATCCCCACAGCATGATTCTGCCACCACTATGCTTCACCGTAGGGATGTTGCCAGGATTCCTTCAGACGTGACACTTGGCATTCTGGGCAAAGAGTTCAATCTTGGTTTCATCAGACCAGAGAATCTTGTTTCTCATGGTCTGAGAGTCCTTTAGGTGCCTTTTCAAACTCCAAGTGGGCTGTCATGTGCCTTTTACTGAGGAGTGGCTTCCGTCTGGCCATCCTACCATAAAGGCCTGATTAGTGGAGTGCTGCAGAGATGGGAGAACCTTCCAGAAGGACAACCACCTTCACAGAGGAACTCTGTCAGAGTGACCATTGGGTTCTTGGTCACCTCCCTGACCAAGGCCCTCCTCCCCCGATTGCTCAGTTTAGCCTGGAGGCCAGCTCTAGGAAGAGTCTTGTTGGTTCCAAACTTCTTCCATTTAAGAATGATGGCCACTGTGTTCTTGGGACCTTCAATGCTGCAGGCATTTTTTGGTACCCTTCCCCAGATCTGTGCCTCGACACAATCCTGTCTCGGACTCTACGAACAATTACTTCAACCTCTTGGCTTGGTTTCATAACCTTTTGCGTTCGGTTGACCATAGATAACCGTTGCATGTTGTCACTGACCTATGACCACTCTAAGGGGGTCACTCTGCACCCCGACGCCAGCTCCGTTGACCGTTGCCACCCGGACCCAGTACTGTTTCCCTGGGTACAGAGGGCTTATTTCCAGACTGTAGGTCCCACCGCCCACTGTCCAGTTCAGGTACTGCTGCTCTTCCCACTGCACACACCACACCTGGACAGGACACACGGACACACACCCAGAGATCAAAGAGGGAACCAGGGAAGCGTTACACTTTGTGTGTGTGTGTGCTTTCAGGTGATTGATTCTTCAACAGGAGTAATAGGCAACTCTGGCCCTGGAGAGCTGGCTTTTGTACCAGTTCAGCACACCTTTGATTAAACTTATCATGGTCTTCTTCCAGAAGTTAAACCACTTCTATCAAGACTGATTAGTTGAATCAGGTATTTCGCACTTGAACAAAAGCCTGCAGGCCAGGGTTGCATAGGACACCCTGTCAATACAATGTCTCATTAGAATATGTGAATGTATTATGTCAGGTACTGAACATAGAGAAAAAAACTCACACTGGAATTTCTTACATTCTCACAAACGTTTCATAAAACACATTGGGGAGCATACAAGAATGCCAGTGTGCTTGAGCAACTTCTTCAAGCACAGATACAAGAAGGTAAAATGGCTCTTTAGGGCTTTTTTGTTCTTACCTGATATCCCTTGATGATGCCGTTGTGAGATTCATGGGGGGGAGGCTTCCAGGTCACATGGACCGTGTCATTATGGTCAGGGGTCATCGTTATGGAGATGGCCTGAGGTGGGGCACTAGGCACTGTGAGAGGATGGAGTGTCATTAAAATAACAAGATGTAAAAACCACATACACACAACTCATCTTGATTCAAAATGTCGTTTTTAATCTTCATAGTACAAAATAGCACTAAAGTTGGACTACTCCTGAGCTACAGTATCCAAAGAAACACCTAGATTTTCATAAATGTTTATTTTGAGTTGATAACAGCCAACTCTAACCGTTTTGAACCCTTACCTGTCTCAGGTACACCTAGGTGCCTGGTGTTGCTCTCCCGGCCGTACAGGCTGCTGCCGTAGGGACGCACTTTGAATTCATACTTGTAGCCCCTCTTGAGCGGGCCAACCAGTGTTTGGAAGTTTGGTAGTACAACCCTCTTAGCCGCCCAGTCCGAACTGGCAGGCAGGAGAGAGCGATAGAGGACCTCGAAACCATCCAGGTAGTGTGGCTGGGTTGGGAAAGACTGGAGCTGAAAGGAACAAAACAAAAGGAAAGCCAGAGTTAAAAGATATGCCTTTCTGGAGTAGAAACTCAAAAACAACAACCTTAAATCCGCATTATTTGAATGTTCTCTGTGACATGAAAATAATGTTCTGAACAAACGTGAAAAATGACACACCTCAATCTTAGTTCAGCAAAAGGTTAATACCTAACAGTTTTCATAATAATACATGTGCCTTCATGTGACGTCTGATCTCCGTACCTTCCACTGCACTTGGGACATGTTGGAGTTTGGAGTCAGCACCGTCACATTCTCCAGAGCCACGCGCAGGGCCGACAACTCTCTGTGAAGGTCCCTCTGTCTGGTACTTGAGGCTTCTGTGAAGTAGGGAGAAAAATCTTCAGAGACAATAATATTTTCTGTTCATAAATAGAAGTTCCCTACTGGCACTGAAATTGACACAAACTAAACTCCATATACATTTCCATAGTGATCCTAAAAACGGTTTACTTTAGAACCACACTCAATTCCGCTGCCAATTCACAGACGTCAGAAAAAACTATTGTGCCTAATATGGTCTTTGTTGTGCATTCCAGTTTCCTGTGTTTCCTTAGGAGAAATAGATATAGACTCAGCAAAAAAAGAAATGTCCTCTCACTGTCAACTGCATTTATTTTCAGTGTAAATAATATGTGTAAATATTTGTATGAACATAACAAGATTCAAACCCTGAGACATAAATTGAACAAGTTCCACAGACTAACAGAAATTGAATAATGTTCCTGAACAAAAGGGGGTCAAAATCAAAAGTAACAGTCAGTATCTGGTGTGGCCACCAGCTGCAATAAGTACTGTAGAACATCTCCTCCTCATGGACAGCACCAGATTTGCTAGTTCTTGCTGTGAGATGTTACCCCACCCTTCCACCAAGGCACCTGCATGTTCCCGGACATTTCTGGGGGGAATGGCCCTAGCACTCACCTTCCGATCCAACAGGTCCCAGACGTGCTCAATGGGATTGAGATCTGGGCTCTTCGCAGGCCATGGCAGAACACTGACATTCATGTCTTGCAGGAAATCACACACAGAACGAGCAGTATGGCTGGTGGCATTGTCATGCTGGAGTGTCATGTCAGGATGAGCCTGCAGGAAGGGTACCACATGAGGGAGGTGGATGTCTTCCCTGTAACTTACAGCTTTGAGATTGATTGCAATGACCAAGAGCTCAGTCCGACAATGCTGTGACACATCGCCCCAGACCATGACAGACCCTCCACCTCCAAATCGATCTTGCTCTAGAGTACAGGCCTCGGTGTAATGCTCATTCCTTTGACGATACACGTGAATCCGACTATCACCCCTGGTGAGACAAAACCGCAAGTCATCAGTGAAGAGCACTTTTTGCCAGTCCTGTTTGGTCCAGCGACGGTGGGTTTGTGCCCATAGGCGATGTTGTTGTTGGTGATATTTGGTGAGGACCTGCCTTACAACAGGCCTACAAGCCCTCAGTCCAGCCTCTCTTAGCCTATTGTGGACCGTCTGATCACTGATGGAGGGATTGTGCATTCCTGGTGTAACTCAGGCAGTTGTTGTTGCCATCCTGTGTGTCCCGCAGGTGTGATGTTCGGATGTACCCCATCCTGAGCAGGTGTTGTTACACGTGGTCTGCCACTGCGAGGACGATCAGCTGTCCGTCCTGTCTCCCTGTAGTGCTGTCTTAGGCGTCTCACAGTACGGACATTGCAATGTATTGCCCTGGCCACATCTGAAGTCCTCATGCCTCCTTGCAGCATGCCTAAGGCACGTTCACACAGATGAGCAGGGACCCTGGGCAGTAGAAAGGCCTCTTTAGTGTCCTAAGTTTTCATAACTGTGACCTTGATTGCCTACCGTCTGTAAGCTGTTAGTGTCTTAACGACCGTTCCACAGGTGCATGTTCATTAATTGTTTATGGTTCATTGAACAAGCATGGGAAACAGTGTTCAAAACCTTTACAATGTAGATCTGCAAAGTTATTTGGATTTTTACAAATTATCTTTGAATGACAGGGCCCTGAAAAGGGGCCGTTTCTTTTCTTGCTGAGTTCATTACATTTAGCTGTAAGGAAATAGGGAACGATAGGATAAACTTTGATTTCACAGAGGCGAAACTGGCTTAGACACACAGTACTGCTGTACACAACATAAACACTGTACATTACATATTCAACCAATACACAACACATAAACGTATCGTTGAGGGCCCAACCTAAGCAGTCTTACCCTCCACCACTAGCTGTGCACTGGCGGTGACCACCCCCACGTCGTTGACAGCTGTGCAGGTGTACCTCCCAGAATCCAGTGACGTCACATAGTGGATCTGGAGGCTCTGGTCAGGATTCACTAGATACCTACAGACATGACACAGAAATCAGTACAACATTCACTCTATCAACTGCATGCAATTATTAGAAATCAAAGAATGACATATTATTGAACAGTATACTAAGTATTGCCTTTATTGACATATGTACTGACTGTGCTGTGGAGTAGCTGAGAGATTGTTTAAATGTTACATATACACCTCGTGTCAATGACAGTTTTTAGTTCAATGTACAGTTAATGGACAAAGCTTTTTTAGTTGAATGCAAGAATCAGACCTGCCGTTGGGCAGAGGGCCCTGCTCACGGATCCACTCCACAGCAGGCATGGGGTCTCCTTTAGCCTCGCAGTAGAACTGGGCAGACTCCCCCGTCCCCACCGACACATCCTGAGGCTTCAGCACCAACACTGGCTTAGCTGGGGATTGAGAAAGCACGGACAAATATGAAAAGTATGGTTAGTCATATCATACCTGTATGCATTCAATTCCATGCTATCCCTTTTATCAATAGCAAACATTCTTAGCGGCATGACATACCTTTTCCACAATGTTGTGCAGACCCAAACTGTACTGTGCTGACTCAGTTCTTTTCACATTGTCATTTCCAGCAACAAATCAAATCTTATTTGTCACATACACATGGTTAGCAGATGTTAATGCGAGTGTAGCGAAATGCTTGTGCTTCTAGTTCCGACAATGCAGTAATAACCAACGAGTAATCTAACCTAACAATTTCACAACAGCTACCTTATACACGCAAGTGTAAAGGGATGAAGAATATGTACATAAAGATATATGAATGAGTGATGATACAGAACGACATAGGCAATGGTGGATGCATAATCAGGCCAGCGCAGTACAGCTTGGCTCAGTAGTGCGAAAAGGTTATTGCTAAAACACTGATGTACTGTATATGGGGTCAGGGTTTATCTTACCTAGGACAGAAAGGCGGGCAGCCCTGCTCACTCTTACTCCCACTGTGTTGGAAGCCACACAGATGTACACGCCAGAGTCATTCTTCTGGGCTGGGGCAATGATCAACTTCCCATTCAGCGCCTATAGGTCACACGGGTAGCAATCACATATAGTAAAAAATAAAAAAAAGTTTATTGCAGAGGATAAATAGCCTTGTACAAGCCTTGGCTTGTGTGAGCCGAAACGGCTCTCCTGTTTCTGTAGAGTGAACATCTTGATGTACAAGTACACCCCCTGGACGGGGCGATAGTCTATCACAGGGCGTTACCCCCAATCTGTCTCCTTAATGCTGAGAGCCAAACAGAGACGCATTGGGTCCCATTTTTTGTCTTTGGTATGACTCAGCCAGGGATTGAACTCTCAACAGTCAAATCTCAGGGCTGACCCTCTAGCCAGAAGGCCAGTGAATATGCCATTGCAGAGGATAAATGATCATCATTTTTGGTCCAAGATGATAGGTCCTCTTTTATTAATGAAGAAGGAAAATGAATGAAGCAGCCTGTGGTTTTAATCAAACTTTTGTACAACAATGCCCTCTATTGGTAAAAGGATGATACCACATCAGGATTGGAGAAATAAGTAACCAAACAAAACATTAAATTTCAGCTCCTGCCACCTCTGGGAATTAACTAAAATTAGATAAATTCATTCAAATATGGAAAAAGCTACATGTTTTGAAAATACATTTTCTGCAATGAAATGCAGACTGACAACTGTCCCCGTGTTCATTTCCAATTTCCAAACCATACAAACCCCCTAAAAAGCATGTAGCTATGTTTAAGGAGGTCTCACAGTGTAATGCGGGTCAGTGTTGTTGATGAGGACCCCGTCTTTCCTCCAGGTGACGTTGGGTTCGGGGTGTCCCACTGGCGGGCTGCAGTTCATCACCACCACCTCCTCAACAGCCACCTCCATATCACCGGGCTGCACCCGGAAGTCTTCACGGAGAGCTGGAAGAAGACACGACAGAGGAGGTCCATTCATAACCAGTGAGTCTGAGACAAGCTGGTGCACAATGCCATAACAGTGCATTGTATGAAAACGTCAAAGTTAGTCTACAACCCTGTAGTTCATAAACATTGCCTGGGAAACGTGCCGAGCACAACACACATCACTGCGTGCTTGAATTGTCTTCCCTACAAATGAGAGTTTTGACCACCAAAAACAAGCAAGGCTTACAATAACCTCATCTAATGATTTTTTTAAACAAATACATCCATACATCACACAGCTCCAAATATTCAGATATTCTTTACACGGAATACATAGTGCCTTTGTCCATTGTCGCCCCATCAACAACCACATACAGTACCAGTCAAAAGTTTGGACACACCTACTCATTCAAGGATTTTTCTTTATTTTGACTATTTTCTACATTGTAAAATAATAGTGAAGACATCAAAACTATGAAATAACATATGGAATCATGTAGTAACCAAATAAAGTGTACGTTCACCTACTCTGAATCTCACAAAGACACCAGACCAAAGGACATATTTCCACCTGTCTAATGTCCATTGCTCGTGTTAATGAACTTATCCTCTGCAGCGGTTAACTCTGGGTCTTCCTTCACTGTGGCGGTCCTCATAGCGCTTGATGCCAGTTTCATCATAGCGCTTGATGGTTTTTGTGACTGCACTTGAAGACTCTTTAAAAGTAATTGAAATTTTCCAGATTGACTGACCTTCATGTCTCAAAGTAATTATGGACTGTCGTTTCTTTTTGCTTATTTGAGCTGTTCTTGCCATAATATGGACTTGGTCTTCTACCAAATAGGGCTATCTTCTATATACCACCTCTACCTTGTCACAACACAACTGATTGACTCAAACGCATTAAGAGGAAAGAAATTCAACAAATAAACTTTTAACAAGGCAGACCTGTTAATTGAAATGCATTCCAGGTGACTACCTCATGAAGCTGGTTGAGAGAATGCCAAGAGTGTGCTAAGCTGTCCAAGGCAAAGCCTGGCTACTTTGAAGAATCTCAAATATAAAATATATTTTGATTTGTTTCACACTTGTTTGGTTACTATATGATTGCATATGTGTTATTTCATAGTTTTGATGTCTTCACTATTATTCTACAACGTAGGAAATAGTAAAAATAAAGAAAAATCCTTGAATGAGTAGGTGTGTCCAAACTTTTGACTGGTACTGTACGTTCCTCAGAGGTCCTAAACAATTCATAGAGCAAACTTGACCTGTCTACAGTGACATAACCACAAGTACATGACAGACAAGCCTGACCTCTTGACAGGTACAAGTCATGTTTACTCAATCATTAAGAGTAACTGTGAACCATTTAGGTTGAAGGTCTAAGGAGCTTCCTCCCATTATATCCAAAAGGACAGAAACAATGGCCTTTCACCTTGAATGTATAAATTACAACATGTTTAGGATGCCTGTTTAAATCTTCACTGATACCATTACATTGCAACACCAAATGGAATCATGAGACAAAACATGTTTGGACACACAATGGTCTAATGCCATAAAGTACTAGTAGAATATCTCCAATCTTTTGTTCAGCAAAATATTAAGGAATGATCTTAAACTGGAATTCTTTCAAATGTAGATACGTGTATTCTTCAACTTAATAATTAGCCGGAAATTAACTTAGTCCAACTCTTGAATTAACAGTGATGCCTGGTTTATTGCTGTTTAGGCTACTTGTCCTAACCAATACAACTATACTGACAAAGGTCACGATTGCACGATTATCTTAATGAAACTAACCCAGATAAATAAAGGTTAATTTCTAAATATACCACAATCCTTCTGCTACTGTTCTCTAAAGTACTGTTGATCTGCCAACTGAATCTAAATTAGGTACCACTGTCTATTGTCCCAATGGCTCCACCACCAAATGTACTGCTCCAGGGAAGTTCCGCCAACAAGTCAATCAGCCACTAATTATACCATCCAGCTCAGGAATCCAGTGGTCTCTGGGTGACCCTGTTTTGGGTGCAAACAGAGGCTGGGGGTCAGGGGTCATTTAACAGTGTTTGTCCTGGAGAGGGGGTATTCATTGACATTGGACCCCCTTACTTATTCTCTGTAATCACAAAGACAATCTCGCTCTCTCTTCCTCTGGAGCAGGATTCTGTGGGTCTGTGGATACTGGGGGCATCCCGTTGACCTCAAAGATCATATATCAGCTTGATATAATGTTAAAGATCAGCATGGAGGTAGAGAGGAAGTGAATGGGACAGGATGTAGGAGCCACAAAGAGCCATACAACCAAGACAATAGAATGTATTCTAAGGCCACAGTTTCACATCCATCTGGCATAGGGTTCCACAGTCTTGGTCCTGGAAAGCAGCCTTGTGTGGTTTTGGTTCCATCTCAGTATTAGCACACCTGATTCAGCTAATCAATATCTTGAGTGGTTTATTAGTTACCGCACACTGCGGAGACTGATACATAGTCTTTTCACTCACATGATCCATAACAGTGTGATGGTACCTCTCTTCATTGTAGTGTGCAATTATTTTTGCATGGTATCTTGGCATTTACAGTGCCTTCAGAAAGTATTCATACCCCTTGACACATTTCTTTGCCAATTTATTAAAAACAAAATACAGAAATAGCTCATTTATTCAAGTATTCACACTCCTGAGATGTCAGAATCACCTTTGGCAGTGATAATGATCAGTCTTTCTGGGTAAATCTAAGAGCTTTGCACACCTGGGGCCTCATTTTGACAATATTGGGAGGAACTGTTCTAAAATACAACTTACGAAAGGAATTTAGAATGTTAATACGCATAGAAAATGTTTGAGTTATCAAACAATCCTATGAGTGCACACCGGTAGGAGATCACCATTGATAAATACCAATTGTTCTCCGCCTCAGTGCACGACCTTGGCTATTTGCATTTCGAAATGTCCCTAATTAACCATATATGGTCAAAATCATCCCTTTAAAGCATGTGGGGAAAATAAAGTGGCGTACCATGACATACAACCCCGCAAAGAAAAAAATCATAGAAAATATAATTTTCCAAGAATGAAATACAGGTGCTAGTGTCAGAGATTGAGTACAACCAAAATATTATATTTGGCTCGCTCAGTTGTGGCTTGACCAGTAAAAATTCAAACATAGCAAAAAGAGAGGACCATTGAGCCAATTAGTTACATTAGCAATGGCAAATATACTTCAAACGAGCAGACAACACTCATCAATAAGCCATCCATCCTCAACAGCTCCTTCCTGTAGGCGTAGAGGCCAACATTGCTGTTCTGCAGAATGAACGAGTTGTGCGTATCACCTGGCCACCACATTCAGCAGCGTCTTTTGCTCACCACATAACCTATCGCCTGCACATGAAGAGTGGAAACCTTTTCTGTTGACATAGCTGAAATCGTTTTAGGATGGCGCTTTTATGGTCATGTGGGTGCGTTCTATTGCTCCGTTCCTATTTGGGAACCCATTGTTGGCAAAAATAAATAAAAAAACTCTCGACTTCAACCTGTTGTGTGATGGTGTATGAAAATTGCATGTTACAGTTCGTTTTGCTGGTGATTGTATCCAGAACACCCCCCCCCCCCCCCCCCCCCCCCCCCCCCCCCCCTCCGCCAACACACAAAAAAAGCACCATTCTGCACTAACTCATTTTTATTCTGACATTTGGAACAACAAATAAATAATCGTAACATTTAAAACAAAAATAAATATCAAAATATATTCAAAAATAAGACTCAAAAATATCAAGACAAATAAAAACACATTGTAGTATATAAATACAAATAAAAAATATCATCAAATTATTACACTATTACCCTATAGCTCACAAACACCCATAACACTAAATTGCACAAATCCTATATCACGCAAATAGAATAACATGATTATTACACTACTGCACTTCAAACAAGAAACACAAACTAAATTGCTCAACTGCCATCTAAACCCTGACCTTTCTTGCCTTCCTTGATGAAAAGTCATCAATTACATCATCATAAGACATCTGCTCAACAATTGCATGGTTAATACTGATGACAGCAAGGCTACTAAGGCATTCCTGTGACATGGTAGACCTCAGGTAGGATTTGATGAACTTTAGCTTTGAAAAGGGCCTCTCTGCTTGAGCTAAGGTGACTGGAAGAGCAAGACAAATTCTGAGAACAGTCCACAAATTTGGATACATTTGGACTGGTTTTATATTATTCTTAATGATTTCACACAAACCAGAACAAAATGCAACAATATGTCTGTGAAACTATATATTCACAGTATTATGAATAAATTGTGGTTTATTTGGTAGCATTTCGTAGTGTGACTGATGTTACTAATTGCATTAGTACTGTACAAAGTTAGAGGTGCGCTATTTGATTGAGTCCCCTGCTCCCCCTACCTCTGGCTTCCAGTGGGGAGACCTGAGGTCAACATGCCCCCGCCCCATCTCTTACTTCTGAGTGGGAGACCTTCCCAGGCAGTAGCCTGTCTAGCTCACAAACTAGAATCAGGGCTCCCACTCCGACAAGATTAATTGACCCACAGTCCCACAAGGTGACATGATATCATTGACGTGACGTGCAAATGAGCGATGGAAAACCGATTGCGTCAAATGTCACTATTACACATTTTTGGGTGAGGGCGCCCCGTGCCGCCCCCGGCAAGATGCCGCCCTGGGTGGCTGCCCATGTTGCCTATACCTAAATCCGCTACTGGTTGTGAGATGCCGATCGGCAAGCTCCCACTGAAAAGTGCATGTTGCCAAAAACCCGAGGGTGGATAGCACTTGGATTTGCACTGGAATGGCATGCGTTTATCTTTTTAAAGTAGGTCTTAAATCCTCGCAAATTGGTTCATCAGATAATTTCCCAAAACCAATCTGTACTTCCTGCCAAAAACAATCCCACCTGTCTCTATAAACGCGCTTTCTACGAAATGCAGCGTGCCAAATCTTCAAATAGAGTGAGATCAGCCTAGTGCGATTTACCATTATCTCAGTCTTTTATAGTATTTCAACAATGGTTTCACTTTCACACGTGCCTCTAATTTAACAAATTACTGTATTTTATAAGAATTATTATTGTGACAAATGCACTAATGTACTCAAGTTATATGACTGTCAAGATATGTTTCATGAATTCACAATGGAAATACAACTATTATTACTCTCAATTCTCAAATGTTCAACATATATTTTCCCCATTCTACGCTTGACAAGAAGTTCTCTTATACCACTTGGCATTGAGCATTATGCATGGTCATAGCTGTGCGTAAAGTTACTAACACTCTCAAGCAAACATGCATATTGACAAATCTCACACTTTGCGTGGAACGCATGGTTTATGCACAGATGTGCCTACACATGATTGATAAATGAGGCCCCTGGATTGTACAATATTTGCACATTGTTCTTTTAAAAATTCTTCAAGCTCTGTCAAATTGGCTACTGATCATTGCTGGACCGCCATTTTCAAGTCTTGCCATAGATTTTCAAGCCAATTTAAGTAAAAAATGTAACCAGGCCACTCAGGAACATCCAATGTTGCCTTGGTAAGCAACTCCAGTGTATATTTGGCCTTGTGTTTTAGGTTATTGTCCTGCTGAAAGGTGAATTTGTCTCCCAGTGTCTGTTGGAAAGCAGACAACCAGGTTTTACTCTAGGATTTTGCCTGTGCTTAGCTCTATTTGGTTTCTTTTTATCCTAAAAAACTCCCTAGTCCTTGCTGATGACAAGCATTCCCATAACATGATGCATCCACCACCACCTGCTTGAAAATATGAAGAGTGGTACTCAGTGATGTGTTGTGTTGTATTTTCCCCAAACATAACACATACAGCTATGAATTCAGAACATAGAGTTCATTTATTTGCCATGTCTTTTGCAGTTTTACTAGTGCCTTATTGCAAACAGAATGCATGTTTGGAATATTTGTATTTTGTACAGGCTTCTTTTCACTATCGTTTAGGGTAGCATTTCTGGAGTAACTACAATGTAGTTGATCCATCCTCAGTTTTCTCCTATCACAGACATTCAACTCTGTAACTGTCTTAAAGTCCCCATTGGCTCATGGTGAAATCCTTGAGTGCTCTCCTTTCTCTCAGGAAACTGAGTTAGGAAGGATGCCTGTATCTTTGTAGTGACTGGATGTATAGATACACCATCCAAAGTGTAATTAATAACTTCACCATGCTCTAAGCTAAGGGATATTCAATGTCTGCTTATGATTTTAAAAATACCTCTTTGCAGGGGGTATTGGAAAACTTCCCTGGTCTTTGCGGTTGAATCTGTGTTTGAAATGTACTGCTCGACTGAGGGACCTTACAGATGTATGTGTGGGTTACAGAGATGAGGTAGTCGTTCAAAAATCATGTTAAACACTATTATTGCACACAGAGTGAGTCCATGCAACTTATTATGTGACTTGTTAAGCAAATTGTTTACATCTGAACGTATTTAGGCTTGCCATAACAAAGGGTTTGAATACTTATTGACTCAAGATATTTCAGCTTTTCATGTTTTATTAATTTGTAAAAACTTCTAAAAACATAATTCCACTTTGGCATTATGGGGTATTGTGTGTAGGCCAGTGACACAAAATCTAAATTTAATCTATTTTAAATTCAGGCTGTAACACAACAAAATGTGGAAAAAGTCAAGGGGTGTGAATACTTTCTGAAGGCATTGTATGACAAGATAAATGCATGTCCATCTAGTTTGAAAGACTTCCCCACAGTCTTACCTGCGATATAGAGGGAGGCATTGCGGCTGGTAGCCTTGCCTGCGCTGTTCTTTGCCACGCATGCATACACACCCTCGTGTGACTGACTCCGCCTTCCAGGGACCACGCTGAGGAAGAACAGGCTGCCCTCTGACAGAACGATGGGTCGCGATTGGCTGTCCAGCTTGTCCATCTCCAGGGGCTGGCCATTGCGGAGCCACTCGATGGAGGGCTCGGGTGTGCCTTCGGCACGGCAGGAGAGGGTGGCAGGGCTGCCTACCATGACCACCACGTCTGAGGGATGGTGGACGATCAGCGGGGTTACCTCCACTACCTCCGCCCTCAGCCTGGAACCTGGAGGGAACAAAAACAGTGGATCGAGGAATGATGGAGAAAATAAGGTTCTGTCAAAATAGGCTATTGCATCTGTTCATTCACAGAAGCTCTGGCAATAGTTTATTACTATTACTATGCATACTATTCATTTAGCAATGAATGGGGTGAGGAGGACGGGATCGGGCGTATTCAGGCTGGTATGGCCGTAAGCCATGGAACAAGAGTTGGATAGACTATTTCAAGTTCATGTAACTCAAAACACTTTGAGGAACTAGAATAGCCATTCCATTTTAAAATGGTCCTGATATTATTACTGTGTTTATAACAGTATACTCTAGTGAGCAAAAAGCTTACAGCACCTTGATATTCCCAAGAGGTCTCCCAACCAAGTAGTAACCAGTTCTGACCCTGCTTAGCTTCTGAGATCGGGCATATTCACGCTGGTCTGGCCGTAAGCCATGAAATGAGAGGTGGATAGACTATTTCAACTTCTTGCACACTCAAAAAAACTAACTTGCATTAATATCCCTTGGGACCTGATAGTAGGAAAGGAATGTACTGATTCATACACCCATTCTAGTAATATCACAAACAAACATAACGTAACTCACGTAACGGGAGGCCCTGTACAATCTGATCTTGGGTCAGTGTTTTAGGCTACATACGTCAACAAGCATCTCCTTTTGGAGTCTCGCCAATGCTTTTCATGCCATAAGCAACTCCCACCTTCAAAAACAGGTTTTACTGTGTTGGAGAGCAACAATGTAGTACAGTATGACTCAAAGGCGAATGACAGATGGAGAGGTAGTGAGGCCAAAGTGGGCCAAAGTGGTCTCAAACAAACTCTGCCTGAAGTAGTCTGAAGTGTGTGGTCCCCTTTTAAAGTGGAACAAGGGTATACTTAAGAGTCAGTAATAGTGGACTTTTACAGTAGAGACACCACACCCAGAGAGTGGCCCCTAGTTCAGGGTCAGCTCACACACTTAAGTAAAAGCATCCACCACAAACAAGCATAGCCACTGGCTACCAACAAACAATGCCTATTCTTAGGACAGCATCATTGGTATTCCATTGTTCGGCCCGTGGTATTGGATGACTCCAAGTTGGAGGAAGTGGGGGGATTCTGCTGTACTTCCTGTATGGGACAGGAAGCTAAACCAGTCGCAAGGCTGCCCCCCCCCCCCCCCACCCACCCACACACTAAACAATAGAACAAAATTCCTTCACGCAAACACAATCAAGAGGGCTCAAAGGGAAATCTGTCACCTGTGCACTGAGTGCGTGGCTGTGGACCCCTGCTATTATTGCCCCGACGACAATGCCCTTATTGAGTGGCAATGTCAAAACACTATTGATGCTAAGGCTTACACTGGCGCTATGTACTATTGGATAAAAATTGGACTCTGGCCATTGAGCTGTGGTAGGCTATATATGGTTGTGTTGATTTTGATAATGAACATTGCAACTGGAACAGTTATCTGATGGATGCTTTCATCATGTACGAGATGACATGCTTTCAAAGACTGTCAAGGTTATTTTGATAGGATTTCAGTTGTGTTACAATCAGCTAATCTTAACACTAGGCTAGCCATAGGTCTACCCCTGATTGCGAGGTAAGACATTTTTGTCAGTGGCTTGCAAAGTTTACATTGTTTCAGACAAAGCTATTTCCTGAGGGAGAGCCCACACTTAAGTCATAAAATGGTTTTGAAAAATTGAAAGCAGTTTCAATTAAATATCTGCATAATATGCATATTATTTACAAAACCTTAAGAGTAGACTAATACTACTTTCTAAATGGTCACTTCCATAAAGATTGGAATAACAATAGCCTAGTACTGTGTCAAACAGATGGACTGACTCGGAGGGTGCTGTAGGCAACATCAACTGTTCATTATTTACTGAACAACAAAGTGCCATTGAAAAGTAGGAACATTATTTGAAGCAAGCAGGGGAAACAAACAACCATCACAAACAGGAGAGAACTCTATTTGCTATGTATCACATATGGCTAAAGCCTGGTGTTAAAAAGCTTAGCCTATCAATAAACAAATGGTGTCTGATACCACTAGAAACTTATTTTGAGAATAAGCTCCATTCCTTCAACTAGGCCTCACAAACCAGGCCACAATAACAGAGCCATTGAAAAAAAGGGTGGAAATATAGGCAGGGGAAACTTCTATAATGAACTTTATTTACTCAAATTGCTAGCAATAATTAAATAAACTATAAATGCATTAGCTGATATGTTTACCATATGCCTACAGTGCATTACATGTACCATATACAAATAACAGCCTTACCTGCAAGGTTTCCAAGAGCTGCGAAAATTACCAACATTCTTATAAACACCTGTTCCGTCATTTTACGTTAGGTCACCAAAGTATGTAAACAAATCGTTATCGCATCGTTCACCTATCTGATGAATATTACTTCACTTGAGGTGGCGCGTTTCCTGTTTTACGCTCAAATCCAAGTTCCATTTGAGGAGGTTTCTTCTCCAGATTGATTAAGGTTTTTCAGATAATTCCATTAGTGTTTCGTTTGCCATTCCATCACACATTGATTACCACCTTATCTAAATCCAAGAGAGCACCAATGCAATTAGCAACAGTCCCAAGTGACTACCATGCGAATAGAAGAGTTAGGCAAAGTGGCAACAAGTCACCGCCTAAAAAATGCGCCACTCCCCCGTTTTAATTCCCAGGCTGAAAATGTGTCTTTCGTCGCATGAGTAGCTTAAGCCACCTTTTTAATCACCAACACATCATTGGGATAGTTGCAGAGGAATAAAAGCCCTGCCACATAGTCTACATAGGATATAGGCTATTGTGGTTTACTTTGAACATACATCGTTTCCTCAAATGCAACACTTTTTCATAGAATAATAAGATCATTTGCATCTGTTGAAACCTGTTTACATCTATTTCAATGTTCCCTCATTTGAAGTGCCAATTTGAGATTATCACTTCGGGTAGCCTACAGCAATGTTGATCCTCATAAGCTATATTGGTTGCCTTTATATTTGGTTGCCCGCATTCTTTGAATGATTATACACTGAGTGTACAAAACATTAGGAACACCTTCATAATATTCAGGTGCACCTACTTTTGCTCTCAGAACCTCATGGACTCTACAAGGTGTCGAAAGCGTTCCAAAGGAATGCTGGCCCATGTTGATGCCAATGCTTCCCACAGTTGTGCCAAGTTGGCTGGATGTCCTTTGGGTGGTAGACCATTCTTGATACACACGGAAACTGTTGAGTGTGAAAACCCAGAAGCGTTGCAGTTCTTGATACACTCAAACCAGTGTGTCTGGCATCTACCACCATACCCCTTTCAAAGGCACTTCAACATTTTGTCTTGCCCATTCACCCTCTGAAGGCACACATACACACTCCATGTCTCAAGGCTTAAAAATCCTTCGTTGACCTGTCTCCTCCCCTTCATCTACACTGATTTGAAGTAGATTTAACAGGCAACATTAATTAACGGATCATAGCTTTCATCTGGATTCACCTGGTCAGTCTATGCCACGGAAAGAGCAGGTGTTCCTAATGTTTTGTACACTCCGTGTAATACAGCCATAAATGTGGAATGGTCGTCTTTTTTTTGTTGAAAACAATTTGTAGCAGCAGTTCTGTCAACACTGCATGGAACGACAGAAAATGAGGAGGCTCCCATGCTTCTAAACAATACATGGAAATGACTTCATCTCATGTTTCATGAACTGGTGACATTCTACAGTTCTTGCAGTCGAATGTCATCTGAAAATAAGACGTTGCAGAGCAAAAAAAGGGAAATGCTAGGAATTGTTTTGCAGATAGAAGCGATCACAATAACAACTGCTCATGTCAATAGCCTTTTTCAACTGATTGAAATGACTTATGGAGAGGTTTGACTTGCTCTAGCCTACAGATGCATGCAGAGTAGGCCCTAAGAATAACAGATGCATTCTGATGTTTTCTTTTAGCGTTTAGAGTTTTAATTGAGACATTTTAATTGAACCAAAATGGATACAACATCTCTCCTTTACACCCTTCTACAAAGACACTCAGATGTCATCACCTAGTGATACATTACAGCAGAAACAAGGAGGCCCGGCTAGAGCATAGCTGTGAGGAGAAAAGAAAAACGACTTTAGGAGCTAATAGATACTGATCCCAATTACCCCAAATCCTGTAAAAACAGGGCTCCCGGAGGGAGATGGCGAGAAGAGAAAGGGATAACTACCAATGGAAGTCCATTCCCTCCAACAAACACATAAATAAAGTTGCTGTTTAGTGAACCGGCCATTGTTTCAGTCTAAAAAGGCCCAGTCGAGGTGACGGAAGCTTATATTGATCCAACAACTCGGGTTAGATGGCCCCGGCCAGCTTCCAGACATGTTCAAAAGGTTTAGAGAAGCTGAAGGAGGAAGGCTCGCTCTAAACACATGGCATGGAAATGATGTTGGGTTAAATATGTGCTGAAGGATGGCTTCAAAAAATGTACCCAGTAGGTATTTTATAAACATGAAGAAGTTCCAAGTCAACTGTTTGAGGCACAATTGTTCCGAAAGACAAGTTGAAAGAAGAATGCCATAGAACAAACTTATTGGCTGCAGTTAATGAGGTCTTCAACAATTTGGATGCCAATTCAGGAACAAGAGTAAACTTGGATGAATCTGACCCAAGTCGACTCATACTGATTTTCTTATCAATCGTCCAATACATTTTTTTTTGTTGTGTGTTTTCCATCTTAAAGATGTCACGCATTGGTCCACACACTGGGACACATGCTGAGTGCAATGTCTCTCATAACAGCTTGGGGCAGGCATAGCTGTCTCACTCTACAAAGAAATAATACACTTCATATGCGCAAATGACAAGCTTGCATAATTCATATAGAACTGATCATTTATGTATTTCACTTTTCATAAGTAGTTCATTGGATACAAAATATGTATGGGACCAACATTCTTTAGACTTTGATTGCAAACTTGGTGATGTCATTCTGTACATCATTCTCTGCATTTTGATACACCGACAGTCGATCAGATATACATTACCTAATCAGTAATGCATTATCAATAAGACGCCTAATTGCAGGAAAGCATTACTAATTCATGATATAGCCTAACTCCACAACTTCTATACTGCAATGAACTGCACCAAAGATGGATATAGTGGAACATGGAGAACCGTCTGAGCTAATAGCATTAGCACTCCACAACACTATTGAGCTCATCAATCCTTCTTTACTATGGTACAGGTTTCCCTCAAAAGACATTTGAGCAAGGTCAGGGGGGAAGGAAGGGTGGTGCTTACCTTTTCTCCGGTGTGGCCTGTCCCTATGAGGCCGATGCTCCAATCGATGACGGACATGCTCCTTATGATCCTTGACCTGTGTCTTTGACCCCTCGGCCAATCCCGGCTCAGGTAGACAGGTGCATTGGCACTGAAGTGACCCTTCCGCCCAGGTATAGAGCCAGGTCGCCCAGAGCAGACACATTCCAACCTGCATCTTCTAGCGTCTGCGTCTTCCCTATCTGGATGACAGCTCTACGCCAAAGCTCCGTGCCTAGCGCACAATCTCTGCCCTTGGTAGAGCCCCAACAGGCACATCTCAGCTAGTCTCTCCCCAGACAACTCTTAGACCTCCCTGCGTTAAATTATTTGGAGATTGTTATAAAGAATGTTTTTTCTTTATATTCCTTGCACCCTGGCTTTTGTGCTCCCCTTCCTTCCCTCCCTCCCTCTTTCTTTTTTTTGCCTCTCTCCTTGCTCTCTCACTTCTCTTTCTCTGTGCCTCTTTTTTCTTCTTTTTTTTGGGGGGGGAGAGAAATATGTTGGGGGGGGGGGGAAACAATGATTGAAAAACAAGTTCAGGCCCCATACTGGGAGAGGAGTGAAGAGAAGGGGACCAAGGGGTCCTGTCTCCTCCAACAGCATATGTGTCATTCGTTCTGCACGGAGCAGGGGGACAGAAAACAAGGCCTGGAGGGGGAGGAGAAAGGGAAGAGAGTTTGGGGCAGGGGGAGGATACAGAGAAGCCTGTTTTACCAAAGCTTGATCAGTTCCATTAATCAAGTGTCTACCAGCTGACTGATCAAGTCCAGCACAATACCACTTTCTCCACTCCGCAACATCAAAGGGATTGGATATGCATCACGCCTCCCCACCCATTGGTTTGTGTTCTGAGATAATTTTTTCAAGGGAGACTGACTAAAGTAGGCAGGCGGTATCTGTTACGGTGTGCCCCCCTTTTCTGCCCATAGCGCTTTAGACCAAGGATTGGAGAGGGAGTGTTTCAGACCCTCTCTGAAAACTCTAAATGCATCAATGCAAGAAAGGGTAAGCCTTTGTTGGAGGATATTCATGCTTTTCCAACAAGGAATATTACAATATGCCATGAAAAGCCAAATGCAAGATGGAACAAAACTAGACATCAAGGCCGGTGCATTCTCATTTGTTGAGGTGTAGATAATTCATTTTCACCGGTGACAATTTCAATTTTCGGAGCTCACGTATCAATTATCTGTCCAGAAGAACGCCAGTTCCCTTTGATAAGAAGGGAAAGGGAAAAAAAGGGGCCACAAAGGGTTATTTTTTTCACTCGCGGTCTTCCTTTAACGAGGCAACTCAAATCCCCATTGCCCACCCCCCACTAGTGCAACTAGCAAGGCAAATTTGTAGCCGCCTGCTCGCACAGTATGAGCCCTCGTACATCATCTTAGATCAGCGATCACAATCAGACAAAAGTTTTTTTTTTACAACGACCTTGTCGAAACGTTCTGGTCCGATGTTTCAACAACCACCATCCAGTCCAGCTGGTTGGAGACGAGAGGACTTGGGGGAACAGAGGTACCATGCTGGGCTAACACATCAGACCTGATCATGGGTTTTATCCCAACAACCTCTTGACAATTTTCTCTTTGTGCCCAGCAACCGCCAATGGACAAGGAGACTTGACGTTGATGTACTAAAAGTCACTATGGGGCAGGGAGATGCATACAGGGACACCTTCTGCTGTATGCATCTAGTCTAGCAGTGAGCAGTACACATTACGATACATAGCTAACCAAACTGTAAACCTCATAAAACCACCCTGATTTTAATATCTGATTGGCTACATCATCTTTCCAGTGTGAATTCAGCTCCAAAGTCTAACGATTGAGTTCAATGGGCTATCACTATTCCATTTCAGGAACATGTCTGTGCCAAGTCAATAGTACAAACACCTCTTGCATCGTTAACCATTTCTTCAACACTTCATTGAGCTATTCCATTGAAAATCACTTGGATTCCATTTGATACAAAAAGCAAGACCAACAGGTATGTCCTGTCCTCCCTATGTATGAACTGACAGGACCACCAAACACACACACATCTTTCCTTTGGACCACAGTGACCATCTACCACAGACAACACATCTCTCACTCCATCATTACGACCAGTCTTTTTAAAGCCCGACATCGTAACCCTTTCCCCGGGAGGTGGCCCATGTTCGGACACCTCTCCCCACAATCACAGAGGGATCCCCGAAGAGCCACGCTTTGCCCCGTGATGGGCCGTCGGGTCTGAGCTGACAAGAGACCATTGGAGAGCACTCTGACCTCTAAATTGGGCCTTCGTCTTCACCCTGGGAGGAGGTAATCCCCTCCTGAGAGAGGGCTAAGAGGAAAGAGGCGACGCCGGCTCCTGGGACTCTGATTTGTCCCAGAGTGTGTGGGGCACTGACAGCACCTTCTGGCCTCACACAAAGGGCGTAATCGAGCAAGACCGGGGCGGCAGTGAGAAAATCCAGTCCTCTGCCCCAAAAATACATCGGCAGTTGCCAGGGCAACCCTGCACCAAGCAAATTTCTACCCCCCAAAACAACTAATTTCCCAGCTATGGTGAAGCAGCCAGCCAAGCCAGGGTAGTGAGGGGACTCACTGGAGGTTTGGATGTTCCCAGTTCCACTCGTTGGACAGGGAGCCTTAATCAAATTCAGGCTTTGAGGGATTTAGAACCAGTTCAACCATTTTTGGGGGTTTTCCCCTGTATAAGCCCTCAACAAAAAATGTATACTTTTGAAACCTATAACAAATTGGCAACAGAGGCCTGCTGAAAACTTGCCAGCCGAGTGGATCAAAGATCCATCATCAATACCGGCAGTGCTAAACCATTGGCTCTTGTCTCCTGTCAAACAACTTGGAAGGGATGCTCTAACCATGGGTCAGGATGTTGGAGCACTGATAGAGGATCTTCAGGGTTAGGTTGGGTAAGAGTGGAAAGGCTTGATGACACTGGCCATATTACACCAGGAACGGAGGATGAAGGATAGGGTGCGGGGGGGGGGGGGGGGGGGGGGGGCAAGGCAGGAGTTCTGCTTCAATGCATCTCAAAACAGGCTCTAGTGAGGAGCACACTCCCCTTCCCCTCCTTTTTCCCCTCCCCTGCTTCAAAACCAAGCACCACTCCCACATCCTGAGCTTTGCACACCTCTTTGCCCCCACATCTCTATCTCCCTCTCTTTTTCTCTCTCCCCACCCCATCTCTTTGTATGTCCAGCTGGCTGCTCCACAAAGGCTCTGGATCGAGGTTCCAAAAGAGCTTCAAACCCCCAGACGCTTTGTTCTGCCCATTTTCCCACTCCCTAGAGAGGGAGTTTGGTAACAGAAATGATAATTTAAAAAAAGGGATAAAGCAAAAGAAAGAGTGAGAAAGAGTTGGATTGGCTGGAGCAAAGAACTTTGGGCGTGCGTCTTACGCAGGCCCTAAACTGTCAGATTTGGAGCCTGAGGCAGCTGAAAGATGTGGTAATCGGTGGCATCTGCTGCATGGCGACCTTGAAATATCAACTGTTGTTGCAGGAAAAACATTTCAAAAGGTACATTTCAACGACAACCCCCACACAACTAGCAAATAAACTAGTCTCTGCTAACATTTCAACGCATAGGCCACATTCGTTTTCTACACTTCCCAGGTAAATCCTATCCAACAAGTGTCACTATGCTTCAAAACATTATACCACTCTATGGCGAAGATCATGTTTCATGGTAATCACATGCTCGATTACAGGCAAGGAGCCCCCCCGCACACCCCCACCTATACCCCTTGTGTTGAATGATCTCAGATCCATCCCATGCCAGGCTGCACCACCCATTTCCAAGACTGTGTGAGAGGGACCTGTGGTGGTGGATGGGCCTGACCGTGTAGAAAAGGCCACTGTGTGGAGATGTGGGCCGGAACTAATAGGATTGGTTTTGATTCATTAGATTCTCTTTCATCATCCTGGTTGGAATTTCACTGCACGTCCCGTCGGGCTTTGCACTTTAAATAGGGGGCTGCAAGGAGCCAAGAGAGGGGCTGAGCAGTGGAAATTGAGCCCCTAGATTGCAAAAAGCATCATACTCTGTGGAATCATTGGTGATACTATCCTAACCACGCCACTGTGCAACAGAATGGTATGATTAGAGATAAATGATTGATGAGAGCAGACATCCATCTTACATCTTACTTACTATCCTCTAAGGGGCAAAAGGAAACATGTTAGTGTCATGGTGATATGTTACCAATAATATACCCCTGCTGTACCCCTACTGCTTGTGACTGGATTCCTTTTAGAATATATATTTTTTGTGATGTCTTTCACAATACTTATACAGGCCTGGCCTCCCAGTTTCACATTTGTTGCAGTCTGAATAATATAGGGAAACTTGATATACCGTATGATTACAGTTTGTTGTCCTGGAGATTACATCTCATTTTAGGATTAGTGAAGATGCGTGTGAACGCTACACAATGCACACTTCTGATGAGCATTTCTGCAATTTTATCTGAAAGTTGAAATGACTAAATCACTTAAAAACAATAGCGCCCATTGTTCAAGGAAAATAAATGCTGCATTAAGTTTTTTGTGGGACAACAGCAAAACCAGAATTTGTGCTTTCCCACTTTGTTTTATTGTTTGGGGGTATGAGACCGAGAAAGACGGCATCAGTCAGTTGAAAAATTTACATTTCAATGTAGTCGAGTGCAGATCCAATCTATCTGGTTTAAATGCCGGCAAATGTGACAGAACACAGGATGCATCTGGAGTTAATGAACACGCTCACTCCATTTAACTATGTGAGAGGGCTACTACTTCACATCATAGTATGTCACAGCATTGCTACTGACAGTTCTCTCTTCATTCAATTTACTTGACTGACTTGAGAGGCTTCATGAATCAGACAGCTATGAGAAGTGTAATCAAAGAAGATATCTTAATTAACCAAACTCACTCAAAAAGACACCTGGCTGCATCTGAACGTAGACAAACAGCGCTATGCATATTCTTAACAGGGCCTGCTTCAGCAGGACTAGGCCTGAGTTCTTTAGTGGCATTTTGATGCTGGATGATTTTGCTAGAAGGAATTAGTTTTCAGTAGGCGGGATAACCAACAATGAAATGTTTAATGAAGTTGTCTTGTAAAATATTTGTATTGTTAAAAAAATATACAAGTTCAGTAAAAAATATATACATACAGTTAAATTACAGCTATAAGTCTTATCCTCTGAACTTTAGAGGCCCAAGATATAAATCCATTCTGTTAATGCAACTGCTACCCCACCACACCAAATCAAACTAATAGCTATCTATATACAAAACATCAAAACATATAATCTATGTCAGGGTGAGATACCAGGCAACATTTTAGCCTATCTTTAATGATGGTTGGCCCAAAACTCCCCCCAACAACAAACACAACAGTTGACCACAGAGAAAACATTGGCTCTGCCTGTGTTTTGGTTCAGGTGCCAACTTGTCCGGTGCTCCATTTAACTAGGGCCCCTCTTAGTTGGCCTTTTCTCATCTCCAGTGCTGCACATACGGCCCTGGCCACCAGTCTAGCGAGTCAACTTGGCCTGGCCCCTCCGCTCTAATGTGTTCTCAAGGGCTTGGCATAGACGGCTTCCAGGAAATGCAGTGGCAGCAGGCCAAACAGAGCAACCAGGAAGCCCACACTGGCCACTGACAACAGGACGTATCGGCCGATGAAGAAAGTGTCTACGATCTGTGGGAGTAGAGAGATAGGGTTGTTATGTTCATTCATTGGTTGACCAAATATACTGAACAAAAATATAAAACACAACATGCAACAATTTCAAAGATTTTGCTGAGTTACAGCTCATATAAGGAAATCAGTCAATTGGAATAAATGAGACCCTAAACTATGGATTTCACGACTGGGCAGGGGCACAGCCATGGGTGGACTTGGGAGGGCATAGGCCCACCCACCGGGGAGCCAGGCCCAACCACTCAGAATTAGTTATTCACTACAAAAGGACAAAGCCAAACTAACAGTACTCTTCTCATATTATGAGCCCCCCCCTCAACACTTTAAATGTTGCCTTTATATTTTGGTTCAGTGTAGATCAAAGTCCAAATGGATGATGAATGAGTTAGTTAGGATCGATAATGGTTTGTGTATATCTGATAAATGGGTAACTTGTGTTTTAATTATCCTAATTCCTCTTTCTTCCAACAGATGTCACAAGTGAGCCACTGTAATCAGTGCTGGAGGGAAATGAGAAGGCAAGGCAGGCTTCTCTCCTCACACTTACTTCACTACTTACTTACTTACTTCACTTACTTCACTCTGACTTGACTTAGTAGATCATGACCCATGTTGCTCTATAAAATGTACACGTTTCAGGCAGTAACTATATTGTACTCAAGCAAACATGGCCTCGTTCAATAAATGGACATGATAGGGGAAGAGACTTGTCAATAATGATGTGAGTAATAACAGGCCTTATTTTAAAAGATAATGATCACACTCAATGAATACAATATGATCACTTGTTGCATCATCCACTTGAAATGGCTCAAAAAACTAAACACTTAGGTAAGTTGAAACAATGGCAAACATACAAATGATTCAAATCACCCCAAAAAATGATTGAATGCATTATGACCAACCTTCCTCAAAGAGACACTAACTACACTTAATATGATTCATTTAATATAATACATAATTCACAGAAGAGTCAATAGTACTGTGTTCCATCATCTTGGTCAATACAATTTCCAGCCAGCGTGTGTGTGTGTGTTAACTGGGGGCCCCTATGACTTAGATACAAGGTTACACTTGGACAGTTGTTGGTTTTACTGCGTTGCCTGTTGGAACAAAACAGAAGGACCTGGGGGGAGGAGTGGAAGAGATGACTAACCAAGAGACCCAACTCCCTGAAGACCTGCTCCACCGTACAGATGCCAAATATTACGAGGCGGTAACAACCTACTGCTGACTAAAGATAGGATACTGGGGCCTTGGTGGGAGCTTCGGGGCAGGGGTGGGGGGCATTGTCTCTGGCGGATGCAGTGTTCTCTCATTTAACGCATCTCATTTTCTAATTTGCCAATTAGCCAGCAAGCGGAGCCCAGAGCTGGGGCCCATGTTTTATTAATGTGGCATCGAGCCGTTCGGTACGGAGGCCCTGTCTGGGGCCGGCCTAATTGGCACTGTGATATTTTGTTTTTGTTTAACAGCAAGAGGTTAGCCGTTTCTTACACACACACACACACACAGACACATGCATACACATTCACACATTATCGTGGTCGGTCACACACACACACAGTAGCTAGTTATTCAGAGGTAATTTAATAGGATCTCTGTGGTAAGGAATAACTGGTTGAGCCTCTTCTATAAGACCACCTTCTACAAGCAAATTGCATGTGTAATAGGTCTGCCCTTGTGTGTTTCAATAGGCTTAGGCTACATCATACCGAACGGTATGGTTTTTGATGTAATGATCGTTTAGTACACCAGTTGTAGACTATTGACACAACTAATTACAATGTGCAATCAGCCGAATTAAAACTATTTTAGCTACGCTTGTTTATTTTAATATGGCCTAGAAATTATGCACTCCACCATCTTTTAAAATCAATAAAAAAAAATATATATATATATATTTTTATTACATTTTTTTATACACATGCCTAAGATTTGAAACTAATTTAAAAGTCAATGAATATTTCACTACATAAACCTAAATACATTAACACTTTTCTGTGGAAAATTGATTTTTAAAGTATGACAGAGCAGCAAATAGTGAATTTATTCACATAAAAAACAGAATCCATAATGAATACATCGTCGAAAATATATTGCCTGATTCATCGGGTCTGTGTGTCAGCTGATCTTGCACATTGGCCTAAACTAACAGGAAAACAGGCACAGAACCATGTTTAAGGCCCAAATGGCACCCTATTACCTATATAGTGCAGTACTTTTGACCAGAGCATTATCAAAAGTAGTCCACTAAATAGGGAATAGGGTGTCATTTGAGACTAGGTTGCAAATTTCAATAAATTCCCTGGTATTTCCGAAATCCCGGTTGGAGGTGTTCTGGAATCGAGAGGGAATAAGCAGGAAATCCGTAGTCGTCCAACCAGGGTTTCTGGAAAACCAGGGAATTTATGGAAAGTTCCCGTAATTTTGCAACCCTATGAGACACAGCCCATGCCTCTTTGTACTTCTGGTTTTCCCATGCACAGACAGCGCAGCAGGAAAGGCAAGCGCTGTGGTCTGTCTGTGCTGTGCTGCCTTTGGGGAGAGATAAACCAGACCAGGTCTTTATGACAAACACACCGCTACATGTTCTGACTGCAGCTCTGCAGCCAGGGCCAACAGGCCACTCTGCTTGGCCTACATAATGTACATGGGCCACAAAACAAAACAAAAGCCACCATGACAAAAAAAAAATGGGTTGCAGTTTACTTGTTTGGGACAAATCCCTCTGTGTTGTTCAGGGGAATCATTTGATGAGCGCAATACGCTATTCATATTCCATAGATCTTCATAGATGGGTTAGCTAATAATGACACGAAAATTATGCGCATGATTCAATGGGGCAGATGTCTGTAGCTGTGCTCGAATACTCATACTAACCATACTATTTGTGATGTGAATTGAGTATATAGTATGCTTATTGGTCATAGTATGGATATAGTCAGTATACCAAAAGTTACCAGATGAGGTACTAAATTCGCAAAAATATGAAGTATACGCACAAAGGACACTATTTCCATACCTTGGGGCCCATAATGCAATTCTTCAGGAAATTTGCGTGGCTTCACATCGTTTTCAGATTTGAAGAAAATGGTGGAAAATATGCAGCCGAAGTACAACGAGAGCGGATACAAAATAATTGCATTAACTAATTATAACAAATGTTAAGAAAATGTTGAGCAATATAATAATGACTTTTCAAATAAGTTACCTGATACGTTATGCTGGTTGACAATTTGTTAGCTACTCTGTCCTTACGAACCACATAGCATATCATTACAGCAGTAAGTACTGGTATGTTAGTTCAAACTTATCAAACTTGCCAGTATATTAACTATAGGCTATCTAACTACCCAATGTTTATTGACTTGATTATTCCTGTCATTCTTTGCTTAGCTAAATGGTATAATCGTTGTGCGTTCTCAATGGACATTTGGGTGCTTTCGTAAATTCGCTCTGGCTATCTACTCCGTTTTCAGAGCACTCTCGTCTGAGTGTACTAGAGCCCAGAATAATGAATTTATGAGCGCTCAACACCCGTTGAATATGGCCAGTGTCAGTAAACGTTGGCAAAAAAGCATATTTAAAATTGTTGCCAGCAGCACAGTTACAGTCACCAAAGCTTTGGAAAAATAAAAACAGCCTACCCAGCTCTGCTAGGGCGAGTAAAATGATCAGTGTGGTCTCATTTGTGTCTGGAAGTAGCTAGCAAGCTAGCCAACGTTAGCTTGGGTCCTTGACTGCTGTTATAAATTCAGAACGCTCAAATCAACTCTACCTCGCGGCCCAAGCGTCCCGTGTGCGCCCCGAGAGCGAAACACTCTGAATTTACAAAACAGACAATCTGACAACGCTCTGAATTTACGAGCGCACACTGGCACTTCACATTGAATTTAAGAACACACACAAAGTTGTAAAATGTCTAACTAGTCATTTGTTATGCTAAACTAGCTAGCAAGAGGTTGCATAGCAACAGCATCAACTTGTTGTCTTGAAGAGTAAGCTAATTTGCATTGACTCTAGTGTTCTATTTGCACATGTGCATTTACGGGGCACCCCCCCAAAAAAAATAGCCCAGCATCACACAGTTCTTCTCCCTAAATTCCCTTTCCCTCCGTGTCTCATTCACTCAATTGCATGCGCACACAAGCTCCCATTAAGCCTACAGAAATAGATGCATATAAAACTGTATCCAGCTGATGGGATACACAAGCAACATTCCTTGCAAAATGACAACAGTTTTATCACAACTTCAAAATGAACTGATATGTGTTGCAGTTTTGGAACGATTGTGTCCCGTCTATTTTCCACTTTGGCTCCTTTGTGAACCGCTAGTGCCGTTTAGAATTGTTTAGCCTAAGCTATAACCCCACTAAACATAGACAGGTTCCAAAAATGAAACTACGCAAAAACCTAAGTTTGATAAACACAAAGAGTATATTTATCAGAATCATTAAGCCTAGACCTACTCAAACAGATGTCGTGATTGTAATTCATCACCACGCAGTGTTCAATGTGAAATTGTTAATCCATTTAGAAAATTCCAAAGAACCGGCAGAATAAACTAAATTGAACATCAGAATATCAAAAATACAGATTTTGTTTTGTAACCCTGAAGAAAATAGGCTTTCAACTCGCCAAATAGAGCTCCGTTTCAAATGATCACTGAGAATAACTGTTCCAGACGTGAGATGCTCATCACTTCAAGGTGGCAACTTTTTTCATTTGGAAAAATATTATATTTTATTCTATTATATTACTTATTTTTTTTAAACTATAAAATAGGTGTCTAGACTGTGATAAGGGCTCGGGAAATAAGAGTGTCTTGTCTGCTAAATGAATTAGGATTTGTTATCTATAATGGTTATAACAAATTAGCCATTGTCGCGCACTGTTGGCATAGGCCTATAGATAAATGCACACATATTTCTTTCCAGTGCGGGCCTTGTGTTCTAAAAAATATATGGGGGGTTTTCAGTCGAGTACTCAAGTAAAAATCTGAAATGCCCATCCCTAGTTGAGTATCAATATTAGAAAACACATTACACCAGTGGCTCCCACTTCTAAAGAGAAACTTTGACACCCAAGAGCCTTCTGCAGCTGGCTGCCTCTACGCTGGAGTACATTTGCGCGTGCGTGTGTGTGCATTACAATTGTATTACAGTTTTTTTGCTTACCTCGATGTCTTTGAATGGTGACGGAGTCTCTGAGCTGCGGGGGAAGAACACCAGGATAAGAGTGGCAATGAAGGCCAGCAGGAAGACAGGGATGACGCCTAACCTGTTAAAAAACAATACAGATATCCTTAATATCATATGGGGTCAAATTGTATTCTTCAAATATTTTGACTGGTAATCAATCACTTTTGATTGTGTGTTCTTTAGGACTAATGCAAAATAGGCCAAGGTCATTGCAATCAGCCCAATCAAATATGTATAACCAGTAAACTAACCGCCTTTTACACGTTTTAGTGAATCAATTCATTTTCTCAGAGTAAAATCTTGACATTTCAGTAGCCGTCAGAAACATGTGACCTAGACAGTAACAGTGCAAATAGCAGGCTGGTCTAAAGTCGAATAACAGTAGACCGAATACGGCACTGGGCTAGCCATACATCTGTATAAAACATGTAGGGCCTAACTATTTGATATAATCTCTGAAATACATTATAATCCCTCTGAAATACATAATAATGTACAGTATAAACCACAAAAGTGTAAGCCAGGGATTTGATGTGAACAGCCAGTGCAGCATACACCTATGAACCTGTGATTTCACCTCTTGGCAGGCTATTCGGGGCAATGTAAATGTACAGTGTGGTATCATGTCTGCACAAGATAATGAGTAAAAACTGTGTTGAGGTAGCCTATTTAGCTAGGCCTGCATATGTGTATGTATTCACAACTACCGGTAACTTACTTAGTTGGTCCAGTAGCTCGCAAAAGGATCATCCCGAGCACGAGAGCCACAATCCAGATAAGAGTAATGAGGAAAACCCCAGTGCCCACGCCCATTACCGTGCCAGCCATTCTTCACCAAAGGGTTAACCTAGCTAGCTGCTCACAGTCATCTTGAGAAGATTCAAGCGAGCTAGTTAGCTGCTCACAGTCACGTCTTGAGGAGATTCAAGTGAGCTAGCTAGCTAACGTAGCTATACGCGTTAGCTAGCGCTGTTGTTCAGCTCAAGCAAAGCTAATTGCGTTAACTTGAGTTTCTGCAAAACAAGTTGTACCCTAGAATGCGAATTGCATCGTTTAGAACTCTAGACGTCGCATTTTGCACCCGCTGATGACAGTAAAGTTAGCTACCTAGCTAGCTAAATAGCTAGCTCGTACACTCAACACAACATCCAGGCCTGTGAGCGCGTGCTGATTCAATAACTTGCTTTCCAAATAACTCAAAAGTTTGAGACCGCTCGTGATAACCCACAACATCAAAAAATGGATTTCTGAACGCAAACAGAACTTGCACGAAATCACTTCTGTACTATCGCCTGCGTGCAAACTGTATAACAACTACCAGCTGGATCCAATGGTTGCAAATAAACTTCAATTTGATAGGATAGAAGCAGCCTGGCAAAGTGGTTGTTACTAATACCGAATAGAGTGCTGGGAAGTGTAGTGTATTTCAAGAAGAATCTGAAATTGTGTACGCTCTCTTGGTTGCCATAAACAACAAACAATGATGCTTTAACTTTGAATGCTTAACCACAATAAATCAAACTAACGTGATATTGATTTTATCAGTGGGTAACTAAAATGCTTTTCAGATATTTTACCAGTCACTGATCTTACATTATAATGCTAATAAGACTTTTTTATATTATTATTAATTGTTCAAGGGCAGAACGAAAGATTTTTACCTTGTCAGCTCGTGGATTCGATCTAGCAACCTTTCAGTTACCGGCCCAACGCTCTAGCCACTGGGCTACCTGCCGCCTAGTGCCACTGTAACATTGGGATAATAGATCTTTGTGAATAATTTGATAAATAAAGCACTTTTTTCACTGGTGTGTTATTATTGCAGTGGTGAAAAAATTATCAAATTGTCACACTAAGATACCTTAATAGAAAATGAAGTAAAAAGTAAACATGAAAGGCACCCAGTAAAATACTACTCGAGTAAAAGTTTTAAACATACATAACTATCAAAAGTAAATGTATAGATAATTTAAAATTCCTTATATTATGTAAACCAGACAGTACTTTTTTTTAAATGATTTTAGCCAGCGGCACACTCCAACAACCAGACATTATGTATACTAACGAATAATTTGTGTTTAGTGAGTCCGCCAGATCATAGGCAGTAGAGATGATGACCAGGGATGTTCTCTTGGTAAGTATCCTGCTAAGCATTCAAAATGTAACGGGTACTTTTGGGTGTCAGGGAAAATGTATGGAGTAAAAAGTACATTATTTTCTTTAGGAATGTAGTGTAGTAAAAGTAAACGTCAACTTTATATAAATCATAAAGTAAAGTACAGATACCCCCCCAAAAACGACTTAAGTAAGTATTTTTACTTAAGTACTTTACATCACTGCATCATTGGGAAGTGACAGAATGTATCCATCCTCATTCTGGATAACTGGAATGTTTGCTAATGTTTCCAATGAATGTAGCATATCAGTTGCTTGTCTGACGGTAATTTTTTAATATGAGCCGACAGGGGGGCGGCAGACTCCACGATTTGAATAGATGCGCAGTGCTGGGGTTTGTGTGGTAATACTGGAGGGAGAGTAGTGGAGGTGATGGGAGGGGGGATAAGAGGAGCCAGAGGGGAGGGGAGGGGTGGGGTGGGGGGTGGGAGGGGTCTTACATGGCAGACGTCACAGTTTGTGCAAGGGAGTATAGGCTGTGTTGTCAGCCTAGTGTCAGTCTGATGAAGATTGGCATTCAGGTAAGCTGTCATTCATTTTCAATGTCAGAGCATGGAGCAGGCTAACACTCCAGCGTCTTTTTTTCCCCCTCGCCCTCATTACAAAAGGCAGCACATTATTCATACAGACAGGGCCATGCTAGGGAGAGAGAGCGGGAGAGAGATAGAGCAAGATAGACAGGGAGAGAGGGGAGGAGGGAGAACGTGTGTGAAAGGGAGGGAGGAGAGGAAAAGAAAGAAACAGAGAAGAGAGATACATTTTTGTACTGGATGGGAAGACTGGATGTTTTTTTCTTGATGCATCGTATGGATTAATAAAATATGTTGGTTATGTTTCTGTTAATGGCATTTAGGGCACGTTTTGCGAGGTGTTTGCGAGGTGTTTGTAAGGGATATGGAGAATAGAACAATGTTTTCGTTTGAGAGAATAATCGAAGGACTGCACAAGACAATTTTAGACACTGCGCACGTGAACGCGCTTTCCACGCGTGACAATGTATCATGCTTATTGAATAATGATTTATTAATAAGTTATTATGCATTTTTCTATTTGTTTGTTTAATTAATTGTATTGGAAAATATGTTTTGACTGACATAGCCTATATGATAGGCCTTTTTCATGTATATGGATTTGTATATTCTTCATTGATTTTGCAGTATATTCTTCATTGATTTTGCACCTGGATGACTGTCTTGAAATGGCATTGTATCCGGTCTTATCCTTCTCATAAGCGTTTTGTTATTGATGGGCTATAGGTGGAACTAATGTGTCCTCTTGTTTAAGGCAAAATAACGCTTTGCTGTCAGACTATGTTAGGTAAAGTAAGCAATAGTCTACGACTAACTTTAGGTTATACTGTGCTGTTTTGCACCACTTACAGGCTATCTAAAATCCACTGTAAATAACTGCTAATGTATGTGAAAGAAATATGTGTATGAAAGGATGTCAACAAAATGGTTTATGTGTGTCAAATGGGCTACATTAAAAGTATATTTCAGTGAAGACCATTGGGGTGCATTATTTTGCATTTATGGCACATATGGTGGTTAAGCTTTATCCCACTGAGTACAGACATCACTTCAATGTCTATTCCACGTTGTTTCAACGTAATTTCATTGAAATTAAGTGGAAGCAACGTTGATTAAACCAGCGTGTGCCCAGTGGGATGCTAGTCAGTCTTTGTAGCCTAATCATTCGTAATTGGTCTAAAATACAAATGCCATAGTTAAGCAGGTAGACTGGTAATGATTTGTCAGTCAAATCTTGTAATAGCCTGAGCATGGCAAAACGTTTTTAAAGGTCCAGTGCAATAAAAAACATGTTTTCCATATTTTCTATACCCGTGTTTTCTATATATGTTTCCACACTATGAGGTTGGAATAGTACTGTGCCCTTTTAATGTAAGAGCTGTTTGAAAAGATGGCCTGAAATTTCAGCCTGTTTTGGTGGGACGGAATTTTTGCCTGCCTGGTGACATCGGCATGCTGTAAAGTTAATAGACCAATAAGAAAGAGCGGTGCAAACCTCTCTGCCAATAACAGCAAGTTTTCAGTTTTCCCCTCCCCACTCAGACAACTCCCAGACAGTCTTAGCAAAATTCTTGCTTGAGAAATTGCTATTTGATAAGAAGCTATTTTTGTTTATTTTTTACTATTTTAATTGAAAACAATCACAAGGTACTTCATTGTTACCAATATTTTTTTTGATATTGAGATAAAAACAACTGCATTGGACCTTTTAGATTTTATCTTATTGGATTTGATTATACTTAAAACAAAAACAAAAAATCCTATAAGTGATTTGGTTTGCATTAATCTGAAATTGCGTAATATAATGTACATGTCATTGCCCTTGTCAGCATGTAATCCATGTCTATCAAAATAGATTCAGTTTGGCACTTTATTATTTCTATATTTTAAATAGGGATACAGAGGGTGATTTGTCTAAAGTGAATGGCTTGTGGCTGTCAGCATCACAGTGACTCCAATGTTTGCTTTTCAATCCTGAGGCATACCATGCAAGACCTCTCCAGACTGAACATTGGCTCTCTTTGTGTGGCACGATTCATTGCCCAGTCGCTACTTTCTATTTTAGATGACTTGTTTATTCCAGAATTGGGCTTTTAGTGGGCTAGGCATTTGACAGGAACACACTCAAAGTTTTTCCACATAATTTGGAATTCACTTCAGTCGTGTATCCTCAATTTATTGCCATGTAGATTATAAAGAGTTAAGCTTTTTTGTCTTTCCCTCACGAAATTTCAATGAATAAAAAGGCATAGGGAGTTCTGATTCACTATCATGTCATGCCATACTAATGAGTTCAATATGTATCCATTTGCAATGTTTGGACATCTGTTATTATTTTATTTAGTCAAAGTAGCTGAGGCATTCTTTTCGTAAAACCCTGCATCTGATATAAAGAATTTGTTTTGTTTTGTCTTTTTTTTCAGAGGGCGGGTTTACAGGTACAAAAAAACAATACAAAAAATATATACAAAGATAACCCCCCCCCCCCCCCCCCCCCCCCCTCAGTCGCCATCCACCCGCCGTATCCTCCCTCCCACCCCTTTCCATCCAACCCAGAAGACCCCCTCCCCACACCTGAAGAAAACATACCTCCCATCCCTTCCCATCCCATCCTGCAACTGAGGTTGCCATCAGTCCCCCTCCCAACTATCTGAATCTGCATCTTATTTTTTAAGTGGTGTTAGAAATTAATTAATGTACATGCCAAGTAATTGTAGACATGACATATAATATATGCGCTGTAAAGATAACTGCCAAAATAATGGAAACACTTGAGTAAATAAGGGATACAAAGTATATTGAAAGCAGGTGCTTCCACACAGGTGTGATTCCTGAGTTAATGAAGCAATTAACATCCCATCATGCTTAGGGTCATGTATAAAAATGCTGGGCAGGCCATTATTTTGGCTACCATGGGTATGCCTACATAGGAGGACAATGCCCCCATCCACAGGGCACGACTGGTAACTGAATGGTTTGATGAGCATGATGTAAACCATATGCCATGGAGATCAGTGACCAGATCTCAACCCAATTTAACACTTATGGGAGATTCTGGAGCGGAGCCTGAGACAGCGTTTACCACCACCATCAACAAAACACCAAATTATGGAATTTTACGTGGAAGAAAGGTGTTGCATCCCTCCAATAGATTTACAGACACATTGAAGCTGTTCACACACACACACACACACACACACACACACACACACACACACACACACACACACACACACACACACACACACACACACACACACACACACAATTTAGATGCTCCAAAGCCCTGCTGGGATCCTAATTGATGATTTGTGTCATGGGACAAGCAGCCCAGGGGCAAAACTGCAGATACCGAACACCCATACATTATTTGCATATTCCCATTCCCCAGTTTATGGGTAAATTACATTATTAGGTGCGATGCTGTGCTCTCCTGCAGCTTTTAGAGGATAATCACTAATAAAGTGATTCAGTTGCACTAAATGAATGAAATAAACAGAGCAAGTACAGCATCTGTTATTAACCAATTTGTGCATTTATGTATGGCCATAAAGCGTTTGAGAAAATTGAAGCGATATGCAAATGGCTGCTCTTTCCTTGCTGTAGCACCTAATACCACCTCCTTCATATTGCCAAAGTAACAAATACGTAATTTTCTCTGTGAATATCATCAATGTATTTCAGGTCTCGTTCTAATAGTCCCAGGACCGGCTCTACTCTTTTGGGGGCCCTAATCGAGATTTGGCTGGGGCACCCCCATCACGCGGCAAAATACCTTAGTGTTTTAAAGCAAGTTTTCTGCAGTTCTACCCATTTTGCCATAGAGTGGAGAGGAAACATTGCAATTTTATAACACATTTCATGCAATTCTACTCATTTTCCCATTGGTCAGAGAGAATAAATTTGCAGTTTTACAGAAAGTAACCTGCAATTCTACCCTATTTGCCATGGGGTAGAGAGAATGTTTTACAGATTTAAATAACATTTCCTGCAATTCTACACATTTTGTAATGACTTATGCCATGTTAATATGATATCTGAGTGAGAATGACTAACAAAATCAATGGGGGCCCCCTGGAGATCTGGGCCCCCATTCGGCCATGATAACTACAAGTTTAGATAGCTGGCAAGACTAACTACCAATCAAACAAATTGTTAGCTAACATCGATAATTGAGTGACTGTCTGTGACTGACATAACAAGAGAAACAAGAGAAAAACCGCTGATGCACAACCAAATTCCGAAAAATTGCACCTGGTGTATTCTACTATTCTTACTCTCAATCGTGTCGTGTCCCCCCCCCCCCCCCTATTTTGATCACACCGCGTATGTCGCTTATGCCTGGAACCGGCCCTGAAAAGGCCCATTTCATCTTCTTGTTAGCAGTCAGATGAAGCGATAGAAAGAGAGAGATCCTAAAGTATGCATGTTGTTTGGTATAATTCATGAGGCCTTAGTCTGCTGGGTAGGTACAGTATATCATTTTGGAGCTCACAACAAGTTGGGTCTTTTTCTCTGCAGCACAGGCCTCAAAAGTGAAGCACACCAGCACACCTCGAGCAGTTGGGATGCATGTTGTGGCACCTACATCAGAGGTCCTCACCGGCCAGGCACTAAGCCTACTTGATCCCTATTGCTTTCCTGAGGAATGACGAGGCCTGCTTTAGCTTTCCGATGGCTCAGTGTAAGGAGGACCCTGCATGCTTTTATACTTTACCCCTCGCCCCATTCTCCCTCTAATGCAGCATGGGCATCACTCTTACTCTAAGTCCGTCACCGGGGACTGACACGGAGAGGAAACGGATTTGCTTGATTTATGCTCCGAGAGGAGCGATGGGCGTATTTAACGATCCTCAATATTGTTTGTGTCATGTGCTATTGGCTGATCTTTTGCTGCAACTTGCTCAGCAGAAGGATAGAAAATAGACATGGTCATGAAAATGCATTAGAACTCTCCAAGATGTTTTCCATGATGTTTCCAAAGCCACTACTGCTGAATAGTAACCAGCAGATTTTGTTCCTATGACTTTAACTACATGCTTTCCAAAATCAACAGATCACCAAATACTAGGCCAGATCTATATGGTTCTATAGAGGTTGTCCAGACAACCCTCATGGTTGGAGATCTGTATAACTATAAAACAGCACAGCATAATATAACATTGAACAAAGGTTTTAGTCATTTGCTAATGATTTTAGCATCAGCACTTTGATTTTATTACCCTTTTTTAGAATGATGAAGTAGCAACAGGAAGACATTCTGGAAACTAAACAAAACTCACAAAACAGAATGCTGATGTTTTAATTGTGTTTAGCTGAAGCGGAGGTAATTATAGTTTGGTAGATTATGTTATATAATACAATTCAAAACAAAGTTAATTTCAAGTAAATGTAAACATCTTAACAATATTATTGTTATTATTGTTGTTATTATTGTTATTATTCAAACCAAAATCAACATTGTATTTAGACTGCAATGATTATTATTATTCAAGGATCAAAAGTTAAATAAATTAACAGCAGCTTATTATTTATCCTGTGTTTAAAGACAGGACTGCAAACCTGAAACTTATTTGATTCTTATCTCTGGTGGAATGCAGATAATTCTAATGAATTAACACAGCCTTACAGAGAGAAATATGAAGTCTGCCACTAAATCCAGAATGTATTTTATTCTAGTAGCAGCTGAGCAGGGTGAGGTAAAACCGCTATGGCTGCTGCATATTTGTGTTCTCCGTTCTCAAAAAATACATAAATGTATGGGCAAAAATGGTAAACCTAAAGTTGCTTAAAAATCTTATACCCTTTAGGTTCAAGCTGCAGCTAGAGCAACCATTCATATTCCCTCAATTAGTTTTGGGGTGTGAAGTGTCATTGTCGAGTTGGCTGGAAATTTCGACCAGTTGTGTTACAAAACGTTGGCTGAGACGCAGACAACATGGAGAGAGTTTCTCTATAGTGGTTGTAGCCACCTGGCAAAATAGGGAGTTTCTTCTGAAATTGTCTTGATGGAATCCGGTTTGTCCATTGCCTCATGTTGATGATTGGCACCATACAGTAGTAGACTGTACTTGGAAAAACAGTATAAAGCTCCATTGAATGGATGCAATCGCTTTAGTGCTATTTTGTCCTAAAAAGTGCCATCTTTCACAGTTTACTGGAATGACATCACTCATTCCTTTCTGACATTTCTATTTCCTGTGCATTTCTCAAAGCATTGTTCTACAGGATATCATTGGTTTGGAGGACAACATTTTCCCTCTGTACCCCCACCTCCTAGCTTTTTAACATTAGTCGATATTTAAGTTTCCCTTCCTGCAAATCTATTTGTGCACCTTGTTTTTGTTCTCCCTACGAGGTCCATAGAGGTTTATTATCAAAAGTCAGATGCAACGTCTGACATAGGAAATCAAGGACGTTTTTCTCATGGGCTTTGTAATAGCAGAAGCACTGCATCAATGGACTGAAAGCATTGCTTAAACGGTGACATCAGAATCATTTATTGTAATGAGTTTTAGTGGTAATACCACAAATGATTTCCTCAATGTGTCCAACCCCTTACTGTAAAAGCGCAATGATTTTATATGAACGTCGACTACTGGAAGTGCATTTCTCCCTGGTAATGTTATGTCTTATGTTTTACTAGACTTTGACTCTCCAAAATACTTTAAGGAGTACCATTTTATCACTGTAATATAATGCATTAAGGCATTTTGGCCGCAGGGAGACTGTAAAGCTTCCAGCTTCTCTCAGCTTTGACATAGGTGATTTAGGGGTTCTAGGCAAAAACATTAGGCCCCTCTATAGCTACCTCTTCTAGAATTTGAGCCAATGATTCCATGGTTCTGTGCATTGTGCAAGCTGAACTCGTTGACTCAGTCTATTTTAGGGATGGAAGTAAGCTATTCTCGAAATCCATCTTGTAAATATATACAGTGCCTAGTGAAAGTACACACCTTGCACAGCTATCACATTTTGCAGCCTTAAAATTTAATCTAAAAAGGATTCATTTCGATTTTTTCCCAACAGATCAACACAGCCTGCTTCACATTTTCAAAGTGAAAGAAAAAGTATAGAACATTTTCGAAATTAATAACGATAAAATACAAAGCTGTCTTGTGTATGTCTTCACACCCCAAAGTTAATACTTGGTGGAAGCCCCATTGGCAGCAATTACAGCTGTACATTTTTTTGAGTAAGATTCTACCAACTCTGCACAACTCTTAGGGAGACATACTGTATTACCAGCTCATAAAATGTTGTTATGGACAGCAATGTTCAACTCAAGCAGATTTAAAGTTAGTATTGAGACTGGACCCACGGGAACACTCAACACCTCTTGGAAAGCCATTATGGTGTGTCTTTGGCATTACAATGTGTTATTGCTGTACTGAGAAATATAACTATATCCCAGGGTTAAGTATTCAGAAGACTGAGGCAGGTTTTCATCTAACATCTAACTCATTCCTGGTTTGAATATTGCTGTCCATCAATGATTCCCAACCAACTGTACTGATCTTCAGCACTTTTGACAAAAACAATGGATATACAGTGCCTTCTGAAAGTCTTTTTTTTCCACATTTTGTTGTGTTGCAGCCTGAATAAATTGAGATTTGGGTCGCTGGCCGAAACCCAATAGTCCATAATGTCAAAGTGGAATTATGTTTCTTTCAAAAAAAATTACAAATTCATTTAAAATGAAAAGCTGAAATGTCTTGAGTCAATAAGTAGTCAACCCCTTTGTCATGGCAAGCCTAAATATTTCAGGAGTAAAATATTGCTTAACAAGACAATCAGTTGCATGGACTCACTCTGTGTTCAATAATAGGGTTTAACATGATTTTTGAATGACTAGCTCATCCCTGTACCCCACACATACAATTATCTGTAATGCCCCTGAACCGAACAGTGAATTTCAAACGCAGATTCAACCACAAAGACTAGGCACTGTAGGCTTTCCAATGCCTCGCAAAGAAGGGCACCTATTGGTAGATGGGTAAAAAAAAGCAGATATGGAATATCCTAACCGGAGAGGAAGGAAACATTTCAGAGATTTCACCATGAGGCCAATGTTGACTTTAAAACAGTTACATAGTGTAATGGCTGTGATAGGAGAAAACTGAGGATGGATCAACAAAATGGATCAACAACATTGTAGTTACTCCACAATACTATTCAAATTGACAGAGTACAGAATACAAATATTCCAAAACATTTGCAAATCCAATACAACTGTGACAATAGCTCTAGTACAAACTTGGACCCAGGTGCAGAGAAACACAGCAGGCAGAGTTAAGGGTAAATCCAGAATATTTACTTAAGGTCTTCATAGCAAAACAACACAGCAAGGGCACACAAGAACACATAACAAAACATGAGACCTGAGCAACTGTCCCAGTCCACAGAGGAACCTAAATAACCATCCAGCAGTTGATCCCAATAAGCTCAATCAGGATCACCTGGATACAGTTCTTGATTGTAATGTTATTTAAACCCCAGTAATCGATTCAGGGGTGATATACCCCATCCTTCTTCCCAACAAAGAAAAAACCTGCAACTGCAGGTGAAGTGGATGGCCAAATATAATCTGCCGCCAGCACCTCTTCAATACAACTGTTCATGGCTGCAGTCTCTGGACCTGAGAGAGAATACAGCCCTCCTCTCTGTGGAGTGGTGCCGGACAGGTCAATGGCACAATCGTAGGGCCTGTGAGGAGGTAGTTTTCTGGCCATTTGTTTGCTGAAGACCTCACCCAAATCCCAATAATCCCGAGGTACGCGGGAAAGATCGGGCTTGTCATTCCCAGCCAGCAGAACAGGAGGATCGGATGTCTCCAGACAAGCAGGACCGGAAAGGTTAGGAGAGAGTTGCTGGCAGGTGAACTGGCATGAAGGATTCCATCCCAGAACTCTTCCCAAAGGCCAGTCAATTTGAGGATTATGGGTGGAAAGCCACGGATGGCCAAGACCCAGGGGAAGCTCAGGAGAGTCCACCAGATGTAACTGGATAAGCTCCACATGGTCATCCAGAACTCGTAGTTTGATAGGCATGGTGAGTTTCTAGACCATCCAGTGCAGTGACCGACAACGGAGTGTCCAGCTTAGTGAATGGCAGCCTTTGTTGGCGAGCTAATGTGCGATTCAGAAAACTGTAGCCCTAGTCTTTGAAAGCTGGAATATCCAACTGTTCCTTGTCCCACCACAGGTTGTCCAGAAGCAAGGTGAGTACCGTATTGGTCGCAGGAGACTGTATCTGACTCTCCAGAGCGGAAAGTCTGGTGCCTCCCAATTGCATCGGCTCCTCTGAAGAATATGAAGGAGGACCATAGCCGAATTGAGAACCCTGAAGGGGTACAGGACAAGCAGGCCCAGCATACGGCAGTGAAGAGTCGACTCCCTCAGCATGGCCCGAAACACTGGAACCAACTCAGGACCCCTCCGTCCTCTCATGACGATGTTCCCGAAGCCGGTTATCAATCCGGATGGCCAGAACGATAAGCTCTTCCAGAGTGTCAGGGTTGTCCCGGGAAGCCAGTTCATTCTTGAGAACCTCGCTGAGTCCGTTCAGAAAGACTGAGTGAAGTGCCTGTATATTCCAACCGCTCTCAGCGGCGAGCGTCCGAAAGTCAATGGCGTAATCAGCTACGCTCCAGCTGCCCTGTCTTTGAGTAGCATTTCTGCGAATGATGGGGTGATCAAAAACCCTCCTCATCTACTGGGTGAAGCTTTGCCAACTGAAACAAATGTCTGATTGCTGCTCCCAGATGGCCATGGCCCAGGCCAGAGCCCGTCCTGAGAGCAAGCAGATGACGTATGCCACTCTGGAAAGCTTGGTGGGAAATGTTGATGCCTGTAGCTCGAAGACCAGCGAACATTGGAGCAGGAACCCACGACACCTCCCAGGATGCCCCTCATAGCGCTCCGGTGATGAGAGATGAGGCCCCCGAGGGGAGGAGGATGATGGGTTGGTAGGAAGTGGAGGGTTAGAAACCGCCACAGGTCCAGCAGCAGTTGCTCACGTCTGTCGAGTCTACAGAGTGAACACAATAATTCCTAAATCCTCCGACAAAGTCTTCAGCCGCGCCTCCTGGCGACCAATCACTGTTCCATGGTTAGTGAGAGCCGACCGTAAGTGGTGGAGCTTGGAGTGTCCCTCGGACGATTGAAGAATCTCTGCTGGGTCCATTTTGCAGCTCAGGTCTACTGTGACAATAGTGCTAGTGCAAACTTGGACCCAGGCACAGAGAACCACAGCAGGCAGAGTTAAGGGTAAATCCAGAATATTTACTTAAGGTCTTCATAGCAAAACAACAAAGCAAGGGCACACGAGAACACTGAACAAAACATGAGACCTGAGCAACTGGCCCAGTCCACAGAGGAACCTAAATAGTCATCCAGCAGGTGATCCCAATTAGCCCAATCAGGGTCACCTGGATACTAGAGGAAACCCACGGGTGCTCTCCAGTGGCAACCACAGGTAGTACACTCCAGGAAGAAACCCTGACCTGTGAGAACAACACATTACTGAGTACCACCCTCCAGATGTTCAAGCATAGTTGTGGCTGCATCATGTTTTGGATCTGCTTGTAATCGTTAAGGACTTCAGGACAAAAGAAACAGAATGCTGGTCTTCGAGCTACAGGCATCAACGTTTCCCACCAAGCTTTCCAGAGTGGCATACGTCATCTGCTTGCTCTCAGGACGGGCTCTGGCCTGGGCCATGGCCATCTGGGAGCAGCAATCAGACATTTGTTTCAGTTGGCAAAGCTTCACCCAGTAGATGAGGAGGGTTTTTGATCACCCCATCAGTGGCAGAAATGCTACTCAAAGACAGGGCAGCTGGAGCGGCAAAATATGGTAAAATCTTATTCAAAATGATTTACAGCAGTAATTTCAGCCAAAAGTATTAACTGTGAAGTATGAAGACATTTTTCTTTTACTTTGAAAAGGTGGAGGAAAAAAAAATATTTGAATAAATTTTTAAGGCAGAAAAATGTGACGAGTACAATGAGTGTGTAGACTTTCACTACACTTGATAGTTGATACTATCCTTATTTGACATATTGTTCAACCTTTAAGTATCTGAAATATACTGTTGTATAACGTGAAGTTTGTGTACCTTTTCCCATGATGTTACGTAATCTTAAAACAGAGAAGTTAATACCCTTTGAAGGTGTGTCTCTTTCTGCAATAACTAACATTGGTTTACTGTATAGGTTGGAGAAATGCATCATCAGATAACTGCTGGCTATTCATACACAGTTTTCCTTTATTTTATTAACCTTTATTTAACTAAGTAAGTCAGTTAAGAAATAATTCTTATTTTACAATGATGGCCTACCCCGGCCAAACCATCCCCTAACCTGGATGACGCTGGGCCAATTGTGCACCCTATGTGACTCGCCATCATGGCCAGTTGTGATACAGCCTGGGATTGAACCAGGGTCTGTAGTGACACCTCTAGCACCAAGATGCAGTGACTTAGACCTCTGCACCACTCGGGGGAGCCCGAGGATTTTTAAAACCAAAATTGATAAGCTGTCAACTTGGAAAGTGCACAGTTCATCCAGACGGCCATATCTGCTGTATTCCCAGTCATTGCTTTTCCCTCTCCTGTTCTCACCCCAAAACATTGATGTTATACCGTAACTTTAAAGCTACAGGATTGCATTGAGAGTCAACCCCTTAACACTTAACTTTTAGTCAGTTAGGCTCGATTCTGTTCTTCATTACAGTTTTTTTTATTTTGTCTGGAATTTTCCTCAGCTGCTTCCCTCGTTAAGACACAGAGTATTCTTGCAAGATTCCTCTTTAAATACTATTTCTTGTAGAGAATCGAAGTAGGTTTGTTGTGACATGACTAATGTGAAAATGTAATGTTTTGGCCAGTTGCTCTGCAGTAGAGGTTGGGAATGTCTGAATCTTGCTGCTCTTTCAATGCTTCTGCAAGAAGATCATGTTTAGCCCTAGCCATGTGTCAGACCCTGCTCCTTTATCACCGGAAGGCTGAAGCCCAAGGGGGCCGGTTTGATTTGTAATTAAGGAGAAGGTTTCTTTGAAATAGTATGAAGTATTGTAGGTCCTAAATGCTGATCTAAGGTCAGTTTTGCATCCATAACCTCTAATGAATAAGGCTAGGCTTTTGAGACGGTAAGCTGATCTAAGATCTGTGTGTAAGGGCAACTTTTACACAGTGCAGGTTTTCACTCCTCAACAGGAAATGCTTAGTGACATGTTTATGAAGATCCCATTGAACGTTGTGTCCAAGAATTTCATTCGGGCTTGAAATGTAGTAAAGTCAGGGATTTAATATGAAATCCAAACCTTAAATGCAGTCAAAGGTAAATTAAATGACTGTGTACGGATGTGGGGATTTTTATGCCTTGAATTCGCAGTGGCACACACACACACACACGCACACCTTTTGTGAATGAAAGATGTGTGTTTGTAAGACGTTTTAGGCTAACCACATTTCAGTTCTGAAATGGTTGCATTTTTATGACTCAACTCACATCTAACTTCCCACTGGCTTTTCCAAACAACACATGCCACTTCTTATTTTATGTCCTTTCACATTTGTTACGTTTGAGGGGCCCAGGGCATCAAGTTGTTGCCTTTCAAGTCACATTATAAACAAGAACATGGCAGATTTATCAAGTGGATGCAGAGGCTCTGGGAAGTAGTGTGTGTTCTTGGGATTATCATATCAGACTCTAAAGGAATCTGCACACAGAGCAATTAGCGACAAAAGGATGCTAGTAGTTTCATTGTACATGTTACCCATTGTACCAAGAGATAAAGAGAACACTTTTGATTCCACTCAGTCTTTATGTGTCTTAAAACAATGGCCCCAGTTCCTATTTTCCAGTTATTCTGTAATTATCAACATACAATAAAATGAACTATTTCATGTTAAAATGAATAGACATTTACTATTGTCTTTAAATGCCAAAAACAAAACGTCTTATCAGGGTTGCTTTATAGTAATAAATGAACCCTTTAAAGCCCAATGTTACATATACACTGACTGTACAAAGCATTAAGAACGCCTGCTCCATAAAATAGACTGCCCAGGTGAAATCTATGATCCCTTATTGACGTCTTTTGTTAAATCCACCAATCAGTAATATAATAATAATAAATGCCATTTAGTAGACGCTTTTATCCAAAGCAACTTACAGTAATTTTACATATGGGTGGGCCCAGGAAACAAACCCACAACCCTAGCGGTGCAAGCGCCATGCTCAAGCACCATGCTCTACTAACTGAGCCATACAGGACCACAATAATTGTAGATGAAGGGGAGGAGACAGGTTAAAGAAGGATCTTTTAAGAACTTTGAAACAATTGAGACATGGATTGTGTATGTGTGCCATTCAGTGGGTGATTTAAGAGCCTTTGAACGGGGTATGGTTGTAGGCAGGCGCACCGTTTTGAGCGTGTCAAGAACTGCAATGCTGCTGGCTTTTTTCATGCTCAATAGTTTCTCGTGTGTATCAAGAATAGTCCACCACCCAAAGGACATCCAGACAAATTGACACAACTGTTGGAAGCATTGGAGACAACATGGGCCAGCATCCCTGTGGAACGAGTATCGTGGTACAGACATTTTCTAGACGTTAATTCAGGCTTGGTAGTCCATTATCTATAGTATTATGTAGAGACAGCCCAGAAAAACAAAATTGGTTTTGTGAAAGTTCCCAGAACATTTATTAGGTTGCGGCAAATGTTCTCATAACACAAAAACGTTCCAGTTGTGCTGATGATTACAGAATGTTTGTATAAAAAAATTGCCTGATGTTGCAAGAATGTTCCTAGAACGCATTTCATTTGTTTTTTAAAGATTCACAGAATGTTTCCAGTTTGTGGAAACAGTCTGGTGGGAGCATTGTGGGGACATCACAAAAGATACTGTATGTTCCCAGTACTCCAACACTGTCTAGTTGTGCAGAGGATTTTACTATGTTTCTTTTAGGGTGCAAAAAACATTCCCCTGATGTTGCAAGAAGTTTTCTAGAACACATTTAATCCTATCTTTAAAGGTTCCCAGAATTGTTCATTAGGTTGTCGGAACAGTCTGGTGAGAACATTGTGGGGATATCACAAAATATACTGTGTGTTCCCAAAACATTAAAACTATCCAGTTGTGCAGATGATTCTACAAAGTTTCTTTTAGGGTGCAAAAAAACATTCACCCAATGTTACAAGAATGTTCCCAGAACACATTTCATCTGCTCGTTAAAGGTTCCCAGAATGTTTCTTTGTGTTGTGGGAACATTTTGGGAATTCGACAAGAGATAGGTTCTCAAACATTTAATTTGGTTGTGGGAACAGTGTGGGTACATTACAAGAGATAGGTTCCCAAAACACGTAATATGCTTAGTTGTGATGACATTCATACAATGTTTAAGTTTGGTTGCACAGGACAATCCTATAATGTTCACAGAGCCAAGTTTGTTATGATGGGAAAACATTGCTGGTACATTGTGTTATTACATTACCTATAAACCTAATGAGAATATTTGAGGAATGTTCTGTGGTGATTGTTACAGATTTTGTGTAGAACATTTTAGTGAATGTTAGAACACTCCAAGGATATTTCATTTGAAACATTTGTGTGATGTGGTCATCCTAATGTTAGCAAAACCCCTAACTACAACTTATTGGGAATCGTAGCTAATGTTCTGTGTTTGGTCGGAGTACTCATTTTCAACCTAGTCTTTCATTGAGCATTTCTTCACTACAACTACTAATCACATTTGGTATCGTTTGTCTATAATTTGTTACCACTCTTTTGTCTTATTATGTGTGCACCTAATTATTGCAGTCATCACATTAGATTATTTCATGCATAATAAACAGACTCAAACTGTGTGCCGGGTAATTAATATGTTAGGATGTGTGCTGCAAAATGAGCTTTGCTTTTCTAATGATCCTATTGTTCCCGCTGTCCCTGAAAAGTGAGAGTTACTGATCCAAATTTAACACAGTTAAATAGCAATGTCTTTCATCATACCTTTTTTCTTTCTCTACACTTTCTTCTTTTTGGAAGATCCAGCAAATACAAAAAGATGCTAAAGAAATACTGCAGGGAGCATAAGTAGCGATAGACATGATTTAATTCTTGTTTCTGGTAGATAGATCTTAGTCGATTTAAATCACAGATGTGCTACACTCCATTCACAAGGAAAGAGTCTTTTGATCTTTTATGTATTGATAGCTCCGCTCTGGCCTGTGGAAGTTGCGATGCAAAGAACTGTATGGTTTTGATACAGGTTTGGAACTTCTTTCCAAGTTAAGGCCCAGTGGCTTAACGCTAAACTGACTTTTTAAAGCAGACATGTTCGTGTTTTTAGGAAGGAAGTGTACAGTTCTCTGTAGAGGTCTGTCAAAATCTGGGATTTTGGAGCTGCTGATAGCAGCTTTCGTCAACAGAATTGAAGCTACTGTTTGATCTCTCTGCACTGTCCTCATCTTGTCATGAATGACTGGATTAATCCTGTACAGGAATAAACAGAGTCCGGACATGTTTTTCACCCTCTATTGTGGTAAATTGTCAATTCTCCCCAGGGTTTGGGGCAATTTCAATTACAGACAGTCAATTCAGAAAGTAAACTGAAATTACAATTCAATAAATTGAAAAAAATGCATTGATTTCGAATTACTTCACAACAAACTGAAAAGTAGAAGGTATGTATTTCAATATTTTTCCAATTCATAATATTGTATTCAAATCACTTCATGAACTGACCGCCTTTAAATCAAATTGACCCCAACCCTGCTTTTCCCCAATAAATAGTACAAAAAACACTGATAACCAGATGACTGTGGAGGTTTTTGCTGGCTACTTTGTTGAGCAACTATATGCCTTTTCAATGGCCATAAGAGACCATGTATACATACAGTGTGTTTATAACCCCACTGCAACCTGTTTATAACCTATCTGCAACCTGCTCCACCACCAACTCACTGTAACAAAATACTTTTATCACCTTTGATTGGACAGTTTGGACCAACATGGCCCAGAAATATTTAATTTCTGTCACGCCTGCTCCTGCTCCCCATCCTTGGCGCTAGAAGGCGCCAGGCGCCCCTGCATTACGCGCTCCTGCCACCATCATTACGCACACCTGCCTTCCCCCCGTCACGCACATCACCTGGACTCAATCACCTCTGTCATTTCCTCGCCTATATCTGTCTGGTTCCCCACAACTTTTCCCTGCTTCAGCATTCATTGTTGCTTGTCGTTTTGTACCCGTGTGCTGACGCTGTTCTTGTCTTGGTCTTTGTCTGTTGCCTGATTAAATGTTGACTTCCCGTATCTGATTCTCATCTCCGGCGTTGGTCCTTACAATTTGTCTGTCACAAGAGACTAGTCACGTCAGAACGTTAACATAATGTCATTGGCTGATCCAGTGAGTTTACCAGAGTCATAACCACATAACCGCCAGTCTCTGCCACCATATCATTCTAAAGACAGTGACCAACCAATCAACCTGCTTCCCCAACCATCGTAAGGTCAGAGTTGAAACACGACACCTATAAGGAGCCACGGCGGGTTCAAAAAAGGCACCATTGTGTGGCACCAGAGAACACCAGTTATGTCACCTAGTGGTGAACCCCCAACTTCCATCTTCCACTTGACCTCAGTCCCTCCCGTTTCTATAACTTTATAATGGTGTCCCTGAAAAGGTTGATGACAGCTCTGTTCTAAAAGATAGATATAAACAGCTGCTGTGTAGTGTAGAGCGACTGGTGTGGGGCTGAACACAGCAGCTAGAGTGTCTGTGGCCCGCTTCCATGTCTGTGCTAGAATGACAAGGCCTAGCAGCAGGGCCAGATTACTGGACGGGCACGCAGGGCACGTGCCCCGGACCCCCGACCTCCAGGGGGCCGCCAGATAGCATATGATAGTAAAATAGGTAGAATTGCAGGAAGTTACCTTTAAAACTGCAACATTTTATCTCAGCCTCATAGCAAAATGTGTAGAATAGCAGAACATTTGCTTTCAAACTGCACAAATGGGGAAATCTGAACAAAATATGAGCTATAAAACAGCAAACAAAATAAACTGCCCCATGCCCTCAATGGTGAAAGGCCGGCGGCAGGAGGCGAGATCAGATGGGAACATTCTAGCCAATGAGAGGCCCCAAATGCTTTAGTCTGGCCCTGTCTAGCAGGGTGAGGAGAGAATCCTTTCCACACAGACAGCAGTTATATCTGGTACTCGGGGTCTGTCTGGTCAAGGTCCCTTCTCTGTGGTGAGTACCTGGCCCTCTCCATGGGTTCGGCCGTCCAGGGTCAGTATATGGTGTAAATGGACATTGTAGCCTCTGAGTGCTGATCTGGGGTCAGGTGTATTTGTTTAATAGTAATGGGTATGTTTAGGTAACTGGGAAAATAAAACTGGTCCGAGACCAGTGCTTAGATGGAGCTGTGGAACTGTCTGTCAGTGCAGCTTTACTGGAGGTGAAATGTCCCCAGTAAAGTGCAGAATGGTGGAGGATCACTTGTACCTTCCTCTTGAGTCCCCTGGTGTGTGTGTGTGCGTGTGTGTGTGCGTGTGTGTGTGTGTGTGTAACAGCCATTTAACAGGCTGGCTGCTGTCCCTGGTTCCACTGACGCCCTGCTGTGGTAGTATTTATAAACTGTTATAGACATTTAATACAGATTGCAGCGCACCTCTCAGCTTTCCCTGCTCTCTTAAATACATCATGTCCTCAGAAACAAACAGACAAGCACATTCATGATACATCTACCCAGAGTTTGAATTATTGAGTCGGCACCTCAAAGTTTCTACTGCTTGAGTACCAGCATCTCTTATAAAATATTCATCCTAAAATATTGACCCCTGTACAGAAAAATGAAAGAGTATCAACACCTTATCAACCCACTTCAAGAACTGCATCTAAACAGAATATTCAGATGGAGAAATCTGGGGAAGTTGGCTAGATCACGCATGCACGTCTTGCATAGAAAATGGATGAACTAGATTATGCACAAACATCTATTCTGTACATACAAATGCCTGGCGAAGCCCCCGATTGCAATGTGCCTCAGAAAGGGTTAACCTTTTCTTTTCCACTTGAAGAGAGAGAGAGAGAGAGAGCGAGAGAGAGAGGAAAAAACAGGCTAAAGGTCAGCCAGCAAGCCTGATTTCAGACACTGACGGGGAATTCCACACTGTCTTCACTTTTTAGGATCTTGCCCTTCTTCTGCCAAGTTCATTATGTTCCCTCTTCCCTCTGCTCGCGCTCCCTTCTGCTAGACAGAGTGACAACAAATTAACTTCTGGGAGAAATTGTGGGCTTATCAGAGGCCCAATGAAGGAATATGAAACAGGCATGTCTGTCTCTGACCCTCCGAAAAGAGGGAAGACTCCACCAGGGGAAGATAGTTTTAGTGTCCCCCTACGTGCATTAGATCAGCCAGCCTACTGTGCTCTACAGGAGGGTCCGTCCACCATCCACCCAATCCATCCCCAAGCCTGAGGAATCTGCTGAAAGCTCAGTGCCTCAGTCTTTTCCCCTCTGTTACCCCTATCCATCCTTTCCTCTCCCTCAGCCCCCCCCCCCCCCGCACTCACCAGATCTCATTCCCATAGTCCTTAGACAGGAAGCTTGTCTTTAGATGTCTGAGCAGGGGGAAGTGTTGATTGGCCTGGGCTGGGCTGACAGGTTGGAGCTGGAACTAGGACTAGGGATTGGGCTGGGGCTATTGGGCTCGGACTATGGGGCTGAGGATAGGGCTCATTGGACTGGGGCTATTGGGATTGGGATGGGTCTGGGGGCTATTGGGATGGGGATGGGTCTGGGAGCTACGTTCTAGTGCTGGGGCTGGTGCTACGTCTATAGAGCTGAGGCTGAGGGACTGGGGCTAGGGCTGGGGCCTGGGCTGGCTGGCCGAGAGCCAGGTTGTTCTGGTGCTCAGCTCCAGTGTGAGCGAAAGAGCATATGATGCATAAGAGGCCGACCCAACAAGGCCCATGGGGGCCGAGGAGCATGGTTCAGATCATACGAGTTATGTACGGTAGCAAGTGAGCTCCTTCAGTTTTATTACATTGGGGAGGGAGTGATGGAATAGAATAAACTGCATAGATGCCTTAGGACATGTTATATCATGTGGCATTTTAATAGCATTTTCATAACATGAAATAGGATTGACACAGATTGTAAAATGAACATGTATCATCTGGGACTAAAGGGTCAAGTTGTTTTGCCTTATTAGCCAAAAGGCCTTAGTTATGGCTAGTGTAAACAGTATTTCTAAACACTAGATTGAGGAATGATTTAGTTATCCTCATATGTAATTTAACAGTAAATTATTTAGAGGCAAATCATTTAGAAAATATAGAATGGAAGTTGCGCTGCATTAGGGCATACTGACTGACCAGTGACCACACCCCAAAGCTCATATCTCTTCAACTTGACTTTCAAATGGTTCATCCCGACACCTTTTGCTTTACCCTCTACATCTGCACATGCACCATTGAAAATAAGGATATCAATTTGCTAACACTTTAGTATAGTCGAATTGCTGCAAAGAAATCACTGCTAAAGTACACCAATACGAATAAGAGACTTGCTTGGGTCAAGAAACAGACCGATGGAAATCTGTCCTTTTGTCTGATGAGTACAAATGAGAGATTTTTGGTCTTTGTGAGACGTAGAGTAGGTGAACGGATGATCTCTGTGTGTGTGGTTCCCACCGTGAAGCATGTAGTAGGAGGTGTGATGGTGTGGGGGTGCTTTGCTGGTGACACTGTCTGTGATTTATTTAGAATTCAAGGCACACTTAACCAGCATGGCTACCACAGCATTCTGCAGCGAAACGCCATCCCATCTGGTTTGTGCTTTGGGGTAATTTGTTTTTCAACAGGACAATGACTCAAAACACACCTCCAGGCTGTGTAAGGGCTATTTGATCAAGGAGAGTGATGGAGTGCTGTATCAGATGACCTGGCTGCCACAATCACCTGACTCACCTGACCCTCTCAACTCAATTGAGAGGGTTTGGGCTGAGTTGGACCACAGAGTGAAGGACAACCAGCCAACAAGTGCTCGGCATATGTAGGAACTCTGGCAAGACTGTTGGAAAAGCATTCCTCATGAAGCTGGTTGAGAGAATGCCAAGAGTGTTCAAAGCTGTCATCAAGGAAAAGGGTGGTAACTTTGAAGACTTTGTTTAAAACTTGTTGGGTTACTACATGATTCCATATGTCTTATTTAATAGTTTTGATGTCTTCACTATTATTCTACAATGTAGAAAATAGTAAAAATAAAGAAAAACCCTTGAATGAATAGGTGTGTCCAAACTTTTGACTGGTGCTGTATGTGTTGTTTGGTGTTCACTCGCATTTGTTTGTAGATATAAAGTACAGATAGTGGATAGTGCTGAGTGAAAGTCTACACACCACTTGCACAGCTTGCTTTCAACGTAAAAATAATATTATAGAAAATGTTCCACATTAATACATTTTTTAAAACAAAGATGTCTTGATTGTGTATGTCTTCACACCCCAGAGTTAATACTTGGTGGTAGCACCTTTGGCAGCCATTACAGCTGTGAATAATTTTGAATACGATTCAACAAACTTTGCAAAACTCTTAGAGCAAAATATATCCATTGTTTTTGTCAAAATTGCTCAAGCTCAGTACATTTTGTTGGGAATCATTGATGGACAGCAATATGCAAACATTGTCTAGTTATGTGGAGTGAATGCAATGTTATCGATCCTCTGTATTTTCAAGTTTTGTTGTGGAATTTGCCAGGATCAAAATAAATATGAAAGGAACAAAGCCCTGGTAAAAAGTTAGAGGAAAAGCTGCCTCAGTCTTCTGAAAACCTAACCCTGGGGTAAAGTTCGACCTTTTCAGTGGGACAATTACACACATTTTAATGCCAAAGGCACACCAGAATGGCTCTCCAAGAGTGGTCATGTGTGGTCCAGTCTCAGTCCTGACTTAAATTTGCTTGAAAATCAGAGACACGGTTTGAATATTGCTGTCCATTATTGTAGGGGCCCTTAAGAGTTGTGAAAAGTTGGTAGAATCTTTTTCAAAATGATTCATAGCTGTAATGGCTGCCAATGGAGCTTCCACCAAGTTTTAACTCTGGGGTGTGAAGACATACAAATGTATATTTTCTATTCATTTTAAACATTTTATATTAGTTTTCTTTCACTTTGAAAATGTGAAATAGGTTGTGAAGATCGGTAGGGGAAAAAAATCGAATGTGATCCCTTTTTAGATGTAATTTTAAGGCAGCAAAATGTGAAGACTGCAAGGGTTGTGTAGACTTTCCCTAGCAACTGTATATGCATCAGTGTCTGTGTGTGTTATTGTTTTGTGTGTGCATTTAAGGGTGGATATGGTGTCGTGCGGTGTGTGTATATTATGTGTGTGTCCTGTGCTTTGTCTACCACATCTGCCTATTATTAGCTGCTAGCTCGTTAAACGTTGGGGTAAACCCCTCGTGATGCCAAGGAGTGTACTGTTACCCCTATGGGAATACCTACCATTGTTACCCAAAGCTCCCTGGAATTCTATAGTTCTTATCCTTAAACAACAAAGCCTTAGTCGTACTGACCTAGTAATAATCCCCAATATTGAGCTTAGAATGACTCTTAAACACATGCAAATGTATTCTGTGCTGTTCCCAATGTTAAGTGCAGACTCAGTAGCCTCGGTTTTTCTAATAACTGCCTTGCCTGGTTCACCAACTACTTTGCAGACAGAGTTCAGTGTGTCAAATCGGAGGGCATGTTGTCCGGTCCTCTGGCAGTCTCTATGGGGGTGCCACAGGGTTCAATTCTCGGGCCGACTCTTTTCTCTGTATATATCAATGATGTTGCTCTTGCTGCGGGCGATTCCCTGATCCACCTCTACGCAGACGACACCATTCTGTATACTTCTGGCCCTTCTTTGGACACTGTGCTATCTTACTTCCAAACGAGCTTCAATGCCATGCAACACTCCTTCCGTGGACTGCAAATGCTTTTAAACGCTAGTAAAACCAAATGCATGCTTTTCAACCGCACACTGCCTGCACCCGCACGCCCGACTAGCATCACTACCCTGGATGGTTCCGACCTAGAATGTGGACATCTATAAGTACCTAGGTGTCTGGCTAGACTGTAAACTCTCCTTCCAGACTCATATCAAACATCTCCAATCTAAAATCAAATCTAGAGTCGCATTTCTATTCCGCAACAAAGCCTCCTTCATTCACGCTGCCAAACTTACCCTAGTAAAACTGACTATCCTACCGATCCTCCTTCGGCGATGTCATCTACAAAATAGCTTCCAATACTCTACTCAGCAAACTGGATGCAGTTTATCACAGTGCCATCCATTTGTTACTAAAGCACCTTACACCACCCACCACTGCGACCTGTATGCTCTAGTCGGCTGGTCCTCGCTACATATTCGTTGCCAGACCCACTGGCTCCAGGTCATCTACAAGTCCATGCTAGGTAAAGCTCCACCTTATCTCAGTTCACTGTTCACGATGGCAACACCCACCCGTAGCACGCGCTCCAGCAGGTGTATCTCACTGATCATCCCTAAAGCCAACACCTCATTTGGCCGCCTTTCCTTCCAGTTCTCTGCTGCCTGTGACTGGAACGAATTGCAAAAATCGCTGAAGTTGGAGACTTTTATCTCCCTCACCAACTTTAAACATCTGCTATCTGAGCAGCTAACCGATCGCTGCAGCTGTACATAGTCCATCGGTAAATTGCCCACCCATTTTACCTACCTCATCACCATACTGTTTATATTTATTTACTTTTCTGCTCTTTTGCACACCAGTATCTCTACCTGCACATGACCATCTGATCATTTATCACTCCAGTGTTAATCTGCTAAATTGTAATTATTCGCCTACCTCCTCATGCCTTTTGCACACAATGTATATAGACTCTTTTTTTTCTTTTTTCTACTGTGTTATTGACTTGTTTATTGTTTACTCCATGTGTAACTCTGTGTTGTTGTCTGTGTCACACTGCTATGCTTTATCTTGGCCAGGTCGCAGTTGTAAATGAGAACTTGTTCTCAACTAGCCTACCTGGTTAAATAAAGGTGAAATAAATCACAAGAATAGTTTCAAAATAACCTGTGTCTGTGATGGTGAAAGAGTATATATTTTGCACGGTAAGGGTTGGTCTTATGTCAAAATTCTTGATTATTGCTATTGATTGTGACCTAAATAAGTTCCATCCCTGAAATAATGACCAAATAAATAGTTGTGCTATATTACCTTCTGAAAAGTGGTAGAGACATATTGGTATAATAGCTTTTTATAAAAGACAGTTGAAAGAGTTGAATTGTTGATGTCATCTATAGGCTTTATACTGTAAATGTGGAAGTACTATTCTGCATTTCTTATAGCATCAGCACCCTATAGAAATCGCCAGTGAAGATGGCCAAATGACCTCACTTCCTGTTTGGCTAGTGGAAAGACAATTGTATCATTGTTGTACATCCTGTTTGACAGTGATCTGTGTGATATTCTGTACAGCTGTAGGGCATGACAGAATATTTAGGTCCCATTGTGTGTGTGTGGAAACCACTGTAAGGATTTTATATTTTGTTAGTTCTATAGATACAGTTACATTCTGTTTGGTGTTTATTGCAAGTGTGGGGTGTGAAGTTTGTGGGGAACGGGTTTTTGAGTTTGGGTGCATCTGCTACAGAACTCCAAAATGAATCCAAAATGAATTTGCTTCTTCATGCCCTGCATCTTTGTGTAGAAAAACCTTGCTCGCCTTTCTTGTGTTTTATGGAAATTAAATTATGGCATAATGTCACTTTCGTTATTAGAACAGAGAGACTGTGCATATGAATCAGTCCACTGTTGTCATAGTAACATGAAGCACTAAACCTCTGAGCAGCTGTTATTGCAGGCTTTGAACAGCTGGGGGCTATTGCTGGCAAGGGATTGTGGGAAATGAGTCCTTTGGTCCACCCTGCTCATCTTGACCTTCCTCTTCCAAAGAGGAGAGTTTGTGGATCTTAAAGAGGTCCATCTGGAATATACCAATGTGTACTGAGTCTGTGTACGATTATAGGACATTTAGTGAATATTCATTACCTACATTAACACTATATCTTCTCTGAACATATTTGCCTGAAACTAAAATAAACTGCCTGTACTCCACGTGAATTGTAAAAATAAAAAAAAATTGAGCAAATGAGCTGAATTGTTTCGTAACGCGTGGCCGAAAACAAGTTCGAAGCAGCCGAGCGCATCCCATTATTCGAGAAGAAATATTGTACAGGGCTGCGATAAAAACTCACAGGAAGCACAATAACTTGTCATGGGGTAGCACTGCTGCCATGTCCAATTCCTTCAGCTTTAATCAAGTCAAAATGTAACCCGAGAGCAGCGCCCCATCCTCCCACTGTTCAATTTAATGAAGAATTCCTAGACTGGGGGACTGTGTGTGCATGTGTGTGAGTGTGTGTGTGCTAGGCCTGGACTGTTTGCACAAGGCGACATGCCAGACTACTTGAGACTCTGAGACCAAGACAGTGACTGAATGTGGGAAAATCTAACGCTCTCCCCCTCCCCCTCTCCCAAGTCAGAGAGGCCCACTCTCTCCTCTCTGTGTCTGTTTGGGGGCCCAGTCAGCCGACCAGGCTGACAGGCCTTAGTGGGGCTGGTGTGGTGGTCTGCTGCTCCAGGAATGCTAATGCTTCCTCTGTGGTTTGCGAGGAACACAGTGATTAGCCCTCCAGCCCCCCGGGGGGAGCCGCTGCTGCTTCGGCCCGCTTTAATTCACTTTGACGTCAACAGGAAGGCCAGCCCAGGTTGAGCGGCTGGAGAGGAAGGCCACTGCTGGTCCCGGAGCTTAGGGGGAAGCTTCCAGAGGGATTACAGACCAGGCTAAAATGTTTTCTTTGTAGCTGGAGGAAACCTTAGAAATGCCTCCCCTTCCACCTCCCCTGATCTTCCTTCGGTGACTGTTGTGTTGGTGAAGTGAACAACCCAGGCTAGAGGATAGCCCTCCCCCCTCCCACAAAAAAAAAGCCTACTCTCCTTGTTTACTTTCATGAGCACTGGCTTGAAATGAGTTTATACATTGATGCAAAATGGTGTATGGTGGAATCCTATCCAGTCATTTAATTAACTTGTTAGTGGTCTTGCAGTGAAGGAAACTATAAAGCCATGTAACTGCTGCAGTATGTACATCCCCCCTCCCCCTGTCTGTTAAATATCCAGTCTCCAAGCTCCCTAGCCTATACCTCACACACAGTCCCAATTGAGCAGTGCAGGTCTTGGTAAACATTCACTGTTCAGAGCTCCAGTGTTAGCAGGTAGCAGCTGGAGTTGCTAGCCTGCTGGGAAGCCCAGCACACTCCCACTGACAGGATACATGACTAGCCGGTCAAGCGAAAGATCAGGTGTCCAATCCTAAATGGAAGATTGAACTTAAATCGGTTACATGTGCATACTGACTTCCTGCACTGCACCTGAACTCCTTGAAATGAGTCCAGGAGCCTATGGAGGTACTAGGCACAAAGGAATATGTCTAAAAGAGACTACGGCTACTTGCAGCCAAGATATTCTATATTTGACATATAGAGTTGTGAGACCCTAACGTGGACCCTTCGTGGCCAGAAGTAATTTAGCCATTCATTGTAGCCATTGGTGCTCTGTAGAGTTGATATTTTCTCAGGTTTTCTCTTGTCAATTTACTCGTGACATTCCTGGATTACTCATTATACTAATAAAGTCAGATAAATGTTTTCTATTGAACCTTTATTTAACTAGGCCAGTCAGTTAAGAACAACATCTTATTCACAATGACGGCCTAAATCAACAAATATGATAGTTAGTTTAAGAACGATTAAGGGTACAAGACTGTGTACATATCTGTCTGTGTTGGCAACATCACGACATCTTCCATCGAGCCAAGTGAGGAGAGGCTGCTTGTTGTCATAGTTCCAAGATCAGTCAGAAACGTCTAGCTAACCCTATGCCACTGAAACCGGTGGATCTCAAAACTGAACTTGGATACTCGTTAAGTAGCAATGGTATCGTTTGCCACAATTGTCTTTCGACACGATAGATAGGTCGAACCAGTCATGACTATTCAACAAAACAATAAGTCAAGTTTCTTTCCAGCAATTTTCTTAGTTACATGATCGTATAACTAGCAAAGGAGTTTTGAAGTTGAGGGTGCAGTATTTATGAAGTTTGACAATGATGGCGAAAACTAGCTCAAGTACTGATACTAACCGTACTAACCATACTATTTGTGACACTAACCATACTATTTGTGACACTAACCATACTATTTGACATGAATTGAGTATATAGTATGCTTATTGGTCATAGTATGGATATAGTTAGTATACCAAAAGTTCCCGGATGTTGTTCTAGAATTCGCCAAAATATGAAGTATACATGCAGTGGACACTTTTTCCCTACTTTTAAGGCCCGTAATGTAATTCTTCAGAAATGGGCATGGCTTCACACCGTTTTTTAAATTGGAAGAAAATGTTGGAAAATATGCAGCCGAAGTCCAACGAGAGCTGATACAAATTCATTGCTTTAAGTGATTATGACAAATGTTAACAAAATGTTGAGCAATGTAATAAATGAATAACTTTTCAAATAAGTTACGTTACACTTTATGTTGGCTGATAATTTGTTAGGTACGCTATCCTTATGAACGGCATAGCAGTACAGCAGTATGTACCGGTATGTTAGCTAGTCACCTAACGTTAGTTGACTACTACTACAGTACATCCAACTTGTCAGGCAGTATACTAACTTTATGCTATCTAACTAACTACCCAACGTTTATTGACTTTGATTATTCACATCATTCTTAGCTAAGTGATCATTGTACATTTCAATGGACATTGTTAATTCTGGCTATCTACTCTAATTTCAGAGCATTCTCGCGCAGAATAACTGATGAATTTACAAACGGCCGGTGTCTGTAAACGTCAGCAAAAAAAGCGTAATTAAATTGTTTCCAGCAGCACAGTTATAGTCACTAATGCTCTGGATAACATGAAAACAGCCTAACTAGCTCTGCTAGGGCGAGTAAAATTGTCAGTGAGGTGTTCTCTCATTTGTGTCTAGAAGTATCTAGCCAACATTAGCCAGTGGTGTAAAGTACTTACAGTGCCTTGCGAAAGTATTCGGCCCCATTGAACTTTGCGACCTTTTGCCACATTTCAGGCTTCAAACATAAAGAAATAAAACTGTATTTTTTTGTGAAGAATCAACAACAAGTGGGACACAATCATGAAGTGGAACGACATTTATTGGATATTTCAAAGTTTTTTAACAAATCAAAAACTGAAAAATTGGGCGTGCAAAATTATTCAGCCCCCTTAAGTTAATACTTTGTAGCGCCACCTTTTGCTGCGATTACAGCTGTAAGTCGCTTGGGGTATGTCTCTATCAGTTTTGCACATCGAGAGACTGAAATGTTTTCCCATTCCTCCTTGCAAAACAGCTCGAGCTCAGTGAGGTTGGATGGAGAGCATTTGTGAACAGCAGTTTTCAGTTCTTTCCACAGATTCTCGATTGGATTCAGGTCTGGACTTTGACTTGGCCATTCTAACACCTGGATATGTTTATTTTTGAACCATTCCATTGTAGATTTTGCTTTATGTTTTGGATCATTGTCTTGTTGGAAGACAAATCTCCGTCCCAGTCTCAGGTCTTTTGCAGACTCCATCAGGTTTTCTTCCAGAATGGTCCTGTATTTGGCTCCATCCATCTTCCCATCAATTTTAACCATCTTCCCTGTCCCTGCTGAAGAAAAGCAGGCCCAAACCATGATGCTGCCACCACCATGTTTGACAGTGGGGATGGTGTGTTCAGCTGTGTTGCTTTTACGCCAAACATAACGTTTTGCATTGTTGCCAAAAAGTTTAAACTTTAAACTTCTTCACAACAGTATCTCGGACCTGCCTGGTGTGTTCCTTGTTCTTCATGATGCTCTCTGCGCTTTTAACGGACCTCTGAGACTATCACAGTGCAGGTGCATTTATACTTGATTACACACAGGTGGATTGTATTTATCATCATTAGTCATTTAGGTCAACATTGGATCATTCAGAGATCCTCACTGAACTTCTGGAGAGAGTTTGCTGCACTGAAAGTAAAAGGGCTGAATAATTTTGCACGCCCAATTTTTCAGTTTTTGATTTGTTAAAAAGGTTTGAAATATCCAATAAATGTCGTTCCACTTCATGATTGTGTCCCACTTGTTGTTGATTCTTCACAAAAGAATACAGTTTTATATCTTTATGTTTGAAGCCTGAAATGTGGCAAAAGGTCGCAAAGTTCAAGGGGGCCGAATACTTTCGCAAGGCACTGTAAGTAAAACTATTTTAAAGTACTACTTAAGTAGATTTTGGGGTATCTGTACATTAATTTACTATTTATACTTCTGACAACTTTTACTTTTACTTTAATACATTCCTAAGAAAATAATGTACTTTTTACTCCATACATTTTCCCTGACACCCAAAATTACATTTTGAATGTTTAGCAGGACAGAAAAATTGTCCAATTTACGCACTTATCAAGAGAACATCCCTGGTCATCCATACTGCCTCTGTTCTGGCGGACTCACTAAACACACACATTTCATTTGTAAATTATGTCTGAGTGTTGGAGTGTGCTCCTGGCTATCTATAAATTTAAAAATCAAGAAAATTATTCCATCTGGTTGGCTTAAGAAATTTGGAATTTGAAATGATTTTGTTTTCGAACACAGCTATAGTTCAGCTAGCCAGCTATTTTAGCAAGGGAAAACAAGCTCGGGACAGGATATAGGGTCCGTGCTATCCGGGCTCCTTGGGACGTCCCTACCCCATTGAAGTTGACATTTTAAATGGTTACGTTTAGGGTTAGGTAAGGGTTATGGTTAGGGTAAGGTAAGGTAGGGGTTAAGGTTAGCATTAGGTTAGAGACGTCCCACGTATTCCAGATAGCACTTACTCATGATATAGCTGGGCGCACATGCCCACTTGGCTAATTCAGGACATAGATTATAGTTTGTATGCCCTGATATCTGGAGCTGGCAGCGAAATGTTTAATTAAACAATTCAGAGACTGAAACAAAGAAATCAGATTACAAATATTTAAAGAGAGGGAATCGATATACAATTCTGAAATCAGCTGTAACTGTCAGTAGTAAAACAAAGCTTAAAACGATGTTTGAGTGAACCTGATTGCAGAAAATGAATGGTGATGTCGCTTCTAGACACGGTAGATTGCTTCACCTCACCACTCTATTCACACTCATTAAATGGCAGTATTTTAATGCCAATAATACTGTAAACATAAGAAAACAACCCAGACCACTATCATTGTGAAATTACAACTACTTTTCTGATTTTCCTTATTTTGTGTACAGTATGTTAAAAATGGACTTTAAACATGCATGTTCACTCACACAGCAACATTTCCCTGTTTTTTGCAGACTTTGTGTGGAGGACCGGACACTAAGGCGTGGAAGAGCAGACGACAACAACATTGACTGCTGCTGTGTTGCCGAGGGCAAACTAACTGTAAGTTCTCCCATCACCTTTTCACAGATCTGAAATAGGGAAGTAAGACTTTAAGACTTCTTCACTCAAGTTACTGTTTACATACTATCTGTTTGTTTACAGCACCATTAAACAAGACGTGTGTTTAGCGAGAGCCTAAGTGTAGTCTTTAGGCATGTGTTTTATACACATACACATGACTAACTAATGGGGTGTTAACAACACATCTTAGCAGCACATCTGGTACATCTAATACTGTCAAGCTGCTTCTTCAGATCCAACTCCCAAGTGTTTTTATCGTTCCATGATGAAGGCTAAGACTAAGAGCACACAATTAAGTGTAACTCCTACCTTAAAAAACTACCATGCAAGAGTAGTTACTGTAAGTCTCTTTGATTGACTCAACTCCGTTGCGGTTCGGTTGACCTAGATCGACATCAATCATTTAAGGCCTCTTCCTAATTCCGCAGACTAAGTTGTATTTCCCAATTTAACTTTTTAAGTTGACTTTACTTCTCGCAGGGAGTTTATTGCCCAAAGTTTGGATGCTGATTTTCCCCCTTCATGTTTTTAATAGCAGTTAGATTCACTCTAAAAACACTATTTGTGTCTTTAATGGTTGAGCTGGCCAGGATGGAATTGACTGGAGTTGATGAGTTCTAAGTGAAGCTGTGGCGAGAGTTCGAGACGAGGGCTTTACTGTGACACTATAATGACAGGCAACAGGGAGGTGAACTCATTTTGTAGTAGGAATAGGATGAGAAGGGGGGGTTGGAGGGCAGAAAGAGAGGGAAGTCTCTTTAATTGAGTGCAAAAGCAGCTGGATATTCCAAGCCATTTCCCGCCACAACAACGGTGCACTGGCACTGCCTGTCTCCATATCCTCCTGGCCCTAATCGCTTCCAGCCGCTGCATCCTCCCTCCCTCCTCTCCTCCCCTGTATGGATTCTTCGGAGCCCTGCCGAGGATTGTTTTACACTTAATTTTGTTAGACCTAACAAGATTTCGCTAATTAAATCTCCTCCTGGCTGGAGCTGCCATCTCACCCTGTCGCACGGAGTGTTTGTTTGTTTAGATCTTTTTAGACTAATAAACATTTTCATTCCAAAGTCGTGGGGAGAGGAGAGAAGGGTTGTGTTGCTCCGGCACTTCTGATAATCCTTATAGGTTTTAACCTAGCATTCTGTGTTAGGGAAGTGGCAGCCATCCGCACCAGGTACCACTGTCTCTCCTCAATGGAATGGCATCCATGAGATGATAGTCTCTTATGAACACTGTCCATGGCTACATAGCTCTTTCCCTTCCTGGACATCACCTTGTTATTGTACAAATGAATGGGCAGCGATCATGCAGCGACCGTATATGATCCTGATAAACACAGCTGTCCCCCACAGGAGGCTGCTGAGGGGAGGATGGCTCATAATAATGGCTGGAATGGAGTGAATGGAATGGTATCAAACGCATGGAAATCATGTGTTTAAGTTTGATAACCATTCCATTTATTGTGTTCCAGCCATCACTATGAACCAGTCCTCCCCAATTACGGTGACACCAACCTCCTGTGCTGTCCACCCAATCCATACCGGTCTGAATGGATTAATATGAAACCTTTAGACATTGCTATATGCTTTCCCAGTATCATGACCAATGATAGAACAATTTTATTGTAATGACCATTGGTGGAAGAAGGTGTGGACCAAAGCACAGCGTGGTACGTGTTCATGATTTTATTAACTGAACACTGAAATACAAAACAACAACGTGAATAAACGAAAAAAAACGAAACAGTCCTGTAAGGTGCAGAAAACACTAAACAGAAAATTAAACACCCACAACCAAAATGGGGAAAACAGGCTACCTAAGTATGATTCTCAAACAGAGACAATGAACGACACCTGCCTCTGTTTGAGAACCATACCAGGCCAAACACATAAATACTACATAGAAAAAAGAACATAGACTACCCACCCCAACTCACGCCCTGACCAAACTAACACAAAGACATAATAAAGGAACTAAGGTCAGAACGTGACAGTACCCTCCCCCCAAAGGTGCGGACTCTGGCCGCAAAACCTGAACCTATAGGGGAGGGTCTGGTGGGCGTCTGTCCGAGGGGGCGGCTCTGGCGCGGGACGTGGACCCCACTCCACCATAGTCTTTGCCCGCTTCAGTGGCACCTTTAGAATGGCGACCCTCGCTGCCGACCTCGGACTGGGGACCCTTGCAGCAGGTCCCGAATAGATGGGAGCCTCTGGCAGCTCCTGACTGACGGGCGGCTCTGGCAGCTCCTGACTGACGGGCGGCTCTGGCAGCTCCTGACTGACGGGCGGCTCTGGCAGCTCGGGACCAACGGGCGGACCTGGAGGGAGGAGACGGAGAGACCTACAGGAGGCCTGGTGCTTGGAGGAGGCACCGGATGGACCGGGCTGTGGGGGAGCACTGGAGCCCTGGTGCGCAGCCTTGGCACCACTCCTCCCAGCTGGATCACCATTTTAGCCCGGACCATCCAGAGTGGAGGCACAGGTTGAACCGGGCTGTGGGTGAGCACTGGAGATCTGGTGAATACCACTCGCACCTCTCCCTTAGGCTCAATACCCACATTCGCCCGGCATGGGCGGAGCGCAGGCATAGGACGCACTGCACCCTCCCAGCGCCTCAGAGACACAGCATGCAGAGCCGGCGCAGGATACCCTGGGCCGAAACGGCGTACCGGAGACCAAACACGCTGGGCTGGCACAACACGCCCTGGCTGGATGCCCACTCTCGCTTGGCACTTGCGGGGGGCTGGCCTATAGCCCACCGGGCTATGAGCGCGTACTGGCGACACTGTGCGCTTGACCGCATAACACGGTGCCTGACCAGTACTGCGCTTCTTCCGGTAAGCACGAGGAGTGGGCTCAGGTCTCCAACCTGACTCTGCCACACTCCCCGTGTGCCTCCCCCAAATTAGTTTTTGGGGCTGCCTCTCGTGCCTGTCGCACTGCCGTGCTACCTCCTCATATCACAGCCGCTCAGCTCTCGCTGCCTCCAGTTCTTCCTTGGGGCGGCGATAATCCCCAGCCTGTGCCCAAGGTCCCTTACAGTCTAAAATCTCCTCCCATGTCCATGAGTCCAGAGAACGTTGCTGCTCGATACCACGCTGCTTGGTCCTTGGTTGGTGGGTGTTTCTGTAACGACCGTTGGTGGAAGAAGGTGTGGACCAAAGCGCAGCGTGGTACGTGTTCATGATTTTATTAACTGAACACTGAAATACAAAACAACAACGTGAATAAACGAAAAAAAGAAAGAAAAAAAAATGAAACAGTCCTGTAAGGTGCAGAAAACACTAAACAGAAAATTAAACATCCACAACCAAAATGGGGAAAACAGGCTACCTAAGTATGATTCTCAATCAGAGACAACGAACGACACCTGCCTCTGTTTGAGAACCATACCAGGCCAAACACATAAATACTACATAGAAAAAAGAACATAGACTACCCACCCCAACTCACGCCCTGACCAAACTAACACAAAGACATAATAAAGGAACTAAGGTCAGAACGTGACATCTATGATGGATAGACACATAAAAATACAAACATTGTCTTCCTCTCTAGGTCCCTTTGTCATCATTTCTATCAAAGATAGAGCCTGTAAAACTACATGCAATGCAAATGGGTTTCAATAAATGTCCCTATAAGTCCCAGTGTTTAATCTCAAGAAGACTACCTGCATTGTATCTCTATGTGTGTTTTGGGGTTTTAGGGGAAGTGTCACCAGGTGGGGCCAGGTATAAACATAGGCGATGCCTGGGAGGGACCCTGCCTGAGAGGGGCCCTGCTATGGTGGATGCCCCCTCAGGAGACACTCCCCGACTATTGTAGGAGCACACCGCCCACAATAGACTTGTAGTCTCTCTGCATTGTTGCTTGCCAAAGGCTCCATTGTAACCACCTCCTTCCTCCATTCTCCCACTCCCTGGCTGCATCCCTCTAACTCCCTCTTGGGTTTGGTTCTATCCAGTCCTCTGCCTCCTCTACCCCCATTGTGGAGGGTGTGGGTAGGCTGCTCGGTTCTGGCGGAGGTGCCCCTGGTGAAGGCCTTTGCTTGGTGATCATGTTTCTGCCACCTGTCGCTCAGCTTAGGGAGGGAGGGGGAGGGAGGGAGGGAGCCAGGGGAGATGCCCAGGCATCTGGCACCAAGAGGGGCTCGCCATGTGCCAAGAGTACTGGATTCCAATGTTCTCGATTTTTCATTTCATTCAATTCATTTAATTTCTCCAGTGTGAAGTCCGCTGTCTCATTTCTCCCCTTTTTTATCGAAGAGGACAACATAAATGGTGGTAGGGAATTGTATTGTTAGATTTAGCATTAGCATGTGGCCAATGACAAGCATCTCAAAGGTAGATGTTAGTTACAGATAATTTAGCATTGTTGGAATCTAAGCTTTGTGTTTTATGTTTAGATGTGTCCTTACAACTGTTTAAGAAATGCCATTAGGACTCCCATGAGTTTCTTGTGTACAGTATCCTGTTGACCAAATGGTATCTAACATATGAAGTATCTAACACATGCATAGCAAGGTTAGCATAGAAATTCAGAGATGGGAGCCAACCTCATTAACCAGACTACATCTGAAATGCTCACTCTCAGATGAGGCAACTAAGGTTATTTTAGATTGAAGCACTTGACACCTCCCACTGTCTTTACAGACAATTAAATAGTGAAGGCTGGCATTTCCAATCCCACAAGGAAATCCAATATACAGTGCCTTCGGAAAGTATTCAGACCACTCGACTTTTTCCACATTTTGTTACGTTACTGCCTTATTCTAAAATGTATTAAATTGTTTTTTCCTCATCAATCTACACACAATACCCCATAATGACAAAGCAAAAACAGGATTGTAGAAATTTTAGCAAATATATAAAAAAAACTAAACTGAAATATCACATTTATGTAAGTATTCAGACCCTTTACTCAGTACTTTGTTGAAGCGCCTTTGGCAGCGATTAAAGCCTCGAGGCTTCTTGGGTATGACGCTACAAGCTTGGCACACCTGTATTTGGGGAGTTTCTCAAATTTTTCTCTACATATCCTCTCAAGCTGTCAGGCTTGTCTAGTCTCCAGAGATGTTTGATCGAGTTCAAGTCCGGGCTCTGGTTGGGCCACTCAAGGACATTCCGAGACTTGTTCCGAGACTTGTTCCGAAGGTACACCTGCATTGTCTTGGCTGTGTGCTTAGGGTCACTGTCCTGTTCGCCCCAGTCTGAGGTCCTGAGTGCTCTGGAACAGGTTTTCATCAATAATCTCTGTACTTTGTTCCGTTCATCTTTCCCTCGATCCTGACTATCCTGACTAGTCTCCCAGTCCCTGCTGCTAAAAAACAGCATGATGCTGCCACCAGCATGCTTTACCATAGGGATGGTGCCAGGTTTCCTCCAGATGTGACGCTTGGCATTTAGGCCAAAGAGTTCAATCTTGGTTTCATCAACCCAGATAATCTTGTTTCTCATGGTCTGAGAGTCCTTTAGGTGTCTTTTCAAACTCCAAGCAGGCTGTGATGTGCCTTTTACTGATGAGTGGCTTCCGCCTGGCCACTCTACCATAAAGGCCTTATTGGTGGAGTGCTGCAGAGATGGTTGTGCTTCTGGAAGATTCTACCATCTCCACAGAGGAGCTCTGGAGCTCTGTCAGAGTGACCATCGGGTTCTTGGTCACCTCCCTGACCAAGGCCCTTCTCCCCCGATTGCTCAGTTTGGCCAGGTGGCCAGCTCTAGGAAGAGTGTTGGTGGTTCCAAACTTCTTCCATTTAAGAATGATGGAGGCCACTGTGCTCTTCAGGACCTTCAATGCTGTAGATATGTTTTTTTCGCCCTTCCCCAGATCTGTGCCTCGACACAATCCTATCTCGGATCTCTACGGACAATTCCTTCGACCTCATGGCTTGGTTTTTGCTCTGACATGCTGTGAATTGGGGAACCTTATATAGACGTAGGTGTGTGGCCTTTCCAAATAATGTCCAATCAATTGAATTTACCACATGTGGACTCCAATGAAGTTGTAGAAACACCCATTGATGAGGGAAAACTTTTTATTTCATCAGTTTTAGAGTAATGCTGTAACATAACAAAATTTGGAAAAAGTCAAGGGGTCTGTATACTGTCCGAATGCACAGTATACCCTAGAGAAACCAATTGAACCGGCACCTTTGTAAATATCATGCCGTATTAGTGGAGAATCTGTGAATCTGTGAGCCTAGGGTGCCGCCTGGGATAAGGGCATTTTCCTAAGAAATTAAACGATTTAGCTGTCATTTCGATAATGGAACGAAAAAATATAATATTTAGACAAAACGGAAAAAGAAAACAAATTGACGTACGCCTATAATATATACTCCTGCAACCTTTTTGAGTTCACCCGTATGCCCTTCATCATTAGCGTTAGCAGCACGCTAGCTACCGCTCCATCTCCCATCCCATCGTTCTTGCCATCTCAACCATCATCCCCCAGTGAAACGCCTTCATCTCCTCACCCTGCTAGCTACCCAACCCTGCTCTCGTTTCCCCACCAACCCAGCAACACTAATTATGTTGATTTAACTTAGCCACAACCCCTTCCTTCCGCCATACCACCATCTGAATGGAAGCTTATTAGTTTGAATATTTTTTTTATTTATTCCCCATTTCTTGGGGCCCCTGTCGGCATATCCAATTACTCTCGCCGCGCGGCTGTAATTGCCTCCATGCCAATGGCCACCAGACAATCGTGCTAAATGAGGTGAGGCCGAGAGGCTGCGAGCCCGACTTCATTAAGAGCTAATGGGATTTTATTGGGGGGACTGAAGACCCAGCTCATCAAAAAGGGACGATGGAAAGAAAACAAAACAGATGGAGAGGAAGAGCCGAAAGACTCTGCAACGTAGCTCCCTGCGTAGGCTGCATGCACTTTTTTTTTTATCCTGGTAAGAAAAAAGAAGCAGCGAAACTCTCTATAATTCGAACCTTGCTATCAACCCCTACCCCATCCCTGTAAAACATATATACAGGAGAAAGAGACAAATGTTGGAGCGTTGTTGAAAGATAAGGCAGGCCTGAAGGGTGGAAGCTTTTATAGGAAGTTGTGGGATTCTAGACTTTTTTTTAGTGTTTGACTGATTGTACAATGTTTGTTTTCTTCAGAATGTTTGCATGTCTTTGTTGTTCAAATGTATTCTAGGCTTGAATTATGTAGCACTTAACAATAAAACACATTTTTTTCACTTGCAATCATCTATCTCTGGGATGTTAAGCAGATCAATACCAAGTCTACAGTTTATGTTTTCATCACCTATGTGTACAATAGATACTAACTAATATATTAACTCATTTCAAAAAGAGTACTGGTGAAACTAACAGACAGATGTTATACCCAGTTAAAGCATTCAAAGTGCTGCACTGAGACTGGGGTAGTATTCATGCTTCTGTGCAGTGTGGGATATGGCAGTGCTTGATGCACTCAGAAACAAGGAAAGTACTCAACTCAAGAAGAGGGCATGCAAAGTGCTACAAGAATAGCTTTTTCAGCAGCAAAGAATGGAGTGGAGATGAGTGAGAGCCAATCACTGCCGATATACAGCAATGTGATGCATCATGTGTTGAGATGTTTTCCAACTCAGACATGTACAGTATACAGTATGTATGTGTTTGGTGGTGATGCCCATGCAATAGATATGAACATGCCCTCGTCTGTCATCAGTCTGCCCTTGGTATGCATGTGAAGCTGGTCCACCATTTTAGAGAACCCCTATAGGAATAGCTATATTGCAGCTTGCAGTTGAGGATCAGTTGCCCATACTTTAATCCTCTACACCATTTTAATGCCACTACGGTTGTCCTGCTGTGGGATTCAGCCCAATGTGCCTTTTGACTCCTCTGTAAGAGGGTCCTGCCAAAATCTACTACACAGTGAATAGTGTTCACCTACAGGAGCATTTAGACCCAGTGTGTAATGTATACTGTGAATTAGCTTCTAATCTGACTTTGCTCCATTCTGTCCCCACTGAGTATTAAGGCTACTAAGTCCATTCACAGGAAGTGAGAAATTGTGATTTGCACAAAAGACAACCCAATTACAAGATGCATCTGTTTGTGGTGAAAAACGACACATTTCATCCTCAAAAGACAATTTAACATTTCAATGTTTCAAATCAAATCAAATTGTATTTGTCACATGCACCGAATAGAACAGGTGTAGACCTTACTGTGAAATGCTTACTTACAAGCCCTTAACCAACAATGCAGTTTTAAGAAAATAGGTTTAAGAAAAGATTTACTACATCAACACAAGACAGTGTACTCAGTGTGTGTACCCAGTATTTGTTGTGGGTGGTTGTAGGCCTGGAGCTGATTGATGCCTGGCCCTGGTAGTAACAGCTGTCCTCCAGCTGCCAGAATCTCCTGCTTGGAGGAAAACAGACCCAAACCTCCAGGGTCAGTGCTGTGGTATGGAGGTCTCCACGGCAACCGGAGGAGGATCTAGAGCCCTGAGAACAATCCTGCCACTGAGAGGAGAGTTGCGCTCCGGCTCGCCTCTGAACTCAACACAGGGGAATGCGACTCTCCCCAAGTGGGGAGACGGAGAGAGGGAGAAAGAGTGAGAGCTAAATAGGAAGGAGGGAGTGAGAGATAGGGAGAGGAAGGAGGAAAAGAGGATGAGTAGAGGAGGGAGGGGTGAGAGAGAAGCTTGGTTTTATCCTGGCCAAAACAGTGGTTGTCATGTTAACCAAACCCCCTCCTCCTTCCCACCCTTCCTTCTCTCTTTCTCTCTCTCTTCAACCCCTTACCGAGCTCAGGCATTCCCCACAAGCAGCGAGGCAGTGTTTGAATGACTGAAACACTATATGCAGAACGTAAAAATGTTTACTTATTGGGTGCCGGCTTGTATACAACACTCTGACCAGCGGTGATTAGAACAAAAACCTGATCCCTTTGCCAAAACGTATTTTTGTTATATTAAACACTGCACTGAGCAAGCTCTATTCCAAGAAAAGTCATGCTCTTTCATAATAGGTTGTAGTTCAATAAACATAGCTTTTTATGTAAGTACGTTTATTTTGTTTGAATTCAGCTGGTGCAGATACGTTTGTTGCTCTAACAGTTACACTGTAGTCTCAAACTGCAGACCACATCAAAGCTAGGTACACTGTGGTAGGCAATGGCCATCAACCTGTGAATTTGAGTTTATGTTTGTGATCATACAAATACTTTTGAATAAAACCTCCACACACCATCCTTCTATACAACATCTCTAAGTAGGGTTTTGTTAAATAGAGTTAAGATTCAAATCAGCAGAGGAGACAATAGAAACAGTAACAGAAAGAGTAACAGGTGTTAACCAAGATGCGGTGCCACTTGAGCCACTGTATCTGCTGATCAGTGCTTCACTTTAAATGGAAGGAGGATTATCATTCTGATAATCATAAATCAGTTTAAGACAAAAGGAAATTGCGAATCCAATCGTCTATTGTTATGGTACATGAGCAATTCTCAGAAGATTATTGTTCTGTTCTAAATGAAGAGGCCCTCACGCGTCACCTGCAGCTCGATATGGAAAGTAAGACACACAAACAACACTTGATTTAGACGAGGGGAACGGAATGCTTGTTATTTACCTTAAGGTCACCACTTTTGCCTAAATGGTGACAGAAATTCACAAAGAATGGAGGGGTTTCTATGGTAACAGGCTCCCTGCAAAAAGGTCACCGTCAGAGGCAGCCTGAGAAAGACAACAGGATTATGGGGGATTTGGAGGGGGAATAAAATCAGTTTTATTCTCTCTTTTTTTGTGTATAAATACATTTCTTCTATAGAATATCTGAACGATGATAAAAACATTGGATTTGAATAGTGCAATTACATGGCTCCAAACGGCAAGGACTCTCTTTTTTATTATGATTTCTTTATTTTCTTTTGATGTCAGAATTGAAAAGGGAGTGTGGTCGGCAGTCGCCCGACGCCCAAGCTTTGTGCTCGCCGCTGATACATACCCGCCTTGCCCCCTCAATCACTGCCGGCTCCTTTCGCTCCCCTCCCTCTCAAGTCATTTTAATTAAGTCAGTCTCGCTGGCGTGGCTGGCAAAGATAATTGGAGAGGGTTTTGGATGCCATTTACTCTAAATGTCGCCTGTTTCTTCCCTTTCTTTTCGGGCTGTCTCGGTCTGACTCTCCCCCCATCTTCTGGCATGGAGGCTGATCTTTCGTTTCCATCTTATATTCAAACGTGAAATATGGATCAACCTCGTCCGTGTGGTGTGTGGCACACCACTGAGAAGTTCCTGTGAATTGGGCCGATGCTGCAATTGATTTGAAATGGCAAATCAAGTGATGGCAATTTCTTTGAAATGAGGGGATTCTTTTGAACTTTTTGAAAAAATTATTATTTTCTCACTGTCAAGAATACTGAAAACGTATAGGGAAGACATATACACAGTATATTAAAAATAGCTTCAGAATAACCAGCATAACTGATGCTTTAAGCAATGCTTTGATGATCTGGAAGTGAAGCAGTTGTATGTTGTTTCTCAACATCATTTCACATTGCTTCCATATGGAGAGAATGATGACCCCCCCCAAGTTCTAGTCAAGAGTATAGACCCATTTCTCGGCCTCGTTGTTAAAAGACATCAGAAAGGGGCTTGTTTACATTGGATTGAATACAACTTCAGATGCAGCTTCTCCCTTACAGAAAAAACACATTATTTCACATGCGGAAAATTCATTTAATGTGAATTTCACCTGTTTTCATGTTAAATCAATTAATCTGAAATCAGGTGAAAACATCTGTTTTTGGAACACTTCTCATGTGATCACATTTTCACATAAGATCATGTGATCACATTTTCACATAAGATCATGGAAACATGTTTTTTTGGAACACGTGTGTTCACGTGAAATGCATGTTTTTTCTGCAAGGGCTGCAAGTTAACAAATACGTAGTCAGATGGTTAGCGCCTACAACATGGCAGCTGTCATCGGAGGATTGGTTAGCTAGCAAGATAGCGAGGCAAGGTAAAATATCACCAATAGAGCTAGAATAATATGCTTATGAGCATAGCTATACCCATCAGTGTTGTGTGTTTTCAAGGTCATCATTCACTCATTGTTAAGTTTGTCAAGTTCCCAACATCAGTGTATACTGCTACAGGGCTTTTGATGTGAGGATACGCGTTCATCACTTAAACGGGATGTTTGCTTGTAAACAGAAAATGTCTCTATGTGCAGTATAATTTAGATTAAGACTACAAAATGAAGTGTAGCAACTTTGTGAAGAATCTGTCGAATCATTTTTATAATAATACTGTCAAATTATTTCAAGTTATTTGTGTTGTAGTTGCGTGCATGAGTTTTGAGAGTTCGGGGAATCTAGCAATGAGTGATATGTGCAACACTCTAAAAGTGTTAACTGTGTGCAAAGTGCCCATGAGTATTTTAACTTCACACTTTCTGACATTTGCAGTGTTCACTTATGTGAGTGATAAATATAATACTACATTTACACTACATGTATGAACCCTACGACATATAATGTGGCGTATGAGGTATGTTGTACTTGAGTGTTTAGTGTGTGCAGTGTGTGGCATGTGCGGTGTGTGTGAGTGGTAAGTGTGCGGGGACTCCTCCAGGCAGGCCCCCTATCAATCACAAAGGGTCGGGCCTGTTGCTAAAATGGGTCTGCAGCGGGCCACCCATCCAGCCTTGCCGCTCGGGGGAGATCCAATGTCCTCAGAGCTCTAATGCACTCCAGATGTCCTTTTGGCTGGTGCTGATTTTTCCATGTGGTCTATATTAAAGGGAACTTTATTTAATATATCAGGCTTTTAAAATGCTACATTTGTGCACAATTTCTACTTAAAATACCAAAGGAACTTGTTGATGCACCTGCAGCAACTTGCCTGTTCAGTTCTAATGTGCATTTTCAATTTTTCCCCATTTTAAAACAGCATTGGTAATACTGAGTCCCCGATGTCTCTGTTCTCTCTGGTGTTGGCTGCTCTCTCCTCTCTCTCTATATATCTCCATCTGGCTCCTTTTATCTCTTACCTTCTCTCTCTTTCTTAATCTACTTGTGTCTCTTCCTTTCTCACACTCCCTTTCTCTCTTTTTCTCTAGTTCTGGCTTTCTCACTCCCCCTCTCTCCCTCATCACCCCACACATGCTCCCCTCCGCTCCCTGTGGCATTTGAGAGAGGAAATGTAATATTGGATTGTTTGGTGTTTCCAAGGATTCCATTCGGCTGGGCTCCTTCCCCGACACAAAGACAAACATCAGCTGTCGGTGCCAAGAGCAGCAAACACCAGCGTCTCCCTCATTATTCGCCCCTCTCATTTCAGAGCTCTGGCCTACTTTTTATTGTCTCTTTCTTCCCCATTGCCTGGTTTGTGTTCTAGACGGCTCTCCATGCTCTCCAACTGTTTTTCTTTCTTCAACTTTATGGCATACCCACTGTGATCATTTGAATTGTGTGTTTTTTTGTTTGTATCAGCAAGCGATATCGTAATTACCAGGCCCTTGGGAATACTTGGGGACAGTTATCAGATTTCCATTTTACAGGAGAAATACATCTGGATTAAGAGAGAAAATGAGGGGAGTGGTTCATTGTTGCAGGGAATGAAACTGTATATGGGGTTAATAGTTATTAACTTTTCAATCATTTTGAAGGGAGCATGCATGAACTGGATCTCAATTAGCTAGCCTATTCAGTAGCCTAGCTATCTTTCAGACAGTTTTAAGACTTTGTGGACCAACCTCTCATTAAGCTCAACCAAGCATTGGTTACCCTTCGGTTTCCTCATGGGTCCAACCACACATTGCCTACGAACACCCTTATGGGGTGAAGGTCTTTCTCCCTACCGCCTCTACACATGTCATCCACCTTGCCCTGGTTCCTACACCTGCTATAATAGTCTGACCCCCCTCGGCGGCTCATCCAGACCCTGACGAGGGGGCCTCAAACCCTCTCCACCTGGAATCTGCTGACGATCAAAGCTGCGCATCCCAACCATTCTACCTCCTCTACATCCCCCCACACACCTGATAATCCCCCCACTCATTAGCCCCCCGCCGCTCTCCTCAAATATTCCCCTTCGCTTGTCCTTTGTAGGGGGATGGATGGAAGGAGGATAGAGAGCTGGAATCCTCTGCATGCAGATGACTAGGTGCTCTTAATCTTCCCCTCCACTGCCACATGCCTGCCAATACCTCTACACAATGTGCCTCTACACAATGTGGCACCAAGCAGGGCATGGCATGGCATGGCACTGGCCGTTCATTTAACTCATGTCAACCTTGCAAACTCTTGATTTACCCTCGGTGTCAATGTTAGGTGTTATATACCTAATATTCACTCTAAAAGCTGTTGTCTAAAGGTGTTTGAAGTTGAACTAAGGGCACAGGACACAGAGTCATGCTCCCTGTCAGAGAGCCTTTTAATGTCTCTATTTGGTTTGGTCTGGGTGTGATTTGGGGTGGGCATTCTATGTTTTGTTTTCTATGATTTTGTGTTTCTATGTTTTGGCCGGGTATGGTTCTCAATCAGGGACAGCCGTCTATCGTTGTCTCTGATTGGGAACCATACTTAGGTAGCCCTTTTCCCTCCTTTCTGGGTGGGAAGTTGACTTTGTTTATGGCACATAGCCTTTAGCGTCACGGTTTGGTTGGTAGTGTTTATTGTTTTGTTCGTCGTCTTTTTCTAATAAAAAGAGAATGTACGCTCACCACGCTGCGCCTTGGTCCTCTTCTTTCAATGGCAGTGACACTCCCCTTAAAGTAATGCTCCAGAGATTTTGTATTATTTCCGCCAGGAGTTTTGAAAGTACTGCTCAAGGCAAAACAGGTCCCAGAAAATTGTGCACAATTATGTACTACATCATCCATTTTGTACAATATGTTATTGCAAAAAAATATATTTTATGATATGTTACAAATTCCAATTCATACTGTACAATATGTTATGAATTTGTAAGTGCTTAAGATCCAGACAGATTTTTTTAAGCCAGTGGATAAGCCTAGGTGTTGGGAAAATAGCAATTTTTATCGTGAATAAAAAAGTGAAACATAAAAAAACCTAGGAGACCCCTTCCATAAACTTACACAGTAGTTATGACAACTTCCAGAGGACTTCCTCCAAACTATCAGAGCTCTTGCAGCTTGAACTGACACGTTGTCCACCCAATCAAAAGGTCAGAGAATTAATCTTGTACTGAAAGCATAAGCTACAGCTAGCACTGCAGTGCATAACATGTGGAGAGTAGTTGACAAAAAAAAATTGAAGAGAGAGCTAACTATATTTTGTAGCATATGAATCTTTTACTTTCACTTTCACTTACTTAGCTAACTAGTTTAGCCTACTCATATACCCAGTTAAAACAGAGAGGGATGCTATGTCAAGGTAAGCTTTTGACTTTATTAATTTATTGCCACCGAGGCCCGCCGGTGTAACTGTTAAACTGCTTGCTGTATACTGTACTGCATGATTGTATTGGGTTTACTAGCGCGTTAGTTCTAGTAGCTACTATATGTTGACTCTGACCTTAATATGGTGACAATGATGTAGGCTGTGGTTAGTGGTTATGGTATGAAAGTTTGGCTTGGAAAGTTTTTTTGTGTGTTTGCGTGTGATCAGGAGTGTTTTGATTCTGTTGAAAAACTTTTCTTAACAGAAGCAAACAAAACGAAACGGGGATGCACATACCTGAATTTGTCCAATGGAAACTTGTTTGCAACTGTTGGACTAATGATTACACCCTAGATCATCTAGATTCAGGCAAGAGTGTACAAGGCGGTATTGAATGTGTCACTGTCTGTCACCTTAATTACTTTAATTTCTCTTGACCTGTGCACCTACGTTGTAAACTTTTATTTGTAGGCTAGATTGTAGCAACCTCATGATGGGTAAAGGGAAAATTTGAGTATCATCTAGTAGGCTGAACCTATGGATGTTAAATTGAGCTGGGTGAATGGAATATGAATGACAGTCATCCAATATGATGTAATAGAAATAAGGTCCATATTATTAAAAAAATTAAAAAATGACACCGACCGCCACTGGTTGAATCACATTCAATTTTAAAAATGTATATGATGGATATTTTTTTTATTCAATTATAAAGCTTGAACAGCAGGATAGGCTTGTGAGGTAGGGCCCACGTGTATTACACCATCCATGTCACTCAGTTACAGTATTTGTCATGTACCACAACCACCACCACCTAAAGTTGTGGCCTCGCTCACTCACACGTCCACCGATAAGGAGGTATCCATTTTAAAATGGCCTTGCAGATGCAATAGCAGATAAGCCACACAATGTTACAACCGGCGTATCGCCTGTGAACATGAGAGTAGAAGAAGAAGAGAGAGAGGGCCACGGAAATTATTTGAAGACAGCAAACTTTTGAAGATTACGCTCCTCTCGCCGAGCTCAGGAGTTCCAATTTCAGGCAGAATTTTCAGCCTTAAATATTCCGATATTTATCAGCTTAGGGAGGAAATGCGACTGCTGTGTGTCAACTGCGGGACACGCTGCCTGCTCGGCCCTGCATCGGGCTAATAACATCAAGATGCTGGTACATTCAGAGCCGGCTTAGCACAACTCACAGAATGAAAGCTATGTGGTGTGTAGGAGGATGCACTGAAGATCTCCAAATGGAAGTCCCTCAAAGTGCTGTTTGACTGGATATGAAAGTCTATAAGGGAGGAAGGGAGAGAGGAAAAAACATGCCTAAATGTTTCAAAACAGAAAGGATTCACCTGGAAAATAATGTCAATACACAAAGAACACAATTTAGATGGTCTTTATTAGGCTGGCTAATGCATGAATGTCTTTCGGTGCACAGGAAGTTTGATTGAAAATGGCAATCTACTCTGAAATAATCTGCCTATTTTGATTGGTGTCATCAACAGAGCTCTGGAATTAAATTATTCTTATGCCATAGTTCACCTGCTAGATATTCCAATATTATATTATATTTTCCCAATAAGCTTTGCCACTGAAGAAACAAATAGACCTTTGATCTACTGTATCTGTCAAATAACAGTGGCAAACCTTTTTAGGTTAACCCTGCAACCTACTGCTGGCTTGTCTGTAGTTAAGCAGAGTCGATCCTGGATGGGAGACCAGATCCTGCTGGAAGTGGTGTTCAAATAAAACATGCTTCACATGTTCCGAATACAACACTTGTAGACCTTACCATGAAATGCTTACTTATAAGCCCTTCTTGGCGCACCCATCCCTTTTAGCGGGATCATTTTCGTCAACATTGCAGAGCGCCAAATTCAAATTAAACTACTAAAAATATTACATTTTCATTAAATCACAAGTGCAATATATCAAAACACAGCTTAGCTTGTTGTTAATCCACCTGGCGTGTCAGATTTCAAAAAAGCTCTCTCAGCAGACAAAACATCACAAACAGCTAGCAGCAAAGTAGGTTGGTAACGAAAGTCAGAAAAGCAATAAAATTAATCGCTTACCTTTGATGATCTTCGGATGTTTGCACTCACGAGACTCCCAGTTACACAATAAATGTTCCTTTTGTTCCATAAAGATTTGTTTTATATCCAAAATACCTCCATTTGGTTGGCGCGTTTTGTTCAGAAATCCACATGCTCGAGCGGTCACGACGGGGCAGACGAAAATTCCAAATAGTATCCGTAAAGTTTGTAGAAACATGTCAAACGTTTTTTATAATCAATCCTCAGGTTGTTTTTACAATGAATAATGGATAATATTTCAACCGGACCGTAGCTTGTTCAATAGGAGAGAGAGAGAAAATGTCTGCTCCAAGCTGTTGCGCATGCAAAACTCTGCTGGCACCCAGCCATCCACTGACGCGATGTGATCCTTCTCGCTCATTTTTCAGAATAAAAGCCTGAAACTATGTCTAAAGACTGTTCACACCATGTGGAAGCCATAGAGAAAGGAAACTGGTTGATATCCCTTTAAATGGAGGGAAGGCATGCAATGGATCAGAGAGGTTTCAGGAAAAACAGCACTTCCTGGTTGGATTTTCCTCAGGTTTTCGCCTGCAATATCAGTTCTGTTATACTCACAGACAATATTTTGACAGTTTTTGGAAACTTTAGAGTGTTTTATATCCTAATCTGACAATTATATGCATATTCTAGATTCTGGGCCTGAGAAATAGGCAGTTTCATTTGGGTACGTTTTTCATCCAAACATCAAAATACTGCCCCCTACACTCAAGAGGTTAACCAACAGTGCAGTTCAAGAAAGACTTCAGAAAATATTTACCAAAATAAACTAAAGTTAAAAATAATAAAATACCGGTACCCCTGTACCGGTACCGAGTCAATGTGCGGTGGTACAGGTTAGTCAATGTTATCTGTACATGTAGGTAGGGGTGAAGTGGCAATGCATAGATAATAAACAGCAAGTAGCAGCAGTGTACAAAACAAATAAATGGGGGGGGGGGGGTCAATGTAAATAGTCCGGTGGCCATTTGATTAATTGTTCAGCAGTCTTATGGCTTGGGGGTAGAAGCTGTTAAGGAGCCTTTTGGTCCTAGACTTGGAGCTCCTGTAACGCTGGCCGTGCGCTAGCAGAGAAAACCGTATTTTTTGGGCTTTCCTCTGACACTGCCTAGTATATAGATCCTAGATGACAGGAAGCTTGGCCCCAGTGATGTACTGGGCCGTCCCACTACCATCTGTAGCGTTTTTCGGTCAGATGCTGAGCAGTTGCCATACCAGGCGGTGATGCAACCGGTCAGGATTCTCTCGATGATGCAGCTGTTGAACTTTTTTGAGGATCTGGGGACCTATGGCAAATCTATTCAGTCTCCTGAGGGGGAATAGGTTTTGTCATGCCCTCTTCACGACTGTCTTGGTGTGTTTAGACCATGATAGTTCGTTGGTGATGTGGACACCAAGGAACTTGAAAGTCTTGACCCGCTCCACTACAGTCCCGTCGATGTTAATGGGGGCTTGTTCGACCAGCCTTTTCCTGTAGTCCACGATCACCTCCTTTGTCTTGCTCACATTGAGGGAGAGGTTGTTGTCCTGGCACCACACTGTCTCAACGTTGTCGGTGACCACTGTTGTGTTGTCAGCAAACTTAATGATGGTGTTGGAGTCGGGTTTGGCCACGTAGTCGTGGGTGAACAGGGAGTACAGGAGGTGACTAAGTACACACCCCTGAGGGGCCCCAGTGTTGAGGGTCATCATGGCAGACGTGTTCTTGCCAGTAGGGGGAACTCATTCCTCTGGTCTAAGGAGATCCCAATGCCTCAGGGCAGTGAAGGGGAAATTGCCCTGCGTAGGGTGCCTTCTTTCAGTTGGGATGTTAAATGGGTGTCCTGACTCTCTGTGGTCATAAAAAAATCCCATGGCACTTATCGTAAGAGTATGGGTGTTAACCCCGGTGTCATTGCTAAATTTCACACCTGGCCCCATTCCATCATGGCCACCTAATCACCCTCTCATTCTTAATAAGCATATATAACTCCTGACCTCTCCACCATGATAGCTGGTGTGTGGTGAGCTTTTTGGCACAAAAAATGGCTGTCGTGCATCACCCAAGTGAGTGCTACATATTGGTGTTGGAAGAGGTGAGTGTTTCACCTCAGACTATGTAAAGCACTTTGAGCACCTACTGTAGGTGGAAAGGTGCTATATAAATCTAATAAATGAATGTTAGCTAACGTTCGTGAATTATTTACCCTGTTGAACGCGTCTGCACTTTATCCAGATTTGATCCAGTTTTTAGGTTTTGCAATTTTGTGTGAAACATGTATATTCCTCTCCTTTTCATCCCAGGGTAATGTGTACCCTATTTAGAAAAAAACAACCTAATTATAATAAGAGCTTTTAGATATGCTAATAAGGTTATTTGCATGCGAACCATTTGCCTTTAGGGAATTACACAAATTTCACCACACTGTAGTAGTCTCATCAACATCCATAGTCGAATCTTTAATCTAATTTTAAAAAGCAGGACAGAATGCAATCACATCTGAATCTGTAATATCCAAACAATCATTTGCATAAATACAAAGAAAACAAGAATTGGAGTCAGATTGGGAGACTGATGCTGTTGTATATGGACGGAAAATACTCCTGGGAAATGGTAGGGTGTTTTTTATGTTTATGTGGCACATTTAAATGTATGAAGGACATTATCACAAAATCTACTAAAAAACTATGTCACTAGGAAGTAGCATTTATCATTCAAGGTCATTTTGACTTATAACTGCATTATATGCACTCATACATTCATATAGGGTCTTATAAGGACCTATTCGTCTTTATAATGCATGATGCTTTTTGTTTGATGCATGAATGAATCTATAGCCTTAATGCATTCATAAAAAGTGTTAAAATGAGCTGTGAGCTATTATGAATGCTTATAAGAAGCCTTATATTGCACTATGTGGCATTATAAACAGGTGGTTCATAGATAGTGTTACCCAAAATTCAATGGACATTATTGCACTATGCAAACTTGTCAGACATGAGTTAATTAACTTCTACGGTTCTTTGCTGGATTCATCAATACAATTTCACCATCGGGGGTGAAGACAAAACAAATCAATCTGCAACGAAGTCTCTCCCTCAGCAGTATCTGTGCAGTGACCTCTGCTGAACTTATGTCTATAACAATGTCTATGATCGTTCTTCACCGAGCGACAGCATCAAAACCATCCACATTGGGCTTCTTAGGTATTACCCCCACATTTTGTGTGTGTGTGTATGAGTGTGTGCGTGTGTGTGAATGTCGATGTGTGTGTGTGTGTGTGTGTCTTTCGAATGGTAATAGGATGAATGCTAAGGAGGAGAGGTTGAAGAAGGCTAGGCCCCGTGATGTGAGCCTCTTCCTAGCCCGGGGGCTATGAGGCCGGAGGGCCGCTGTTAGGCCCACCCGCCTCGGGCTGTACGGTGTGGCGTATGTGTGTGTGGTGCCCACTTATATGTTTCTGTGCATGTGTATGTGTACGATTTTGTAAGTGTGTGAGCGTGTGTGTGTGTGTGCAAAAGTGTGTGTGGTGCCCCCTTCCCCAACCTCATTACCTCCTGCCAAGCCTTTCTCTCTCACATGTTGAATACCCACCAAGGCCTCCTCTCCTCTTACCTTTTGCATTGCAAATCTACCTTTAAGAATGAGCAGTAATTGGATACCCATATTCATCTGTGTTATTGCTATGACTTTGGACATTAAGATGCATGATATTTGGACTACGTGCGAATGTTGTGGTTGTAGTCTCTCAGTGGTTTTCTCCTTCATGATCCTCAATGCGCAATTGAAATCAAAACTACAAAATCAATAGTAAACTGCCACATTTAGACATGTTCTTAATTAACATCGGACACTGAGAAAACCAACGGGGTTCAGTCTCTAAGTCAGGCATTGTGCAGCATGTGTGGCATCGATCTTGAAGTCAACCTGTGTTATGCTGTTGATAGTTTGTTAGTATGTGTGTGCTTAGAAAGGATCGTGCAACATCCTCAAACACATGGTTTCCTTACCCGACTTTTGTGTAAAGCCACTCGTGAGAGTATTCGGATGAAGTGTGTGTGCTGTAAACACTCATCTGACCACATTCCCTTGACTGCAGGCATCACCTGTTTTCTGTTTGCTGGGAAACCTAGCAGAGCTGTGTTCACGAGTGCCCAATCGCTGTGTGTCAGACATGTCACTGGAGAGGTCTTTGCACTTCAAAGATTGTGGCTAATTTCTTACCAACACTTCTTATTTAGCTGTTTGTTTTTGGTGGGGGAGTTAATTGTTTAAATACCGCGGCTGATAGTTGGTAGAAATCTGACTCAGTCTTATCAAAAGAGGAACAGGAATGTGTGTGTGGTGGTGTGTGTACGTGTTTGAGCGCAAGTGTTAGAGAAAACGAGAAAGAGAGAGAGTGACAATATTTTCTGTTTGCAGAAACCGAGAAATTCAGAGCCAGCCAGCTACATGAGCAGCTTTGACACTGTAGTGCTTTCCCCCTCCCCAGCCAGCCTCATCAATAGCCTGGACCCAGGAGCTAACGATTGTTGTCCGAGGTCATGTCAAGAATTATCGATGACCTCTTTCACCTTTCCTCAGCCAGGGCTCTCAAGGAGCAGGAGGCCTCCTGTTAAGGCTCATCGATCGAACTTAACGTTCCTGCCACATAGTTAGACATGGGCCCTGTTCCAATACCTCAGAAATGCATTCTTCTTTCGTTCCTTCCTACCTTCCTTTAAGTAATCACGGATCTGAAAGGGTTGGATTGGAGAAGGTGTGGATGGTATACAGTAAGATGTGATGTGATTAAGTCAAGTGTGGATGGTTTTGGACTTAATCACATCAAATGTGACCGGATATGGATTTTCTATCAATACCAAGGGTAATGGTGTCAAACTGTGGTTAGGCCACTGACAGGCTTTGTGTCAATATGATGTAGGCCAATTGTATGCTTTAGAATGGAAATATTTGTGGTGTGCTCTTTGTTAAACACATAACCTTTCCTACATTGGGTCCTCAAACAACTGGCACGTACTTTGTGGTTTATGGTGTAGCCATATTCCTCATAGTTGGTCCAGCGAGAGTCTTAAAGTGGTATTACTTACTGGTACTGACCAGTGGTGCTTTGGGAAAGGGGAAAATGTGTCCCTACCATTCTACAAGGAATGTTTTGTTGTCCATTTGGGTGTTATATTTGACTTGATAAAAATACAGGTCCTGTTAATTGACCACTTGGTTGTCCCCCAGAGTGTGTGTGTGTGTGTATTTACGGGTGCATGTAATGTGGTTGTGTTAGGTAGCCTACTGCATTCCTTGAGGAATGGGAGATTGATTGATCACTTAAAATACTGTGCAATAATTGGAATTGCTTTATCTTTTAATATATATATTTTATACAACCTTTATTTAACTAGGCAAGTCAGTTAAGAACAAATTCTTATTTTACAATGACGGCCTACCGGGAAACAGTGGGTTAACTGCCTTGTTCAGGGGCAGAACAGTTTAGGGATTCGATCCAGCAATCTTTCGGTTACTGGCCCAACGCTCTAACCACTAGGCTACCCTCATTATAATCCACATAATAATTCACATTTCCTGCTGCTGCAAGATTATATTCCTACTGTGTAATTTTCCATTTAATTACCAACCCTGCATTTGCAATTAAAATGAGGACCAATAAATGGGGACATATCTTTTAGGCGATACCACTTGGAACGAGAACACAAGCCAGGAAGAGAAATCGGTATACAAATCACACTCACACACACCCATCATCCTCAATTTGTATGATTTGGACCAGAGCTCATCAGATTAACTAAAATGTGCAATTTCAGAGCCAGGATCCATTCTGGGGGTGGTTGTACAAAAATACCTTAGAAGATGTGAGGTGAGCTGCGAACCATTTGGAGGACATAGGTGTCGATAGAGGGTTAATAATATCATTAGCAAGATGTTGTGTTGAGTTATTTGGGGGGCTGGCTGAGTTGACGGGTGGTTGTGTTTTAGAGCCTCCCGGGGCACTTTTCCACACACGTTGGTGCCAGGCCGGGTCCTAGGATAGGATGGGATGAGCTCACTGGTGGAGCGCGCCCGTCATCTGTGTCTCCTTGTCTGTGTCTGGGGGAGAGATGAGAAGCCGTCCGCACCACTTCCTCTCTTGTCTGACTTCTTGGGTCCTTGTGCTGTCTTGTGCACTTGTGTCCCCTCAAACTCAAAGACACTGTTTCTATTCAGAGTAGAGCAGGGGAATTCTTTATGGAAATGGTGACTGCGTATAATATACAGATGTAAGATCTTAATTTGACCACCCTGTTGCAGAAGATCTTTCCTGTAATGCAGGACATATTAAACTTGTAGTGTATTTGAGGTTTATAAATGCTTCTGAAGTTTGTAATTTATTTGATTTCCCCTTAGGACACATGTATCAACCCCTACAAAAATGTCCATTAGGCATAATTATAATCCACATAATAATTCACATTGCCTGCTGCTGCAAGATTATGTTCCTAACTGGCTCAAATTGAGTTCCTACATCTGTATGGCTGTTTTTTAAAGTACATTTTACACTGTCTCAGTTATTTGCATGGAAGCATGGGTATTTGTGCCCTGTTTGTGCCCTTTCTGCCTGTATAATAGAGTTGAAATGGTTCAGTCCAATGCGACTCCCTGTGTCGAGCCGTGTTTTGGTATGACTCACAATCTCAATCTGATTTAACTCCTAGACCTCTCTGGCTGTTAACAATTATACCTGCCAAGTTCAGACTTCTTAGTAAGCATGACAAATACTGTATCATCTATTCCACAGTACCGCTCCCAATCTTCCTGTAACCACACCAGCAATTAATGTGATTCATACCCTACCATCCAAAGGGCCCTTCATGCTGTTGATGTTGTGCCTTACATGGGAATCATGTCTGTGTGTGTGGTGTGTGTGTGTGTGTGTGTGTGTGTGTGTGTGTGTGTGTGTGTGTGTGTGTGTGTGTGTGTGTGTGTGTGTGTGTGTGTGTGTGTGTGTGTACACGTGTATGTGTTTTCTCGCATGTGTGTGTGTTAACTCCAGAGACCCTATAACTCCATCAGGTACAGTACACAACCCTGCGGGACTTCCCCAGTTCTGGACAATAGCAATTAGTCCACCGACTGGAGCTTTAATTGGACACTGGTTGGCTTAGTTTCATAACTACAACCTACCATCCACTACATGAGGAAAACAAGGGCACTGATCCCTTATTGTGTGTTATCTTGTTAAGTGTTATTATAATGTCACCTGTTCTGTAATATTGCAGGTCCATTTTTGCATTGCTTTTTCACTTTGTGAGGTGCTATGTAGTTTAGCATTTTACGAGAGAGAGAGAGAGAGAGAGAGAGAGAGAGAGAGAGAGAGAGAGAGAGAGAGAGAGAGAGAGAGTGAGAGAGAGAGAAAGAGAGAGAGAGAAAGAGAGAGAGAGAGAGAGAGAGAGAGAGAGAGAGAGAGAGAGAGAGAGAGAGAGAGAGAGAGAGAGAGAGAGAAATCATAGCAGCACCTGGCGATTGTCTGGTGCAGTCATAGACCAGACAACTGCTGCGCACTCATTCTCAACACAAGATGCATATTACATACTGTACAGCAAGTTAATCATTTTCTGGATCAACTGTATGCAAAAGAGATGTGTCACGCTGCACAAGGCAAATGGTTGTCACACCAGATACTGGTTTTCTGATCCACGCACTCTCCCTCAACCTGATCAAGACAAAGGAGATGATGTGGACTACAGGAAAAGGATGATCGAGCACACCTCCATTCTCATCTACGGGGTTCCTTGGTGTCCACATCACAAACAAACTAACATGGTCCAACCACACCAAGACAGTCGTGAAGAGGGCACGACAAAACCTATTCCCCCTCAGGAGACTGAATAGATTTGCCGTAGGTCCTCAGATCCTCAAAAGGTTCTACAGCTGCACCATTGAGAGCATGGTTGCATCACTGCCTGGTATGGCAACTGCTCGGCATCTGAACACAAAGCACTACAGAGGGTAGCGTGAACGGCCCAGTACATCACTGGGGCCAAGCTTCCTGCCATCCAGGACCTCTATACCAGGTGGTGTCAAAGGAAGGCCCTAAAAATTGTCAAGGACTCCAGCCACCCAAGTCATAGACTGTTCTCTCTGCTACCGCACGGCAAGTAGTACCGGAGTGCCAGTCTAGGCCCAAGAGGCTTCTAAACAGCTTCTACCCCCAAGCCACAAGACTCCAGAACATCTAATCAAATGGCTACCCAGACTATTTGCATTGCCCGCCCCCCACCCCACCCCCTCTTTTACGCTGCTGCTTCTCTCTGTTATTATCTATGCATAGTCACTTTAATAACTTTACCTACATGTACACATTACCTCAATTACCTTAACTAACCGGTGCTCCCGCACATTGACTTTACTGCTGCTCTTTAATTACTTGTTCCTTTTATTTCTTATTCTTTTTCATATTTTTTTAACTACATTGTTGGTTAGAGGCTTGTAATTAAGTATTTCACTGTAAGGTATTGTTGTATTTGGCACCTGTGACTAATACCATTTGATTTGATTGATTTTTAAAGTATCTGTGATCAACAGATGCATATCTGTATTCCCAGTCATGTGAAATCCATAGATTAGGGCCTAATATATTTATTTCAATTGACTGATTTCCTTACATGAACTGTACCTCAGTAAAATCTTTGAAATTGTTGCATGTTGTATTTATACTTTTGATCAGTGTACATAGAAACGCACCAAGCATGGTAAAAGTGAAAGTGGCACGGATAAACCACCCACTAAAGCTGATTAGGTAAATACCTGGGTGTTCATAACACTTCCCAGAGTAGGAGTGTTGATCTAGGATCATGTCCCCCCCTGTCAATGTAGTCTTATTCATCATGGTCTACAAAGCATAACTGTAGCTCTCCTACTCTGAGATGCTTTATGAATACAGGGCCTGACCCTGGACCAGCAAGTAGACACGTCTTATATATATATATATTTTTTTAACTAGGCAAGTCAGTTAAGAGCAAATTCTTATTTACAATGTCAGCCTACCCCAGCCAAACCCGGACGACACTGGGCCAATTGTGCGCCACCCTTTGGGACTCCCAATCACAGCCGGATGTGATACAGCCTGGATTCAAACCAGGGACTGTAGTGACACCTCTTGCACTCAGAGTGCCTTAGACCGCTGCGCCACTCAGGAGACCAACACCTGATGTTTAAATCATAATGTACTCATTTATTTAATTGACTTTTTTTTACCCCTTTTTCACCCCAATTTCATGGTATCCAATTGGTAGTTACAGTCTTGTCTCATCGATGAGGTCAAGAGCCGTCTTGTCCTCCGAAACACAACCCAACCAAGCCACACTGCTTCTTAACACAGTGCCCACTGAACCCAGATGCCAGCCGCACCAATGTGTCGGAGGAAACACTGTACACCTGGCGACCGTGTCAGCGTGCACTGCGCCAGGCCCGCCACAGGAGTCACTAGTGTGCGATGGGACAAGGACATCCCTGCCGGCCAAACCCTCCCCTAACCCGGACGACGCTGGGCCAATTGTATGCCGCCCCATAGGTTTCCCGGTCGCGGCCGACTGCGACAGAGTCTGGACTCAAACCCTGAATCTTTAGTGGTACAGCCTTAGACCACTGCGCCACTCGTGAGGCGATAATGTACTCTTAGCACTATGTGTGTTTGTGTCCCCCTGCAGGTCTCCATGTGAATCTGTCCCATGATGCAACATGTGTCCCCAGCACTAACAATGATGGCCACTCAGAGCGTTCCTCCACCATCGTACCAGGAGAGCCAACAGGTCAGTACACCACTAGTAGTCAGCTCAGGGTTGGGGTCAAAGCTGTTTTTATTTCAGTCAATTAAGGAAATGGATTATAATGTAAATAATCAATTGAAAATTCCTTGCAGAAAACATTCTAGAGTTTTTTATTTGTCTTAAGTCATATGCACTTCCTAACAAACATTGTTGTAAGTGTTTAAAGTATATGCTAGACCTAACTGCAGATCTAGGAGCAGTGTACCCTACCTCAATGTCAACCTTAGACCAACAGGGCAAATCCACCACTTTTCAACTTCATTGTCATTATCTCCAACACAATAACAGTGTGAAAATGTTGCTTTTTTAAGTTTTGTAGAAAAAATATATAAAGTAAATAATTATACCCGATGAAATCACCCTAAGTTAAAACATTTCAAAAACATTGATTTTCAAACTCTATAAGATTTTTGTATTTATTAGGGATCCCTTTTAGCTGCTTCCAAGGCATTTTCCTCTTATCTTTTTAATCACAGTTCATAGAAACGCCCCATTTTCACATACACTACCGTTCAAAAGTTTGGGGTCACTTAGAAATGTCCTTGTTTTTGAAAGAAAAGCAAATGTTTTTTGTCCATTAAAATAACATCAAATTGATCAGAAATAAAGTGTAGATATTGTTAATGTTGTAAATGACTGTTGTAGCTGGAAACGGCAGAATTGTTATGGAATATCTACCTAACCTTAACCTGTCACCATTTGTAAGGTTGTTACATGTGTTGCCCAGAAAAGGGAATGATTTCACTGTAGTCCCAAGTAGATGGTTTGTAGATGTTCAATAGCTGTCAACTACATTTCAACTAGATTTTTGTTTTAGATTCCGTCTCTCACAGTTGAAGTGTACCTATGATAAAAAATGACAGACCTGTAATCCTTTGTAAGTAGGAAAACCTGCAAAATCGACAGTGTATCAAATACTTGTTCTCTCCACTGTATATATATATATATATATATATATATATGTATATATATATATATATATATATATATATATATATATATATATATATATATATATATATATATACAGTGCCTTGAGAAAGTATTCGGCGCCCTTGAACTTTGCGACCTTTTGCCACATTTCAGGCTTCAAACATAAATATATAAAACTGTATTTTTTTGTGAAGAATCAACAACAAGTGGGACACAATCATGAAGTGGAACGACATTTATTGGATATTTCAAACATTTTTAACAAATCAAAAACTGAAAAATTGGGCGTGCAAAATTATTCAGCCCCTTTACTTTCAGTGCAGCAAACTCTCTCCAGAAGTTCAGTGAGGATCTCGGAATGATCCAATGTTGACCTAAATGACTAATGATGATAAATACAATCCACCTGTGTGTAATCAAGTCTCCGTATAAATGCACCTGCACTATGATAGTCTCAGAGGTCCGTTAAAAGCGCAGAGAGCATCATGAAGAACAAGGAACACACCAGGCAGGTCCGAGATACTGTTGTGAAGAAGTTTAAAGCCGGATTTGGATACAAAAAGATTTCCCAAGCTTTAAACATCCCAAGGAGCACTGTGCAAGCGATAATATTGAAATGGAAGGAGTATCAGACCACTGCAAATCTACCAAGACCTGGCCGTCCCTCTAAACTTTCAGCTCATACAAGGAGAAGACTGATCAGAGATGCAGCCAATAGGCCCATGATCACTCTGGATGAACTGCAGAGATCTACAGCTGAGGTGGGAGACTCTGTCCATAGGACAACAATCCTTGCACAAATGTATATTGCACAAATCTGGCCTTTATGGAAGAGTGGCAAGAAGAAAGCCATTTCTTAAAGATATCCATAAAAAGTGTCGTTTAAAGTTTGCCACAAGCCACCTGGGAGACACACCAAACATGTGGAAGCAGGTGCTCTGGTCAGATGAAACCAAAATTGAACTTTTTGGCAACAATGCAAAACGTTATGTTTGGCGTAAAAGCAACACAGCTCATCAGCCTGAACACACCATCCCCACTATCAAACATGGTGGTGGCAGCATCATGGTTTGACCTGCTTTTCTTCAGCAGGGACAGGGAAGATGGTTAAAATTGATGGGAAGATGGTTGGAGCCAAATACAGGACCATTCTGGAAGAAAACCTGATGGAGTCTGCAAAAGACCTGAGACTGGGACGGAGATTTGTCTTCCAACAAGACAATGATCCAAAACATAAAGCAAAATCTACAATGGAATGGTTCAAAAATAAACATATCCAGGTGTTAGAATGGCCAAGTCAAAGTCCAGACCTGAATCCAATCGAGAATCTGTGGAAAGAACTGAAAACTGCTGTTCACAAATGCTCTCCATCCAACCTCACTGAGCTCGAGCTGTTTTGCAAGGAGGAATGGGAAAACATTTCAGTCTCTCGATGTGCAAAACTGATAGAGACATACCCCAAGCGACTTACAGCTGTAATCGCAGCAAAAGGTGGCGCTACAAAGTATTAACTTAAGGGGGCTGAATAATTTTGCACGCCCAATTTTTCAGTTTTTGATTTGTTAAAAAAGTTTGAAATATCCAATAAATGTCGTTCCACTTCATGATTGTGTCCCACTTGTTGTTGATTCTTCACAAAAAAATACAGTTTTATATCTTTATGTTTGAAGCCTGAAATGTGGCAAAAGGTCGCAAAGTTCAAGGGGTCCGAATACTTTCGCAAGGCACTGCATATATATATATATATATATATATATATATATATATATATACATACACATTGCCGTTTAAAAGTTTGGTGTCACTTAGAAATGTCCTTGTTTTTGAAAGAAAATACATAGTTAATATTGTAAATGACTTTTGTAGCTGCAAACGGCAGATGTTTTAATGGAATATCTACATTGGCGTACAGAGGCCCATTATCAGCAACCATCCCTCCTGTGTTCCAATGGCACGTTGTGTTAGCTAATCCAAGTTTATAATTTTAAAAGGCTAATTGATCATTAGAAAACCCTTTTGCAATTAAGTTAGCACAGCTGACAACTGTTGTTCTGATTAAAGAAGCAATCAAACTGGCCTTTAGACTAGTTGAGTATCTGGATCATCAGCATTTGTGGGTTCGATTACAGGCTCAAAATGGCCAGAAACAAATAACTTTCTTCTGAAACTTGTCAGTCTATTTCAAAACTCGATCCTCCAGAAAGTGGAGAGCAACACTTATGCAGTTCTACTACGTGATATTTTTTCAAAATAGATGCATTAGACAGGATTACCTAAACATACTGACCAGCTCAAATAGACAGAAGCGTGCTAATCCGTACTGATCTCTCGGCATGTCCAGCCCACTCATTATCTCAGGCAATCATAGCTAGCGGGAAGGTTGCTCACTTTTTCTGTTGCTTAACAAATGGCATACAAGTTTGTTATTAAGGCACATGAAAGTTCACATGTTCCAGTAAAAAGTTTACTTTCAAATGGCTTTCCTGTGATGTAGTGACCCGCGACATACGTATAGTTACCTGACACGAGTCACATATGAGGTTGAAAAGAGCCAGAATTGCCCTTTAACCTTATCCTAGCTAAGCAGTATCCTAGAGAAGGAAGTAGAGCAGGTTCAATCAGAGCCTCACCATCCCCCTCCCTGTCTCCACTCTACCACTGTCTCCTTCCGCCCAGAGGATTAGTGACAGGGGAGAGCTCCCAAGCCACAGTCAGTGCAGGCAACAAAATGCAAATGAGAGCTAGTTAAGTGTGAAGAAGCTAATTTATTTCCCATTTGGAGCCGAGATTAAGATGCTTCCTCCCCAAACCAACACAGGGGGGATGGAGGACCCATTTCCTTCTCTCCAAAGGCTGAGGGGGAAAAGGAGACGAGAGGAGGGGATGGGGTGGGAGAAGGAG